>NC_136422.1:161377231-161977231 GCF_052625555.1 Lactuca saligna | reverse complement strand
GATTTTATCAGATTGTACTGCAAAATCAAATTGTACTGCATTTGACCTGCATTGGACTGACTGATAATGATGTCATTTACACAAAAGTTGTAGTTTTTTGTCTCATCCAAAAAGGTAGGACATTTGACTTGCATTGGACTGACTGATAATGATATCATTTACACAAAAGTTGTAGTTTTTTGTCTCATCCAAAAAGGTAGGACAGGGACGGTGACAACGACAACGACAACGATAGGAACTTGCTTTGAATATTTTGTTTGTTTGTGCAAAAGACGTAAATACCCTTGTAAAGTTGTGATTTGGGTTTTTTAGATTTCGATCATTCATACTTGCTGACGTGGCAGGCATCTCAAGCATGGATGGAGTGGCTGATGAAAAAGCGGAAGGCTTTTGATCAACGTGGTGACATGGCAATTGTTGCTTGGGCAGAACAACAACAACAAGAGTTAAATATCCGTGTACGCCGCCTCTCGCGTTCAAAGGTATTGAATTTTAATAATCATATTTAATAAATTAATTATTTAAAAATACATTAATGATGTATGAAATTATAGATTGATCCTGATGAGGAAAGAAGAATTCTTGCGAAAGAGAAGAAGGCATCAATGGAGAATTTCAATAATACTTTGAAAAGGCATACACTTGTGTTGAGGAAGAGGGATTTGATGAGAAAGAAGGCAGATGAAGAGAAGAAAAAACTCATCATAAGTAAACTTTTAGCAGCCGAGGGTCTTGAGCTCGCGTCAGATGAAGATGATGCGTCATCGTAGGGGTATTTTCGGTATTTGATAAAAATTACTTATAGGGTGTATATTGATTAATAGCATAAATTGTTGTATTGTATATATATGGCTTACAAGATACAATACAAGGATAATGTATCTTTTTCATGTTTATTCAACTTTGTCTCCGTGAATTTATGCTGCATTTGTTACATGGAACAATATTGAACGACATGGTATGGAAGCTTTTTAGGGTTCTTTATGATAAGAAGCATCAAAAGGTTAAAAAAATCGACATGAATGAGACAACTTAAATGTGCTTGAACTCTCTGGTTTTGTAAATAATGATAATATTGCACTGAGTTAAGTAATTTGTAGGTTAAATTGGGATTTTGATTCAAAATGTGTTGAAAGAGAGGTTGTAACGGATTAAAGAAAATTCAATGATAGCTATGAATGTGAGTGGTTCATATGTATTCACCTTACATGAAAAAGGGCATTTGACCATAATGTTGTAAAAGCATATATATATATATATATATATATATATATATATATATATATATATATATATATATATATATATATATATATATATATATATATATATATATATATATTCCTCTTATTGTACACTTAAATAACTACACAAGGATTCCTCATTATATATATATATATATATATATATATATATATATATATATATATATATATATATATATATATATATATATATATATATATATAATGAGGAATCCTTGTGTAGTTATTTAAGTGTACAATAAGAGGAAGAATTTAGATATCCAAGTCTCCAATAAAGGTGAGTAACATGGGTACATTCGCATGACATGTACATATAGTGCAAATTAGGAAAGTCAATTGTATATGGTTTCTTAAGTAGAAATGTTGTATACAAAAGAATTTGTTGAGTAGAGCCTATATGGCTATATTATATGGTTTCTAGATATATCATATGGTTTCTTGAGTAGGGTCATGTAGAAAAGGTTTTGTGCAGATTATATATCAATTTATTTCTTGAGTAGGTCCATACATACATTGTTCTTAAGTAAAAACGTACTAGACAAGATCTTAGGTCGTGTCTTGAGAGGAGTCTAGTGCGAGTTACACTATGATATTGAGCAAATCATGTGCTGCATTACATTGAGATTTCATGCAAAAATAACTTTATAACTTCAATCCTATTTCTCTTCCATCTTGGTGTTGCATATTCAACTCCTATTACAGTTGCGACTGTTGTTTTCTAAATCTACCTAATTGATCAAGGAAGCTTTTCTAATGGTATGCCTCTATGAATTTTTTGTACTTTCAACTTCATGATTATATTCCAAGCTGAACACAACATCTTTATGCATCCATTGCAATATCCACATTAATAACTGATCATTCTCTAGGTTGATTCTTCTAAGGTAACATTCTAAGAAATTATCAACATGAGCTACGGAAACAAAAAAGCAAGAACGATCGAAATGAGCTCGAATACGGAACTCGTTAAGGAACAAATACTTTTAACTATTGATTTATGTAATTGGACGTAACTAACTAGGTTTACAACGAAACCTAGAAATCGATCACTGATCCAATTTGAGTCCTTTTCGGCCTAAACGATTTCGATCACCAGGAGGCACTTTCTTTGAACCTTAATCGAATGTGTAAGATAGGTGGGAAGTGGTGACATACAACGATCATCCCTCGTTTACAAAGAAAGGAAACTTGAAAGAATGACATAAGATAAATGTAAGATAATTCTTTCTAGCCTTAACTAAAAGCGGGGGAGGTAATGCTAACTCGATCTTCCACTCTTATAATTTAGGAGATTGCCATCATCACTACTGGTACTTGACCCCGTTGGCTCGAGATTGCTTGATTTCCCCTCCCCAACACCAACTAACAAGTGTTGATCAATAGAGATATAAGTGCATCCAAAAAAGAAGTTCACATCCCGATCACTTTCATTCATGTAAGGAGTCTCATGTAAAGAGTCTTGAATCACTTTGTACTCATCTCCATAAATTCCTTGGCATCATATGAGCATTACCTACCATCTCCATGATTTCCTTGGCATCATATGACCATTACTTGTTTGCCTTGAACTATTGCACCTACACATACCTTTCCTTCACGTCCTCTCTTTCCTTTAGTATGGTACTAAAACAAAAAAGTGGATGCCCAGATGAAAAAAGAAAGAGGTCATTGTTCTTCCCAACTGTTCCAATAAACGTGCCTACACCCCATCCTGTTTGGAGAACGATATGATTGATCGGAAGTACTTATGAGACCCTACAACGAACTAAGGGCTTGATCTATGGTGTCGGCTTTTGTTTAATCTTTTGTAAAAATAAAATAAAATAACAAGCAACGAAGAAAATAAGACAGTATGTTGTTGCACTAACTCGCTAGCTCAGAACCTATTTCATTCCTATCCAAATAGACCACTTCGGCAATAGGATTCCACACTTTCAATACAAGATTGAATTCCCTAACTCTCCAACTTGATATACACCAGCTCAGCCTTCACTTCTTGAAGCTTCCTCTACCCACATCTTTATGTTCCTGCAACACTTCCATATAGAGAAAAATAGGATTACCATGTTCCATCAATAACACCTAACCTATGTCGATGATCCCTCACTGCACACTTTAGATATAATGAAAACCTTTAGTTTAGTAACCATAACAAATATGAAGCAAGACCTACTCCCTCCCATCCCAAGAATAACTGAGGGACTTAACCCAACACCTTACCAAACGAGCTAGCGACAACATGTCACAGTAAAAAATTTATATTTATGGACATGTACTAAGCTTACATCATTTATTTTACATTTCATCTTTACCATTGAGATTTATTATGGATTTTATTATGTTGATATATTTTTACTTACTAATTTCATGTTTGTAGTTATTATGTAAGCATGCATTTCAGGTAATGGACCTAGGGACAAGAGGAAGGGGAACGAAAATCTTAGTTAGGGATGTAGCTATATATTAGTCAAAACATATTGGAGACTTATGTGAGTTTTGTTGGACTTGGTGTTTAATCCCATAATTATAATTGATATAAACTTGAATTGATAGTAGCACATTTCTTTTGGGTTGCCCTCAAACCTAGTAATTGAATATGATAACTTTTAAAGAGAGAGAGAGAGAGAGAGAGAGAGAGAGACTGATTAATTAACTTATTATATGATTGATAAATTCATTAGAAATTAAAATTAATTATTTTTTAATATATTATGAGAATAATATATTAGAAATAGTAATATTTAATTAATAATTAATCAAAAATTAATTAGAATTAATTTTGGGATGAATGAAATTAATTAAAAGTATAGGGGTTAAAGTGTAATTTTCCAATAGTTAAGCAAGAGGCATTTTAGAATCTTCCTAGAAGCCTTGGATGGTTTTTATAAGGTTTTATAATTTAAAGTTATCCTTGGATGATAATTAGGAAACTAGATAATTACAAATTTAAGATAATATTATTATATTGGTTTTGGGCTTATCTAGGGTTTCCAAATTGCACTATATAAGGACCCCTATACCTCCAACGTTCGGCCATGACTTCTATAGAAGGGTTAGGCCGAAATTCTTACCTCTCTCATTTCTCTCTCTCTCTCTCTCTCTCTTTCTCTTTCTCTCTCTCTTCAAGTTCATTGGTTGATAGGGTTTGAGTGTGAACCATTAGAGACACGACACTTATGGTTCTAGCTTCCAAAATCAAAGAAGAAAGGATTCTTGATTGTTTACTACAACAATAAAAAAAGGTATCTAACTTCTATCTTGTTTGTCAAAATTAAAAAATACCTAGGGTTCATAGGTTTCTTGTTGATCAATAGAATATTACTTCAATAGTGTTATGCCATAGATCTTTAGGTTGCATATACCCTTAAGTATTAAGGATTTATCCGTGTTAATACATGTAAAACTCATCAGTGGTATCAGAGCCTGGTTGTCTAACAATTGAATGTATATTGCTTGAACCTAAACAAATCAAAATTTTCAGTTAAACTGATCTCACGACGTGTACACATATAAATTCGAAATTCTGTTTTCTACCAGACTATCCTCACGATGTAAGAGTCTATGCTCACGACGTGAGCACAGTGAATTTCAAATTTTCGGATTTGCTTGCCTAATTTGATTTATATAGTTGTTATTTGGTAATTATCTCTTATTAAATCTGCCAAATCTGATTTTTGATCACATTAGATAATTAAATAAAACCCTAAATGTTATGAAATACTCTTAGACAAGATAATGATTAATTATAAGAGATTTTCCTTATATCTCTTATTATTAATTTTATTAAAATATTTATTAAAAGATAATTAATAAATCCATAAAATGGTTCAAATTTAATTAAATAAAAGTTTAATTTATTAAAAGATTAAACCTTGCAATTTTAAAATGTTTTAAAATACACCTTATATTATGTATAAGTTAAATATATATTATATGTATAATAATAGTTAGTCAAATCGCTAGTATGTCTTATTCACGAAACCATGCTATAAAGAGGGTATAAGGAAGCGACATATTAAATGACCATTGAATATGTGTCCACTCTCACCCACAACTCTCCTGTGTGGTGGAGGGTCGTTAGTCGAACAGATTTGATAGGATATAATATCATTAATAAGTATAATGACATAAAGTAACAAATCTATTTTTAAAATCTCTCCCATAGTTACTTTTAGGAAATATGTGAAATGTATGCTAATCCATGAAAACACACACCATACTTTATATGTCGTTAGTGGAGTGTGTGTGGTTAACCGAAATACTAATATGGACTATAAAGTGATATGGTGGACATGTCGAAAAATTATCGTTGTTGATAGAGTGTGTGTGGTTAACCGGCACATCAATGAGAGATGATAAATGACATTAAGGTTGTCAAGCAGGTTCGCATGGTTATTTACATCTCGTTTGTGATCATCGACATCCCAGTCACAAAAGTGAGAGCATAATCCAAGATTAAACATGTCATTAATTAGACTCAATGAATCTCAAAAGATCTAAGAGTTTCATAAGATTAAAATTGGTAAAAGCCTTACCTATCTAAGATAGATTTGAATTTTATTACGACACCCCTCTTCAAAGTTTAAATAGAAAATATGGATCATAGCCTTAATTTAAAATTTATGGGTTAATAGTTAATGATTAAAATCAACTAACTTGAATTCTATTTTCTCCTATTATAGATGTCAAGTCAAGACAACAATGATCTTCCTTATTCTTTTGGAAATGGTTTTTCTCTTTCTTCTGAAGATGATCTTCCACTTTCTAATCAAGGTGAAATTTTTTTCTCTTCTTCGAGAAATGGTGGAACTGGACACCATGCTTCTTCAACTCTTCCACATCCTCCTCCAGTGACTCTCCCCATGTTACATTTTCCTCGAATTGAAAGACACGAAACTACTCAAGCCCTATTGGCATGTAGACATCAAGATGAAAATTTTTTATGTGCGCATGTTCTAGAAATGAAATCGTACATTGGCAAATTGGATAGAATGGGTGTCATTTTCCCAAGGAAGCAAACCATTGATTTGGTTATTCTTTCACTTTCTAAGTCATATGGTCAGTTCATTAAGAACTTTCATATGAGGAATATTGACATGAACCTAACTAAAATAAATTATTTGTTAATATATTATGAGAATAATATATTAATTTGAAATAGTAATATTTAATCACAAGTTAATTGGAATTAATTTTGGGATTAAATTGAATTATAAAAATGCAATGGTTGTTTGGCAATTTATTGATAGCTGAGGAAAGAGGCTTTAAAACCTCCCTAGAAGAGGTTGGATGAGAACTTCTAGGAAGGCCCTAGAATTTTCATCCAATGGCTCTTGGATGGGGATTCTTGGGCTGCTTGGTCCTTAAGCTAAGGGATTTGGGTTTCCTCATAAAACCCTAGCTTTGGCTCTAAGCTACCCTATCTATATAAAAAGCCTTACCCCTTCACATTTTCATCCATCTGAAACCCTAGAGGAAAAACCAAAAATTCTCAATCCTCCTCCCCTCTCTCCTCTCTCATCATCTTGCTAGTGTTGGGTGTGAACCATTAGAGACACGATAGTTGTGGTGCTTGCTCTCTAAGCTTCAACAACACTAAGGATATACATTGTTATTACTATATAACAATCAAGGTATGTTTTCTTAACCCTATATTAGTAATTTCAGAATTATACTAGTAGTATTAGGGTTTTCCATTTGATGTTTACGAGTTGTATGTTCAATTAGAGAAAACATAGATCCAAGAATTAGGGTTGCATACACACATAGGTTTTTATTTTTTATGCTCAAAACCGATCATATGGATGTGTGCATTCAGTTGAAACTATCTCCTTTCTAAATATAGATGTTGGAAGTTATGTGGATTTAATGTACTATGCAACATTTTACAGAACACTTACAAGTATCCAATGCATGAGATGAATGGTAGCAATATTTGGCCATCAATTGGCTTTATACAGCCTTTACCACCATTTAGTGAACAATGCCAAGTAGACCTAAAGTGAATAGAAGAAAGGATCCAAGTGAAAGCGGTGTAAGACACACCGTGTCAAAGGTTGGTATTTTTTTTGGTGTAGTGTGTGCAAGAAAGTAGGACATAACAAGGTAACATGTCCTTAAGTTCAAAAGCCAACAAAACTCAAGGTAAAGAAAAGGAACATAACAAATATTAAAGATGGGGAAGGAAGTAGTTGTAACATCCCTATTCTAGCACGTATCACAATATTGTCCGTTTTGGGCTCCCGACGCAAAAACTTCTCAGGGGGCCACCCATCCTTGAATTGCTCTCGCCCGGGCACGCTTAACTGTATAGTTCTTTTGGGATCTGCTCCCTCACGGATTTTAAACGCATTGTGTTAGGGAATCTGTCCTCACCCCTTATAAGGAATGTTTAGTTCTCCTTCCCAACCGATGTGGTATTAGGTGCAACCCACCTTCACCCCCCCCCCCCCCCCCATTATAGGGTTCGACGTCCTCGTCGAACACATCAACCCGTGCCCCAGCTCTGATACCATTTGTAACATCCCCTATGACACGTATCACAATATTGTCCGCTTTGGGCTCCCTGCTCAAAAACTTCCTAGGGAGTCACCCATCCCTAGATTGCTCTCGCCTGAGCACGCTTAACTGTAGAGTTCTTATGGGATCTACTGCCGTCACGGCTTTAAAACGAGTTGTGTCAAGGAAGGTATCTACACCCCTTATAAGGAAATGTTTCGTTCTCCTTCCAAGTCGATGTAGGATCAGGTGCAGCCTACCTTGATCTGGCGACTCATCCTTTTGTTCATCATTGATCTGATCATTTTCAGTCTAGTTTTGTTTTACTTAATGACCTTCTTGTACTTAATGAGGTAATCGCTTGGATCAAGAAAGAAAAAAGGAAAGAGTTTACATTTAAGGTCGATTTCGAGAAGGCACTTGATAGCCTTAGCTGGGAGTATTTAGACTCTGTGCTGCAACAAATGGAGTTTGGGACTAAATTCCGAAGGTGGATCCTAGTGTGCCTCTCTTCTGCAAGAGTTTCAATGCTCATAAATGGAGCTGCAACAACATAATTTGGCATGGAGCGAGGGGTTAGACAAGGGGACCCCCTATCTCCATTTATATTTATTATTGCAGCAGAGGGACTTCACTTGGCGATGGAAATGGCAAAAGAAAAGGGTCTATTTCAGGGCATTAAAGTCCCTCGCGATGGTCCAGTTATATCACACCTCCAATGTGCAGATGATGTGATTTTTATGGGCTCTTGGTCAATTGAGAATGCAAAGAACTTGATCAGAATCCTGAGATGCTTTGAACTATCATTAGGACTCAAGATGAACATGTCGAAAAGCAAAATATTCGGTTTTGGGGTCCAAAGTTGCGAATTGAATTTGGTGGCTCAAAGCTTTAACTATTCTGTTGGTTCACTCCTTTTTATCTATCTTGGACTCATAGTGGGGGCATCTATGGCAAGATCTACACATTGGAATCCAATTGTAGAAAATTTTCAGGTGAAGTTATCAAAGTGGAAAGCAAACACTTTGTCGTTTGGTGGCCGACTAACACTATGCAAACCTTTTTTAAGAAGTCTTAGTTTTTTTCTATTTCTCTTTATTCAAGGCTCCGTCTAAAGTTATTAAGAGTGTTGAGAAAACTAGAATGAGATTCTTCTGGGGAGGAGATATGGCTTTGAAAAAGAAGGTATCGATTGCATGGGAAAAAACCATTGCAGCTAAAGACAAAGGATGTTTGGGGAATGGCAGTCTAAAGGCACAAAATATAGCTTTAATGGGAAAGTGGTGATGGAGATTTAAGAATTCAAACAATAGTATGTGGGTTGAGGTGATTAAGTCAATTTATGGTCCAGATGGTGGTTTCCTTGGATCCTTGGTTGCAAAGAGAAGGAGCGGGTGCTGGGGATCAATAGCTAACATCCCTAAAGACATGGAAAAAGAAAACGTGCTCTTCCTAGAACATTTCAAGCTAGTAGCCAATAATGGCGGTTCAACTAGATGGGGTTGGTCTCTAGATCCATCTGGTATTTACACTGTTTCCTTTCTCAGGAGTTTTATAGATAACTCAATCCTTCCGCAAAGTGATGGCAAATGGGCTTGGAATCCTTTAGTCCCTGGAAACTTAATATTCTATACTGGCGGATATGCCATGGGAAACTTCCAACCATGGCTAACTTATTTAAATTTGGTATCAGCCAATCTAGTGTATGCAGGTGCTGTAACGATGCTCCAGAAACTAAAGATCATATTTTAGTGGAATGTACAACCTCAAAAGGTGTTTGGCAACATGTAGGCAAATGGTGGCGGTTATTGGACTGCACTTTCAACTCAGCCGATGATCTATTAAATCACAAATCAAATTTGCAAGGGCATCAGAGATTATCTATAATTCATGAAGCTATAATGTTGGTGTATGTATGGGTAATATGGAATCACCGAAACCAAATAGTTCATGCTCCAAGTCCAGGTTCAAAAACTCATTCGGTGCTGGCTTTCGAAGTGAAATCTCTGGCTTATTTATGGATCAATGCACGTAATCGGAAGGGACACACATTTAGTTGGTTTAAGTGGTGCTGTGACCAAATTCTAGAATGCTATTGCAGGTTTAAGTAGCATGTTCTTCGTTGCTGTTTTTTGTTTTGTGTTATCCACTGCATACTCTCTTATGGTATTTTGTATTTCTAGCCTCTAGCTAGTCTTTTTTTTTTTTTTTTTTGTTAATGTCAGCTTGCCGTTCAGAAAAAAAAAGCAATAGAATATTTGTCATAAACCATAGTTGAAGGGACTAGGGATACTAATTTACGTGACAAAATAATTTCGTCACTTAATTGTCGCCAAAGGATTTTTCTTTGCCAACATTATAAAACACGGTTTAGAACTTTAGTTGTTATCACACACTTTGTGGTGCGGTCTACGGTTTATTCCATATTTTTAAAAGTAATTTTTTTAAAATTGAACATATATATACACACAACAAAAAAAAAAACAACCTTTAGCGGCGACAAAAATCGTCGCAATTGATCACGTTTGGTCGCTAAAGGTATTAGCGACGACATCGACATGTCATCGCTAAAGGGTCACCGCAACTGCTTCGTAGCTAATAGGCGGTTGTTGTCTCTAATATCATCGTCTCTAATATATGTCGTCCCTAATACACAATTGTCGTCACAAATAACGTCGTCTTTATTAATATTCCGACTACCGGCCGAAGTTTTTCCGGCAAACCTCCACGGAGGTATGGGTCGTATCGTAGTCGTCCCTAAAGGCGTCGCTGCAAATGTTTTTTTTTTTTTTAGAAAAAACATATTTTTTATAATATTAATTTATATATATTATAAAATACAGTTTTGATATAAATACATAAATAAATACATACCACATTATATAAAAACATCAAACATACCATATTCCCTAAAATCTTTAATAAATCTCAAACAAACATCTAATATATATATCATACATAAACTATCTTCAAAATCTAAAATAACATCATCTATATCATAAAACAAGAAATACTAGTTGTCTTCGTCTTCCCCATCGTCCTTCTCATCATTGTTTTCCTCATTGACTTGGTTTTTAAACGAGCGAATAATGTTTCCAATGGTCGTCACAAATGCTGGGTTTTGAAGAAAAGCATTCACATCGACATCCTACAATTAAGTCACAAGCACATTGAGTCATTAAAAATTCAACAAACTATCAAACCATCAAAGCACCAAATCAAATAAGTCTTTAACAATTTAACAAACTACTGAACTACCAAAAATCACTACAAATACATTAAGTTCTTAACAATATAACAAAGCTACCAAATTCTTTAAGAATTTAACAAGTATCTGTATTTGTTGTGGTGTTTATGACTGTGACTATCATTGGGATGAAGCAGTTGTACCCGCAGCTGAAGAAGGTTTAGGCTCAATGCCTCTCACATGCCCCTTTCGTGTACCCAACACCTTCTCAAATATTGCGATTAAATCAATGTTGTATGGATCACCACCAGAGTCGGCTATGTGATGAGTCTGTAGATCAACCTAGCAACCAAGGCATTCTGTATTTCACAAAGATTGTTAATATACGATAAAACTAAAACAAAAAAAAAACAACAATTTACTTCATTTTTAAGTAATAATAACGTATATATTGGTCTTCAACCAAAGGATCAACAAATTTGCATTTTTTATTCGCGTGCGCACGATGAAATGCTGTAAATCTATTCAAATTCTGTTTAACATTAAAAATATGTTATAGTTGAATAAACATTAAAAAAAATATGTTATAACTGAATAAGCATTATCGTAACTTACTTTCTTAAAACAAGCACTACCGTAGCTGCAAGTCCCTCCACGATTCTTAACTAGTTGCTTCTTCCGATATTCTTTGTTTCCAGCGGATCGTTTTTGATGTTTTTCTGTTAAGAAGTGGTCAATAGCAGCATTCCAACGTTGCAGATCCATACCCGTAGGGGCTTGAGCCCTTGCTACCTCCACATTCCCCTGCAAAATAAAGGAAACGATTTTTTGCCAGATTTTTGCAACCTCTATACAACGCACATATCCGATTGTTCAGCGACGCCCAATAAGTTGTAGCCATGTGATCATTTGTAATCGCTCCAAAATCATATATATATATATATATATATATATATATATATATATATATATATATATATATATATATATATATATATATATATATATATATATAAAAGAGAGAGAACACATTTTTCCATACATACACAAACATATACATTTTTTTAATACATTCAAACATAAATATATACATTTTACATATGCATTCATATGTTTCATTTAATTTGACATATCAAAATATTCATATTTTACATAACCAAATATATACATTTCGTATATATTATCAACACACACAAAAAAAAGGAAAAAAAAAAAGGAAAAAAACCTGGTTCGCCGGAAAATTGAGAGCACCACCGGAGTTTACTTAAAATCACAAAAAAAAAAATGAAATAATGGTTAAATAAATGTCAGAAAACAATAGAAGGATAAAAGAGAAGATCAAAATGCATCTTACCGGAGAACTCAAAATTCGCCCGAAATGGTCGGAATTTGCAAGAAATTAACGGAAAATGAAAGCCTAGAAAGAGTGGTGGTTTGGGTTGGTGAAGAACACTGGAAAATACGGAAAAATTCACAAGAAAACGTTGGTGGCCGGAGTTTGCGAGAGGAGTTGTGGTAGGCACAAAATGAGTTGTCTAGGGCGAAGGGGTAGCCAAAAGGACGCGACACCTTTAGTGGCGACGCCCTACCAATTGCGGCGACAAGTTGGAGGGCAAAACACGCGGCATTCTCTAGTGCCTAGTAGCCGTCCGATCTAAAAACAACCGGAGGGTCACGATCAAATTCACGTGGATCGCTATCAATCGCGGTGACCTGTCGTCGCTACTACTTTCCACTAGATGAAACCCTAACCGATGGATCTCTATAGCTTCCAACCGTCACGATTAAATGGCGTGTGGTCAGAGAGGATCGACGGTGGAACTCCTTTAGCGACGACAGCTGTAGCGACGACATTACCTAATGTCACCGCCTAAGTAGTTATCGCGGTCTAAATTTCAATAGCGTCCACATGCCGCTATTTGAAATAGCGGTTATCGCGGTGGTATAGCAGTGATATAGCGGTTTTTCAATATTATGTATAATTTATATTATATATTTATATAAAATTTATATATTATACTATATAGAATCAATATTATAAAAAATCATATAAAAACATAACCTAATTTATATATAATATTCTAATAAAGTAATATGGAAACTAAAAAGTGTCAAAATGTCATTGCATCTCAAGTCGTTCGTGGTTTCTAATTACTGAAATATAAGAGAAAGAGAACTTGTCTTTTGTTGCTTTGTTGTTTGTAATTAATTATATTTATTATTTGGACTTATTAAGAAAAAAAGTGTAGTGTAGTAGTTAAAAAAAATAAAGGTTTTAATTTAAAAAAAAACACACAATTGTCAAAATACCCAAATATGTATGAAATTGTAAAAGCGAGTGTAGCGTCGCTATAGCGCTGATGAGGTTCACGGTAAATAGCGGTCAATAGCACCGCTAATAGCATCACTACTATTTGTATATACTATTTCAAAATAGCGGTTTAGTAACACCGCAAAACGCTATAGCACCGCTATAGCACCGCTATAACGCGCTATTGATAGCATAGGTCGCCGCTAAAGCCTACTGTCGTCGCTAAAGTTGTCGTCCCTAAAAGTTTTATTTCTTGATAACTGAATTTACTTATTATATAAATAATGGCTTTTGTATCGTAACATTTTTTTTATTACAGAAACATATATAATACTTATTATATAAATAATGGCTTTTGTATCGTAACATTTTTTTTATTACAGAAACATATATAAGAACATGAAAGAATAATTAATAATTGAAGTGCAAGCATGATACAAAATAAATTTTGTAAAATAAAAACAAAATATAATTCAAATAAGATTCTGAATTCTTACACCAATATTCAAATAAACCAAAGTCACAAGAACATACAATACCCTAGCAAAAATTAACATGAAAAAAAAAAAAACGGCTGATAAAACTACGATCATGAAAGATCATATCTACAAAACTCAATATTAATTTAGATTCCCGAAATATTCAACTTCAGCAACTAAGTTACCACTACAAATTTCCCTTCATGAGCCACATTATACCATAAGTTCAATTTGATATACCCATGCATGATCAATAGATACATATCAATTCGATGGAACATGATAGTATCTGCCTCTACAAGTACACCTGTAGACAACAGGACATGATTCAGGCATGGAGCACTTGAAACTTATCATCACTCTCCTACATGGAAAACATGGCCCACATGCATGTGAGCAATCTGGTATGCTTGATCCTGTTGGGTATAAATCCATTCCAAGTTCTACGTTTTTTCCTTCCTACAAAATATCATATACATGCACGTCGTATGAATATTCTTCAAAATGGGATATACAAACATTTATCACTTAAATATGTGGAATTGATCAAACCTTGGGATGCTTATGATTTTGGGATTCACCATAACCACCTTTCACTTTGTAAGTAACTAAAACAAAAGGTAGAAAGCCAATTAATTAGTGATGAAAATTCAAATGATGTCAAAGAAATTAATTGAAAAAACATCAATTATCTATTTATTATGTATATATTTTGGATTTTTAACAAACGTTCAAAGACTAAACATATATAAAACCACTTGTTGCATATAAACGTTACTTGAATCGGAGTCTACAAGTTACAATATGTTATAAGAGCGTACATATAGATGAAATAAAAGAGTTATTAAGGCTTTCTTTTTGAAGAATTACGTAAGGTACGTAAAGTGAGGCAAAATGGAAGAGATAATAAAGCTTCTTTTCTTAACATTTAATAATGCAAAGAAAGTAAATGAAGACTGTAGCCTTACAATGATGAGGATGGAGGCTTTCACCGAGGTCAAGTGCCAAGAAAACTATACTGACAAGAAGCAATATGTGAGGATATATGTTCCTCATTTTGGAAAGTCTTGAGCTTTCTTTAAGGCTTTTACAAAACAAGATTTTACAGAGAGATTTGAAAGGTCAAATGGTCAGAGAGAGATACGCACATAAAGATATGGAGGGTAGGAGAATAACCAAGTGAAATTAATAGTTGCGTATATTTATATATGCAACAAGTGAAATTAATAAGTGCTTATATTTAATGTAAGGATAACATTTGATGCACTTCACATGATTCTTGGACACACCCTCTTTTGAGTTTTACGCCTTCAAGAGTTGCCAAAATTTGAAACTAAGCCATGCATGGTCAAAATTTTGAATTTTAAAACCATGCATATGCGTGGGAATTGGGAAATGACAATTTTGCCATTGTACGTTGGGCCCTTGGATTTGAATGGGTACACGTGGACGAATCACGAATGGATCTTCTTTGACGTTTTTAGTCTGTAGCGAATACATTTCTTTCTACATACAAATTGAGAAGATTGGTTTGTTAGATATCAAAATTGTCTTATGATAAAAAAAAAACAAAACAAAAACTAATTAGTTCCCTGTATTTTATAAGTAACGTTAATGTAAGTAAAATACTTTTTACTATTATATTCGCACAAAAAAATCATAATGATAAACGATTGTACTCTACAACGAATTTAAACCAGTTATCAACAATTCCAAATGTCTACGACACATCAATACAAGATTCAGTTGTTGAATGAAACCGAAGGTTTCAATTCCATGAAGGTGATTTTAGGCTAGTAAATGTACAACATTTAATGCAAATGGTACAGACATAACATTTAAGAGTTAAGAGCTAATAAATGGTGAAGTTCACGGGGACTGACAGGAGATGAATATCTTGAAGAGATGAAGGGGTAAAGCGTAAATTTAAGGATGTCTGACATAAACGTGAATATGGTCAGAGTCTTTACTCTTTACTTCGGTATTTCCACAATGGGTAAATGAAAATCCGCGAATCCATTTTAGGTAGTATGCTGTGATGACTTGTAACTTATGTTTCAAATAATTGTACCTACCAAATATTTAAGCCTTGTATGTCAGTTGGATCTTCTTGTTTTCTTGTTGTAATGAATTGTATTATACTATAACTAAATGAATGAAATAACTAATATTATAGTCGCAGTTTTAATTCTGGTTCTTAGTTTTTAGATGTTAGCCCCAAGGGTGTATTTCGAATATGGAATCGGGTTCAAAACATTATCTTGTAAGGGTTTGATTCTTCTTTATGAATAAAGTTTCCTCGATGAAAGGGGTATATCATATATATGATAGAGCCAATTTGAAATTGCTAATCTCCCAAGTCCCAATAATTTATAAGGAATGAAAGAGACTTTGGAGCAATTTTCTGATCGTTTTATTCCAATGTAACAACATACACAAAATAAACGGGCTGGATCAGTCCATAAATCTTGCAGCTTTGTTATCTCTCTTTTGGGATGGACATCATTGGTAACTTTTGGGCTAGTTTGAATTGGGCCCGGTGACATGGGTTGTTATTTATGGTATGGTAGGTGAACGTTTTCTAGACGGATGAAAGAGGGATTGGAGCATATTCTTTAGAGTTTTGAAGGGTTATTTTTAAGAACTTTTGAAGGATTGAAAACTTGAGAACTTGTGGATTTAATTCTTGGTACATTTTATTTCTCATTTATGATTATGTGTGGCTAATTTATTCTTTATCAATATTGGGTAAAAAGTCCATGAACATCTTGCTATATTTTGAAAGGTTTATGAGTATCTTGTTCACATCCATGAATGCAATCTTTGTTTCAACTTTTCTTGTGTTTTTAACTATGAGTTTTAATAATTGAATGGTTATGGTGATTTGTCTTCTAGATTACTTAATTGGTTTTCAAAACAAATTAGTAACAAATGATTTAGGTAGATGCTTATAATCTCATTTTAAATCATAATGATAAGATTGTATTCTCCAAAGTATAAGTGTAAGCATTTGGGCTCCTTTTGGATTTGATGATTCTTAAACCATATGCTTATTTGATCATGACTTTGATTAAGAATGATTGTTAAGAGGTTCTCTAATTACTGGACTATTTATGAAAAATCTAGGTGATTCAAACTTTTGAATTACTATAGCTAGGTTGGAATGAATTAAAAATATTGCACCATTAACCATCATGATAAATTAACAGTTGATCTTGTAATAATATCTCAATATTGATTACCTCTCCGATGTTGATTCATTTCATATTGATTTTACTAATTTTACAATTTTTTTATGAATAAGTTAGAACTTAACCAAACAAATCTCCTTTTCATTTTAAAGTTGATTGTTGTGAATGGATTGCATAAATAAAAACTAAACCAATCTATATGGATTCAATCCCTTATTACTAATATATATTATTTGTGATAGATTATTTGGCGATGTTTGTGGTCTTTGCGTATTTGTTATCGTGAAAGAGGGCTTCAAGATTCTTTCATACATCATACATAACAAGAAATGTCATTCTTTCCAAGATAATCTAGAGGAGGGATCGTATAATTGTTATGTAAATCTACAATTTCACTATAGAGTCAATTAGGTTCTATTCGATGTCATCAGATTATGTTGGGGTTTTCCGTTTCATTCAATTAGGTTCCAGTTAGTTTGAAATAACTCATGCTATGCATCATAGTTACAATGATCTCGGTCTCGAATGATGGGGATATTCGGATCTGTATTAATAATTTCATAGGGTTTTTCTGCGTTTTTTTTTTTGGTATTAAAAATGATGAATCAACAAAACACAGAAGAAATGTGAGAGGATGATCGACGATGATAACGGGTAGGGTCGACGACTAGGGTTAGAAAGAAAGGATAAAAACTATAAAACTTTGACATCATATACTTGATAATTTCCCATAAATATTTCATCTCATCATTTAAACACATATAAATAGGATTACATCAATACATTGGGCAGTCGGGCAATAGACCAATTAGTCCAAGATACATAGGGCCGGATAATTAATACTAAACAAGATTTACAAATGGAATAATGGAATATTGGAACGAACCTTTAAAATACAATTCTAATCCCCTCGCCAAATACTTTTCTGAACTAATACAAGACTGCCACGTGTCACCTCGTTATCTTCTACAGATAAGATCCAATCGTCCACCTTGTTCACAGAAATTTTAATCCCATTCCTCACCGTTGATCACTCCCCATTCCTGATCTCAACCGCCCGTTTCCATCCAAAATCCTCTTACATCAAATTTCATTCGTTTCCTTTTTATCTGAACCTTCCCCTGCCCCTCTCAAATTCCATCTCCTCTCTAACCGCCGGTAAAAATGGCAACAGCCGCCGCAGCACTTCAACAAGCTCCGGTCACATTCCAGTCCCGGACTCCAGTCTCAACTCGTGTAAGTTCTGTCAAGCCAGTAAAGTTCTCCTTTTCAGGCGGATTAAGACTCCCAAAGCTATCTATCAAACTAACTGGGAAACCACGGCGCAGCGGAGGCGGCGGTGCCTCCGGAGCTAAGATGGCCGATTCCGCCGCAGGAAGTTACGCCGCAGCACTGTTGGAGGTTGCAGTCGCAAATGGAACACTAGAGCAGACTGTCAAAGACGTCGAATTGGTCGATCAACTCTTCTCAGAAGACAGCTTACTCAGTTACTTCGTGAGCCCAATCGTAAGCCTCGAAGACAAACGAGCATTGCTCGATGATATCACAGCGTCAGGTAAACTCCAAGTACACGTCTGCAATTTCATCAACATCTTAGTCGAGAGTAAGCGGATCGATATGATCAAGGAGATCGTGAAGGAGTTCGAGCTGGCTTACAACAGGTTAACAAACACAGAGTTGGCCGTGGTATCATCGGTGGTGAAGCTCGAGGAACAGCACATGGCGCAGATCGCGAAACAAGTGCAGAAACTCACCGGAGCAAAGAACGTGAGGTTGAAGACAGTGATTGATGAGTCATTGGTTGCTGGATTCACAATCAGGTATGGGAATTCTGGATCCAAATTGATTGATATGAGTGTGAAGAAACAATTGGAAGAAATTGCTGCAGAGCTTGAGATCGGCGACATTTCACTTGCTGTATGATTGGATTTTAATTTCATCATTCTTCGTATAATAATTTGCTTTTCACAAACATATGAATATATATATATTTTTTTTTGGGAGAATTGTAATCATGCTTTTTTCAGGAGATAATTAAATTACAATAACTCTAATATAATTTTGCCATAAACGAGGTGAAGAAAACCATAATGTCGATTTTGAAATAGAAGTGTTTAGTTATTCCGAATTTACTTGTATATGTGTTCCTTTATGTAGTTACCAAGTAATATAAGAGTTCTAAAGTGTTTAAACACAAGCATGACCTTCATTGAAGTTTTACTTAAAGAGAAAAGGGAAAATGATACAAATATCCTACAAACTTTCTAGGATTTACCTGTTGAGTCCCTAAAGTTTTTTTTTCGGGCTTATAGCCAGGTCATTGACCTTTTAGACCAAAAAAGCTCACATTGTGCCTCAATAAAGCCAAAAAAAATTAGTTCCGGGATGAATACGAATTGAGTGTGAATCGGTTTAGAAAAACATGAGAGTTTTTTTTGGTACAATTTGATTCCCGAACTTATTTTTTAGCTTTATAGGGGCACAATGTGAGGGTTTTTTTTTTTTTTTTTTTGTCTAAAAGGTCACTGAACCGAATATTACAGATTGACAGGGACTAAAAAAGCAAGTAATATCCTACTTTAGGGATCCATAAAACCCGAAAAAAAAAAAAAAAAAAAAAAAAAACTTTATGGACTCTACAGGTAAACCCTAGAAAGTTCGTAGGGTATTTATGTTATTTTCCCAAAAGAAAATGCTGCGGTCATTTTGGACAGTTATAAAACGAAAAGGATAATAATTTGATAGGGTGAAAAACTATGTTCTTGATTTTATGTGGAAAGGGTTAGGAGATGAGGATGGGTTAATTTGATGATTTTTTGGGTTTTATTTGAGTGAATTGACGGGGGGAATACAAAAATCGTTCATAGGAGATAAGAGTGTATGTGTGGATGAATGCGGCGAGAGGGGTGTGGATGGAAGACAGAGATAGTATTCGTTATTATTCATTGATGTTGATACAAGCATACAACCAAGTACAATATCATTTCATCTATTTTATGCCTGTCCATTTTTATTTTAGTGTACATAGCTAGGTTTCATGTCGTACGATATTGTAACACCCAAAAAAATAAAGGGTTATATGTTTTACTTTTACCCTTATTTTAAATTGGACAAAATTCTGCATTAATTACCTCTGGCAACCACCATTAGCCATCACGAGCACCAAATCAAACAAAAGTTAAACCAACCACAAACCTATAATCATAAGAAATCATATTGAAAGTCAAAATCAAACCAGACCAAACATGGTGAATTAAGAAAATCAAAACCAAACATGATTAAATCAAAATAAGGTCCAATGAAATCATGAGCAAACAAAACTTAAAACTTGTAACATCCAAAAAATATGGTCCCAAAAATTTCATTTAATAATAGATATAATAGTATTTTCCAATATCACCCAAACATTCAAATAAAAATCAATGTACCAATTGCTATAAAATCAGAGTAAAACATCATAAGCGGAATCTCAATGGTATATGCGATTCAATCATCTCAAGTTCTTCCCTTTGTAACCAGAAGTACCTGAAACATAAACTAAAAACCTTAAACACAAAGCTTAGTGAGTTCACCAAACTACCACATACCATATATAACATACAATAATGAGATACGGGCCCCGCCCACACTCGGATAGCAATGAGATACGGGCCTCGCCCACACTCGAATAGTAATGAGATACGAGCCCTGCCCACACTCACATAATGGGCCCCGCCCAATAAACATACATATACAAGTGCATACAAGTATTACACACACAGCAAGTATAATAATATAACAAACGAGGGTCGACCTTGATGCCTTAGACCCGCTAACTAGTGAGTAAACTCACCTCGAAGAGCTGAATCTCACAAAAGGAAATATCTAACTGTTGTCCAAACGACTCCCAAGCTATTAGAGCAAAATAACATCCAATCAAAATCCAATAGTCTATCTTAGGATAAAATGACCATTTTACCCTTGGCTTAATTTGGCTAATGACTAGGGCCCAAAATCATAACATAAAGTTCCATCACTAGATAATCTTCCAAAGCCCACCAATAGCCCACTTATGGCCCAATTTTCCAAATTAGGCTCAAATTCCTCTAACGGGCTTTACCCTAAAGCCCAAACATAAACATAACAAAAAAACATGATGTATTATGGTCCACTAAAGCCTAAAGCAACAAAGTCCAAGAAAATGGCCCAAAAGAAGCCCACTATTGATCGAACGTTGGGCGTTCCCTTGTAGAATGCTTGATGTTCATCAACAGTCAACAAATCGCGGGCTCCAGGCTGAACGTTGGGCACCTCGACCCAACGTAGGGTGTTCACACCCAGAAGCCCAAAAGTGCTTATTAAGCACTTAATGCCTAAAGCCACACGACCATAAACTAGATCCACATCCTAAAGATCATCTATAACTATAAAGTCACTGACTTGGTGACTTTGCATGCCCCAAAAGGTCCAACCTTCAAGGTATAGCATCCTACTTCCATAAAAAGGGCTTAATCTCATGCATGGGCCTTTTACAACTATAAAGATGCAAACTTTCTGAATCTAAAACATCATAAACCCCAAGAGAAACAACTCAAAGCTTCTGGAGTGATCATAACTTCAAGATCTCAACCATTGGACCAAAAAGGGACCAAAATCCATAAAAACTTAGATCTAAGCTTCTAGTGAGCATTGTTTGAGCTTTATACCTTAGTTGTGTTGGAAATAGACCAAAGAACCAAGATCTAGAAGCTCCAACTTGAACCATCACCTTGCACCAAGCTTCTCTTCCTTGAATGAGCTTAAAACATACACCAAAACACACACAATGAGCTCACAACACACAAGGAGGCTCTATGGTTTCGAGATTTATGGCTTGAGGCTATGGAGGCTGGAAGTGAGACCAACACCTGGGACTTAAGGTGTTTAAATAGATCTTAAACCCTAAAAATTAAGGTTTGAGCTCTACGCATGAATGCCCTGTGTTCCCCAAGGGAACGCCTCGCGTTCGACGTCCGCCTCCAAAACTCCAATCTAGGCAAGAATGGTCCCTCATTCCCCACAAACTTGCAAAACAAGGCTAAAAAGCAGTGACTTAATATATAAGGGACCAAAAAATGAATACTGCTTGGATCGAGCGTTACAAAACTAGAATCAGATTTAAAAATCTAATATAGGAACTGACCAACAATCGATGATGACAAAACTGAAATTAAACGTGAAGTTTCTAAAATGATCATTGATTTTAAAAAAATGATTTCATAAAATCATTCTATAATCATTCTGGAGAATACACCAATTTATTAAACCAATAGCGGTGGTACTTTGTCGGAGAGATAAAGTTGTAGGTTCATCAAAGAACACACAGACGGCAAGCTTCACTATGGTTCAATGAACTAGATGTAACAACCCAAATTTTACCACGAAAAATTTCATTTAATTTAAATAACACAATGACATAAAACCGTGAATCTCATATTAGTTTAAGACACCATCCATTACACTATATAGATTATCAGAGTCTGTCCATAAACATATTAATGAAAAAGAGATAGATAGAGTGCACGTCGCGCCATCACGCCTTGCCCTTGCCTTTTGGCTCCGATGTACCTGAAACAATTCAACAACCTGTAAGTGAAATGCTTAGTGAGTTCCCCAGAGCATACCACACACTACACATACACATATCCAAGTAACATATCACATACACCATGCATACATAGAACCAACAAGAATACCATGGGCTACCCCACATGGACTTTACCTAGGACTGCCATGGGCTACCCTACATGGTCTTACATCCAATGCCATGGGCTACCCCACATGGTCTTTACCTAGGACTATCATGGGCTACCCCACATGGTCTTACATCCAATGCCACGGGCTCCCCCAGGGTCTTCATGCAAAACATACGATCACATTACATATAAAACACAACATATACTACCTTTTTGGCCTATTATTAGGAGTGTGCATATTAACTGGAAAACTGAACAAAAACCAAATTAACCAAAAAAACCAAAATAACCGAATAACTATTTTAAAAAGTGGTGTGGTTTCTATTTTTGATTGACCAAATACATATGATTCGGTTATGATTTTCATCCAAAACCGAACCACTAAAAACCAAACTGAACCAATAATATTAATAAATATTTATAATGCAATATAATATTAAATATATGATATGTAATTATATTTAAAATTGAAAATCTAAAAAGTAATTATTGGAAGTAAAATCAATATCAACCAATACACATGACTGCCATAATGCATTAATCTTTTATAATGGTTATGGTTTGATTTAATTAAAACCGAACCAAACCGTCTCATACATTTCTGACTATTACTACCCAAAAATTAAAATAATAATGGATATAATTAATAATAATTTTTACTATCTGAAAATCAGTTTTTATTGGTTTGAATACCTATTTCTAAACATTTTTTTTCAAACTGGTTTCATGTGTAACATCTATAAACCGATCTAAACCAACGGTTAGATTTTACACCGAACCAATTTATCCAAGCTGTTTTTATTTTCAGAACGATTTTGATTTTCAAGCCGGTTTTAGAACATAAAGCAGCTTTTTGGCCTACTACTACCCAACCGATGAGCAAACTTTGTTTACGTTAAGTGGGCTAAATTTTTATTTTCTATACTTCAAGCCATCAATGGGTACTTGACCCAAGTAGCATATAGAAATGAATAAGACAGTAGTCTAGAATTTTGCTTGGTAAGTGGAGTGACTTGTGGGCTTTGAACTTTTGATTAGCATTCTTTTATATATATATATATATATATATATATATATATATATATATATATATATATATATATATATATATATATATATATATATATATATATATATATATATATATATATATATATATATATATATATATATATATATATAGGGAAATCTCCAGAAAAGTCTTAAAATTTTAGTCCAATTTATGAAAAAATCCCAAACTAATTTTTGTTTACAGAAAAGCACAGAATACCGGCTAAAACTTCGAAAAAACCCTTTTTGGCCGGTTTCGTAGATTTAGCCGGTATTCTGTCCTTTTTCATTAGTTTTCTCAAAATATTAGGACTTTTCTGAAAATTACTCGATAACCAAAATATTGGGATTTTTTTGAAAATTACTATGGAATTAATGGATATTATTATTATCAAATCATTTATAAACATAAAAAATATTTTTTTTATTATAAACAAGGGAAATACATTTGTTGTTAATTTCTAGAAATAGAATGGTCGACTATGTACTTCTCAATTGTTTGTTGACCACTTCAAAGTCTTTATGTTCTTCATATGTATCGTTGTGGGTGTCATAGTGAGAAGTACTCTATTAGGCGTGACCAATACAAGAGTTGATAATATTTATTAATACACAATCAATAAGTTTCTACTTGCTATTAAGCATGATGCTATATAATCATGTGTTATGAGAAAATATCATTGCACGAACATATAGATCTTTCATTATGTTCTTTAACCTAATTACCACCTAACCTCCAAACATTACCCGGTAACAACCATAAAATTACACACATCTATCAAGAGTGAAAAGTAAACTTTGAATGACAATTTAAATAGATAATCACCCTTCACTTGTTTCCATATAAATTATCATTCAGGGTTCACTTTTCACATTTTATAGATGTGTGTTAACCGATGATTGTTAACATGTAAGGTATGAATGTTGGTTGGTAGTTAGGTTAAACAACATAAGAAGAACACCAACATTAGAGGAATGCTAACTAACTTCATCTCACCATCATACTCACAACAATGCATAGGAAGAACGTAGAGAGTTTGAGTGGTCAAGAAACAATAGAGGAGTACTTAGGCTACCAATATTTTGGTTATTATGTAATTTATAAAAGATTTGTTAATAATAATATCCATTAATTTCATGGTAATTTTCAAAAAAGTCCTAATATTTTGGTTATTATGTAATTTTTGGAAAAGTCCCAAAATTTTGAGCAAACTAACGAAAAAGGACAGAATACCGGCAAAATCTGCGAAACCGGCCGAAAAGGGTTTTTTCGAAGTTTTAACCGGTATTCTGTACTTTTCTGTAAATAAAATTTATTTTGGGACTTTTTCATAGATTGGACTAAAATTTTGGGACTTTTCTGGAGATTTCCCTATATATATATATATATATATATATATATATATATATATATATATATATATATATATATATATATATATATATATATATATATATATATTAAAGGTGGACATTTTTTATGAATAGTAAACCTGTGTGTTTTTTGGCAAGAATAGCTCATGGATGTGTTGTTTCCATTTTATTTTTGTACCTGGGTATTTTATGGAAATATTTACATTTTTGTATACACGTGTTAATCATCGTTTGGTTTATCCGTTTTCGGATCCTTCCCACCGCCTCCTTCTCCAATCTCTTCCGATTCCAGCTCTATCCCTTATCCCGTTCCCTTGCCCCATCACCATTCCCTCACCTAATCACATAAGCTTGCTTCCACCGCTTTGTATTTGTTTCAGTCTTTTGGAGACGATCACTCTCCAGTTCCACTCCTCTCTGCCCTGACCTTCTTTTGGACTCTATAACAGTCATAAGCCACAACCACAAACTTGATACATGACTTTCAGGAACCAAAGGAACGAAAGAAATCTGGTATGTACACGAAGCTTTAAAACATATACTCACTTTCTCCTACATCCCGTTTCTTTAGATGAGGTTACGCGCTCCAACAAACATCACCCATGTATTCTTTTTATCTGTGAATTTGGAGTCGAAACCTCCACCATGTATTAGTCTGTCTTAATCTGTGGTTAGAAGTCATCTACTTCAGGTAAGGTCCATCTTCTACTACTAATTTTATCCCTAGACTGATTGAAGCCTTAAATAAAATTTGTTCTCCTTCCACCTCTTCGATCTGCAGTTGCCTGCTATCTTCTCGATTGATGATATCATCGGAAACTTCGCCGCCTCCGGCAACGACGTCGACCTCCGGTTGCAGCAGGTAAGTTTTTTTCCCTTCCTGAAAATAGATTCTCATAAATAGATCGATTGTTTTTTCCCCTAAAAATATGGTTCATTTCGTGGTCAAAACTGAGGATTGGACTGCGAGGAAGGCGGCAGCAGAGGCCGTGGAGAAGTTGGCTTTGGTAAAGACAAATTAGTTGCCGGAGTCCAAGGCTTCGTGCTTGAAAACATTTGAGGCAAAAAAGTTCGATAAGGTTTAATACTAATCTATGAATCAAAATTAAGTGGTAATTATGTGGATTTTCGTTGAGTAATAATATTATTTTGTAGCTGAAAGCTGTAAGGGAGACGATGAATCAGATGATGGAAGCTTGGAATTTAATTCCAGATGTACTTGAGCAGGTATCACCAACTCGTTAATCACAATCTTCTAAAGGTATGAAGAACTATTCCTCTAAAATTTGAAATACATATATGCATGGTTCCTGAAAAACTAATACTTAGCAATAAGATCAGATCACCGCATCTCATTCATATATTTTGTTAAATTAAAATTGTGTTCCAGATCGCAGTTTTTTCCACATAAATTCTTAACTTAGCATAAAATTAATTGAAAAAACTCTGATCAGTTAGTAAAAACTTTGTCTAATCTTAGTTCCTACTCACTTGTAATCTATATACTTGTGTTTATGTATGTGATTTTTTGTTGATGATAATAATTATCCGAATTCCCAAAATGATGTAATTTCTGATCTGTGATATGACAGAAGAAGCTATCAGTTATGTACGATATCCACTAAGAACACCTCAAACTGTTCATAAGTCAACTGGTTCTTCCACCAGCAGTACTACTCATAGAAATTCATTCGAGAACAGCAACAGGAAAAGTGATCCTGCAATGTTTCGTAAGCTGGATCGGGAGAAGCCAAATGATCAGAAACTAAACATTGCAGTTTCTCTGCCTCCAATTCTTGTCTCTAATAATGAAGATCATCTCAAGCTTAAACCAATGACGAAACACGTCCTCTTCAATGAAATTTCAGATGAAAAAAATTCACGAATCACTATATCATGAAGAAAGGTCAAGCTCTAAAGTTGCAGAGATCATTGACAGCTACAGTATCAACTTAATCCAACAAGAATCTGAGGACTTATATGTGATCCGTAATCAGCTTCTTCAAATCAAAACCCAACAGTCCAATTTATTCGATCTCCTCAAGGTAATTTCAGTTTCATTGTTACTTTAGAATTTAGATTAACCCAACCAATAAACTCTTTCTCATATCTCTGTTGCTCTAACCTAAATTACAGAAATATATTCGGAGCTCACAGAATGGGATATGATCATTGGAGTCTCGTGTACACAGAATCGAGTCAACACTTGATGAAATTTCATTTGATTTGGCAAAGTCAACCGGAAGAATCTCAAATCCCGAAACTACCCTCGGATACTAAAGCCTCTCTCGAATCAAAAGTGTAACTGTTATTCTTGGCTCTGATTTCTGCTTCTCCGGTTCTGAGGTAAATATTTTCATTATCGGCTTCTATGAATTTCTTATATACTTTTCTAATTATAGGTATTATGATTTTAGTAGTTAGTAGGAGGAAATGATTTCTATAGCTGGTAATTAATCTAATTTGTTGTTGGTTGGGTTGTGCAGGAATTAAACCGAAAACTCAAAGCCTATGAAAGGTGACCGTACCTGTATTAGCAGCTAAACAAACATTTCAGGTTCTGTAGTTTTATAACTCAAAAGTTGATGTTTTTTTTGTTCATTATTAATTGAAAGTAGATACTTAATTGCAGCATTTGAATGTCGAAACAATTAATGACCATTTTACCCTTTTTTCTGGAATTAAACTTAAATACAACAGACAATAAAATTAACCCTTAATTCATGTTTTTTTTTTCATCATCTAAATGTATGCCTTATTTCACCTTTTTTGGAAGATAAAATTGCGGTCAAAGTCAACTAATTATATTGTTAAACTGATTGCTTTTTCGCTTTCCCACTTAAGGAGACATGGTCAAGACCTCCAATCTTCGCTAACTACGGATATGAACTTTTTGTGAGCCAGTTGAAGATATGTAGGGTTGCGTGGTGCGAAATACAAAATGGATGTCACAACTTTTTAAAATTTATGTTATAAATTGTTGGCAGGAACAATTAAGAGATGAAAAATTTAAGGCAAAAGAAGAAGATGAAGATTCAGCTCAAGAAATGGCTAGAGTTATACAAAGAATAACTGAGTTACATGATAAGGTATTAATATATATATATATATATATATATATATATATATATATATATATATATATATATATATATATATATATAATTGAAACAAAAACAAATGAAAACTTTTGCTGGTATTCGTCATCTTCCAAATGCTTAAAGGTAGATTTGTATGACTGTTATTGTTGGTTTGGGTTATTGAGATTGCTTTTATTGGTAAGAATTAAAATTTTATTTAATTATATCTTCTTTTTAATGAAAATTGGTCGAATTCAAACAATTATACAGTTTTTATTGTAAGCTTTATTTTTTTAGATTTGGCAATTTATGCTTGGAGTATCTTAGTGTGACATGGCTTCCTTCCTTTCAATTCAACTTTTGACTATTTAGCCCCTGTTGTGCTTTGGTGGAGTTTGACATCTTTATTGTTGCTACATATATTTTGTAAGTATACCGTGGGTTAGATGATGTTGGTATGTGGTAAGGAAATGCAAACCCTTGGCTTTTTCATTTCAAGATTTTCAATAATCTTTGTTCTTAACCCTTTGCTTTTTTGTTTCAAGATTTTCATATTGGCTACTTTTAAACAAATACATTACACATTTGCATCGACATTATTTCAAATAGTATAAAAAACTCATTTTTTATAATTTGAACTGATAAGGCTTCAAGTCCAACTTCAACCCCAAAGTTCATGGTAACAAGTATTTCCTTATTCGATCTGTAAGCCCTCAATGTGTTTCTATGTACAATTTTTAGCTTCTAATCAATATGATCATATCTTGAAATATAGTGATAGCAAGATTGCAGGTTAAAACCTAAGTAATGAGAAATAGGGTGATTAGATAAACTTGTAAAGGAGGCGAAACACTCACCAAAAGAGACTCCAACTTCCCAGGTGAGCTTATTGATTATGTCATTTGATTCTTAAAGTTGTGAATTTGGATAAGAATAGTATGTATTTACGTTCTTTTTATGTTCATGTTTTTTTTTTTTTTTTTTTTTTCGGGTTTCATTTATCTTCGTGGGTTAAAGGAAAAAAAAAATAAAAAGCATTAGTATCTTTATGTTGTGTTTTTTTTTCATTGATTTCAGGGCATTGCTATTTATGAGGTGCAAAGGTTTCAAAGGCTAATCAAGGAATCATGGAAGGGTATGTTGATTTTGGTTTTGAAAGATAATGTTGGTAAGTATTCATTATAGATTATATGTGTTGACATTTTTCAAATTTCATTTTTTGAGAGTGCATTGCTCCTTTTGTCTATATAACTACATTGAAATGCAAAACCTCATTCATCACACCAGATTATTCAGGCCTTTTAGCCTCTCTTTTGCCTGCAAACTTTTGTCAAACTGTACATAAACCGGTAAGTGCGTAGCTAACTTTTTTCACTTTTTGGAGCCCATCAAGTTTTCTTTAGGATTGTAGATAACTAAGAAGTCTTGACTGTATTTATTAGTTTTTCAAAGTCCTGATACGTTTTTTTTCTTTTCTTTTCTCAGGGCTTATGGAATCTAACAAAGCCGATAATTGAACTTATTAGCATACTATAACACACATTGATCAACAAATTGATTTTTTTTTTTTTTTTTTTTTTGGTGACTTTGCTTTTATCAGATACGTGTGTTGTCATTTTATCAAATGTTTTTTGAGCTAGCTAATGTTATACTTAAACAACACTTAATGAGGGAAAACCCATGAAGCATATATTTCGATAAATACCTTATCTGACAACAAAAAAAATTATCCATAATAAAACAATATTACTGTCCCATAACAATACTCAAACTATAAACAAATAGTTGATCAAATAACATTTACAAAGAACAAACGACGGAAAAAATTGTCGCATCCGACCCCGCAACGCGGGCTCCCCACCTAGTTTTCATTAATAAAATCTGCTCACTATTAAAAAAAATGGTTTTCATTATTCTTGCCACCTATTGTGTCGTGGTCCTCCACTAAATTAATTTGTTTATTAATTTCCTTCGTATTAATCTGAAAACATGAATATATAGGGTCGTCTTTTGCAGATTTAACACACATTGGTTATTATATTTGACAAATACTTGATTTCCTCTTATATTTTCCAAACTAGCATACTGTTGCTGATATGTCAAACATGGAGTATCATCTCATCAATTAAATTCTGTTTCTCCATAAAAGAAGCCATCACAATTCCATCAAAGGTTAAGTGTTCGAAAAGATTTTGTTAACACAAAGCAAAACGTTCATACATCAGAAAACATCAAACGATAACATGAATCTAACCACCCAAACATACAAAGAACTTTCGAAAACCTCAAAGACTCTCGACACTGTCCATGTTGTCACCCTCAACAACACTCGATATGAACAACTCGTTCGAGTTTCGCACCGAACATTTTTTACGAATTTCACCTTGTTTGCCTGTTAACACCTCCATTTGCCCCATCTTCACCATAACATCTACAAATTTCTCAAAAAACAATGTTTGATTAACCGCAAAGCTTGTAACAATAGAGCGTGTCCTTTTATCAGTGTATAAATCTTGATCCGATATCAAGAGTGCTTGTCTGTTCATGAGATCAACAAAGTACTTGTTATCGAATACATTCGGAGACCTAAGATCCATGTTTGTGGTTGCATTGGTATTAGCATTCGGGCATACACGTTTAAGGTTGCTAGCATATGTTTTATCCATGGTTGTGTCTTGTGTAGGGTAAAGACGTCGAGTGAAAGAAGTACAATGCGCGACACCGATGGTGTGGGCTCCAGATAAGGCCACAGCATCAGTGGCGTCAAATTTCTTGAGCGCTAGGTTCGTTAGCAGTGTGTCTGTTGGGACAAATGGTGATGGAAGATTTGCAAGTGTCGCATTTCTTGTGGCAAATGTTACTCCATCTCTTCGACCTAATGGAACTTTATATTGTGGTCCACCTGTCTGTTTATATAACAAGTTTGTTAAAACATTTAAACAAATGAACGAGGTTATAGGTTTAAGTATTAACAATGGGATTTTCGATTTTCAGAGTCTGTTGTTGTTGTTGTTGTTGTTGTTGTTGTTGTTGTTGTTGTTAGAAGACTATTGGTTTAAGTATTATCTTATGTTGTTACATTTATGATTTGATCAAATAAAAGTAAAATCTTGAAATAAGATCAAGAGTGTATAAGGGTTTACCAAGACAACGGCATCACGAGCAACAATAGCAGTGATATCGGAACAAGAAACAATATTCGAACCACATTCTTTGTTAACCCGACTACGAAGATCCTCAATGACATCATAACCTCTCAAGCTTAGGTTTGGTGGTGCAGTCTTTTCGCTATCAACGGGTCCACTAGCCGATCCATCTAACAACACCGAACCATCACAACCCTGTTGAAGACATCATTGTATTCATATCATAAAATGGATACGAATTAAGATGTCATCATATTCATATCATAAAATGGATACGAATTATGATCATTGAAATTCTAATCAAACTACATGAATGTTATAATAAGTCGATCAAATACAAATTTTAGAGTTATAGATTAAAAGGTATGATCATCTTAAGTGATCTATTTGTTGGAAAGCCTGACATTTTTTCGCAAAATGATGCTGAGGAATCTTTCCTATAGGTCTTGTATATTAAATTATTAATCAAACTAAAAAAAGACAAATATCATTATTAATTTTTTTTCTTAAAAAAAAACGTGGTTCAAAGGAATATTTTGGGAATAAAAACACTTGATTATTCTAAGACCGTACTCCACTTTCTAAAAGTGGATTCTCTAAAATAAATCAATTTTAAAAAAATTACACAAAATTATGTTGATACACGTTTAAATTTCAATTTCCAACATCAATCGTTAATCAACTATTCAATTTGAACATACTTAAAATATAAGGTCATACTTTAAAGTTAAAACTTAAAAGGGTTCAGTTTTTCCATATACCCCTCAATTTATTGTTTTAATCTATTGCAAAAAAAATCATTTTTTAAACATGTATATATTCATGTTTTATTTCGAAAAACTAAATCTAAATGATTTTTGTTAAATACAAAACTCACACAACCATTTTTAGTTTTCCTAACTGAAATATTTATTCAATTATTCTATTAATGAATAAATCCTTGTACTTGTTAGTTATGTACAACAAGACAATTCTTCTTGACTTAAAAAGTAGTTCGGACAAAAAGACGAATATACCCTGGTAAAAAGCATATTTCTATTTTGTAAAAAAAAAAATTGTTACAATTGGAAATATAAATATATTTATATTTTATACCTGAACAAAGCAATCATGGAAGTGAACTCTAAGTAGAGCAGCAGCAAGAGTCACATCCTTCTTGAACACCTTCTCCAACTGTTTTTTAATAATTGATTCCAATTTTGGACAGCTTTTTTGATAGTAATTCCAAGAAAGCCCCTGCACCAATGGCTGTTGTTGTGCTTCTGTTCCATGCAAATGCACAAGAAGCACCACCACCAATATTGTCACACTGAGTGTGTGAAAGGGCATTACTGTAATTTTAGAAGCCATTGATGGATGCTTGTGTTCTGTGCTCTTCAAACCAGGAATAGGCATGGAGTTCTTATAGCTGAAGAAGTTTCATTATAACCCCTCATTATTGAATACTTCTTTTTTTGCCCCTCTAAATATGGATAAGGCAGAAAATAAAGACAAGGGCTCGGTGATGTGATGTAGTCCATGTGGGTGCACCGACGAATGCATTTAGGGTCTTGGGTGTGTGTGTGTGTGAGTGGCACACCACTTAATTTGTTTCAATTTATTAATTGTATATTAATCTATTTATCAACTACAATCTAAAAATGGGTAACTTATAAATAATATTATATCTTGACTTGTAGTAATAATTAAAAAAGACATATTTAAACAAACTAACCATCTTTTATATTTATTCATCTATTTATTCGGAAAAATCTTTGATAAAAAATAATAATTAGAAAGAGAATTATATTGTAATGGACTTCGTGATAAATTCTGACGTGGAAATTGTTTAAAATTTAAATAAATAATTATTTTTGAAAATCATTAGAATTTCTTAAAATTTTTTGTTCTTGATTCAATGCAAGATTCAATAATGCATCTATCTTCACATTTCATTTTTTTTTTAAATATTATTTCAATCGTCATCTCATTTTCTTTTCATGTTATATTTTCACTCTTCAAGAAACCGATCATCTTTCAATTTTTTTTATAGTAAAATACTTTAATTTTAGAAATTAAATGTTAATAAATAATTTAAATTTAATAAAAAAATTAGTAACTAACTAAATAAAAATCCTAATATTTCATTACTTCAAAATATAAAATTGATATAAATAACCAAGATTATAAAAAGAAAAACAAACATAAACCAATCTAGGGAAATATTATTTCAAGATTTTTCCCCTCATCCTTAAAAGCAAGCCGGAGGTAGGGGCGTTCAAAACCGAATACCCGAAAATTTCAAATAATGAGTATTCTGTATTTGAAATTTCGGATATCTGAATTTTCAGATACGGATTTAGATATCACATCGGATATCCAAAAAATTTTGCCACTTCAAAAAAATATTAAGATTCATCTTAATAGATTAAGAAAAGAAACATTATTTCAATTGTTTTATAAGCATAAAACAAATATCTTTATTCCTAAATATTTTGGACTAACTTATTTAACAAATGAATTTGAATATACCAACTTACTGTTTATGATAAATCATAAATATTGAGTTCCAATCTTATATTTTTATTTTTATTCTAGACTAGGTTATAATACATGTAATACATGTTGATAAATAAAAATAAAATACAGAATAACTTTAACAAAAATAATTTAAACAAATTTATAAAAATATAAAAAAGAAGAACAAAATAAGTAAAATAGGAACTTATTTATAATTGATTTTTTTTTTCTATCATGGATCGCATAATTGATTACCAATTATTTTAAATTTCAAATTCTCTATTGATAATGCTAATTTAAGGGACTTAAAAAAGATTTAAATTTAAATGTAAAATCATAGAAAAAAACATGTATCATTTTTAAAGAGTATGAGAAAAGAAATTAAAAATTATAAAAAAAAATGACAAATAACAAATTGTATACTCTTTTATTAGAAGATATATGAGCATTGTTTATGAACAATGCTTAGTTTTGAGATGGTGGTTATTGTTTTGCTTTTGTTGGCTGAGTTTGGGTGGTGATCGACTGGTATTGAGCAGATCTATTGCACTTTTCTTGCATGCTCGCCACCTGTTTCAAATCCTTTGTTCACCGTCATACGACCTCGTTACTCTTATGTCTATCTCTACCCATTTCGTCACTTTTGCAAACGAAGCTACGTTGCAGGAGTTGTCGACCATCATCTCCTCAGTTGTTCTCCAAAGCCACTGATCGTAACTGCATTCACCGATATCATCTTTTCGTCTGTCTAATTTTGGTTGCCAAAAAAGTTATTTGCGTCTTTCTTGTTCTGTAATTTCTTGGTGCACCTTCTATCTTCGATTATATGAAATAACACACATCTGGGTACATATTGGAATCTAGGGTATCCTCTGATTGTGTGTTTGTGTTTAACTAGATGCAACTTTGTTTTCACTACGTGTGTATGTCAGTTTCTTGGATTGATTTTGGTTTTTTCTGCTTGTGACCTTTTATGTGTTCTTTCAATTTTAGATGGGAGATTCTTGTGTACTTTAAGGCAAAGATGAACCTGGTAAACATGTGTGAAGTGTTTTTTGAAATGAGACCAAGATTCATCACTGGATAAAGATGAAGAATAAGGTGCTCAATGGATATGCCTTCTTGCTATACCCTAACCTAATTCATAATAAACTTCAGAGAAGTTTATGAAAATATAACATGCCTATTAACCCAATCGGACAGATGAACAAACTAATGGATAAAGAATTGAAGGTGAAGATGGCGGTGGTAGATGATGGTGTGTAATGGAGAAGTTTAAACAATATCATCTAAGATTATGATGTCTATGATGATACTGAATAAAATGTAAACATGTACAATATGATTATGAGTTTATTATTACTTTCAATTTAGATTGTGGTTAACCATTTGGAAGACGCACATGAACTGATCGACTACAATCTACCAACAATTATTCATTATTACTATCATGTTCCCTTTTCAATCTCGAAATTCAATCATTGTTTCCCCCAAAACCCAAATGAAAATAAAATTTTTACCTCAATCTAATCCAAAATTTGACTTCTCCAAAAGTTCACCCCAAAAATTGTTATCGACTCTGTTCATGGATGTCTCTGCTAATGGTTCCTGGTAATGAGTGTTTAATAGTCAACGCTTTTGATAATTTAATATCGATTTAAGCTTGATTAAGAGTTCTATTTCATTATGTTGAATCATTTTGATTTTTTTTTCTATCAATGGACTTTTGCAGTGAATATATGTTACTATTTTGGTTCAATTTTCATTTTAGATTGTTACATGTATTCATTTCCAGTCATGTTATTCATTTAATGTCATAATTTTGCATCAATGTTTGTTGTTTTTACTCTTCTTAACCTAATTTGAGACGTGAGAGACTACCATTTCATAAGATTCATGTGCGTTTATTTTATAACAAATCCCCCTTTTTTAATGCATCTCGAATGTAACAATGTGAAATTCAAACCCATTTTTTTCAATTTAAAAACACATTTGTCTCAATAAATACAAAATGCCACAATTTCAAATCATCATATCCCATATCAAAAACTGTTTATATTTCAAAACTCCAGGATCCTCTAAATCATAACTCAATCACTGATGTGTGTACAATCAGGCCGACGTCTTCCCGTGATCCGTAGAAGTACCTGAAACACATAACACATAACACGATAAACACAAAACTTAGTGGGTTCCCCAAAATACCACACATATCACATTAGCCACTCGAGGCTAACTCAATACGACCCTTTAGTCAATGTGTTCCAGTGGAGACCCTCCAATCCCACTACTCGGGAGGACCCGCCGACCCTAACTCAATAAGTTCACAACAATAAGCATAAATCACAAGAACAACATGCAAAGTAGCGCCATAACACAAATAATCACATAAGGCATCTCAGTCACACAAGGATACCACTCATAGTAAGTATAGTGAGAAGACTCACTTCGAAAGCTAGTGAGTACAAGTCTCGTGCTCGGAAATCTCGAACTAGCCTCCACCTAATACATAGGATAACCATCTCTAATTAATACTCTATTCGTACTAAATTTCACTAAGGTTATTCTCTATTTCTATCAAATTATTGGAATTGGTAAAAGACCATTTTACCCCACCATGGTCGCCATTACTCATGTTGGCCAACCCTAAAGTCAACAGAAGTCAAACTCTAGCCAACAGTCCAAGTTTGATCTAACTCGTTGAGTGCACTCGTGTGACTCGTCGAGTCCAGTTGAACCTCAGAAGCTTCGTGAAGGTCCAACTCGCCGAGTTAACCCCTAACTCGCCGAGTTATAGCATGGTCAGCTTATCGGGACAAACCCTAACCGACTCTTCGAGTCGGCTCCTCGACTCAACGAGTCCATTCAGACTCTTTTCTCATTCAAACGATACCAAGGTCCTCATATTAGATGGATAAAAAGCCCTAAACTCCCAAAATCATGAGATCTATTCAACAAAATAAGAAAGGTGCAAGCTTTATACCTTTCCCAGAAGCTCTAAGGTGAAATAACCACGGATCTAACAACTCCTTCTCTTCCCTTGGCTTGTAATCCTTCATTCCTCTTCAAAAGATGCACCAAACACTCAAAGTTAGATCAAAACTCTCTCTCTAAGCTAAATGGCCGATTAGGGTTTCCTCTCAGTGAAGGTGAGTTGCAAATGAGGCTATAAGTGCCATTAAATAGGCCCCAAACCCAGGGATTTAGGGTTTCTCTTCATAGCATCTACTCGGCGAGTCGGCTCTTTGGACTCGTCGAGTAGATCATTAATCCATGTAGCATATTACGACCCTACTCGATGTGTTGTAGCACTAAATCGTCGAGTCGCTTAATAGTCCTTCCCAAAACATAAATAAACAATATACCTGGAAGTCCGGATGTTACACGTAGTGACCATACCGAGTCGGAAATGATGTCTTGGGAACATCACTCTCCTAGACTTGTAATTGATGGTACCCTGATCTTAGGTCCATCTTTGAAAAGTAGTTGGCTCCTTGAAGTTGATCGAAGAGGCTGTCAATTCTAGGTAGAGGGTAGCGATTCTTAATGGTGAGTTTGTTGAGCTCGCGATGGTCAATGCACATCCGGAAAGATCCATCCTTCTTCTTTACGAACAAGACGGGTGCTCCCTAAGGTGAGAAGCTTGGTCTAATGAATCCCTTGTTGAGTAGTTCGTTCAGCTGGCTGGATAATTCCTGCATTTCTGTCGGTGCTAGATGATAAGGGGATTTAGCTACCGAGCTCCAGGATCAAATCGATTCAGAACTCGACTTGGCGTTCGGGAGGGACTCATGGAAGATCTTTGGGGAAGATATCAGTAAAGTTGCAGACTTTGTGGATGCTCTCGAGTTCTTTAACTTCTTGTTTTTCATTGACTACATGCGCCTGTAATGCGTGACACTCCTTTCACAAGTATTTTTAAGCTTTGATGCAAGAAATGATATGAAGGTTCGTGCTGAGATTGTTGCCATAGATAATGAGGGTTTCGCCATTTGGCAAATTGAGACAAAAGGGTTTTACGTAACAAAGAATATCAGCACATTTAGGGATCAACTAATCCATGCCAATGATGACATCGAAGCTTGTTATGGAGATCGGCATAAGGTCGATTGGAAAGGAATAATCGTTTAGAGTGAGAGTGCATCCTATGTGATGAGATAAAAATATCTTTAAGATCGATTAGATCTTTGAAACATGTATATAAAGAATGTAAAGCAATACTCAAGAATGGATTTGAATATGTCGAATGATTACAACTTTCAATCCTCAGCAGAGCTCGATGAAGAACTTCCACTGTAGAGGATCCTAGGGTTACAAAAAGATAACTTGTATAATTACACCGTAAAACCCTGATCTGTCGGTTATGTAAAAGATGCATGCAAGCATCTATAAATACACAAACCCTAGAAAACAAGATACGGATGGACAGGCCCATACCGCGTAAAGGATGGGCTAAGAAGCGAGCCCAAGACGCAACACCAATAACCCAACAATCTCCCCCTTTGCGTCAATTGAGGCGAGACTTCACTCCAGCTTGCTTGCCCCCGCAGCACTGGCTTTCTTGACTGTCTTGAACAGGCAGGGGATGATAGCAAGTAGTGTTTGACGGAAGTGAATGTACCAGTTTATCATATCATTGAAGTACTTTTTATCACTATCCGTGTTCTGCTTGCAACGATTGATTATACCCAGAACATGCTCTAGACAAGTAGTGGTGTAGAGATGTTTGTCAGCCAAAGAAAACAGGCATTTCTGGCCTTCTACTCTAGTGAACATGACTGAGTTATGTTTCGGGTCAATCTTTCCTATCTTCATTCGGTTTATATCACTAGCAGAACCGACTGGAGTGATGATGGGCTTCTTCCTCAGGATATTAGCAATCTCTTGATCAAGCTTAGCCACCTCCAAAATATAGCAAACTAACATTCTCTTGAAATGGTCTATGACCGGACCATATTCAGCTTCATTGACAAGAAGAATGTTGTGCAGAACGATCCAATCCTGAGGGTTAAGGTTGGGAAGATCAGCCAGAGAGATAGAGTGCTCAGATTTTTCAGATCCCCTCAAGACCTTGAATCTGACATTAACAAAGTTACCTTCACGAACAGGCTTGAGTACTCGAACGTTAGTTATCTTCTATTCGCTCCAAGTTTGGTACTGAGGTTGATCAGTCCTCAGGTAATAGTCTATAAGCTCCCTATCCACCTTCGGGTGAGGATGGGGAACTTCAGCTATATGAGCGAATGCATGGAAGATGAAGGCCTTTCGGGTCAGGGGCATGTCGAATTGGGAATCGACTGAGTTGACACGGTCTAGTGAGATGACCGGTTCTAGGCATAGAGTGCAAGGGGACTCAATGGCTTCTTTGATGAGCACCTCGAGGGTCCAAGGAGGAAACAGAGTTTTCTTGCGTTCAAGGAGATCATGAGCCTCCTTCATCTTCCTCTCCTTGGCCTCGGCTTCCCTGACTATTCGAGCATTTTCATCCAGTTCTCTCTCTCTGGTCTGCTTCCTGACCAAGCTGACAATCGGCTCTTGATCATCACTTTCATCACTGTCGTTGGCAATTTGTTTGGCTTTGGCTTGAGCACTCAAACCTGATGAAGGACCAGATGTTGGTTTGGGTGCTTTTGGAGGGACAAGTGATGAAAGTGGAATTGATTGAGGTAGGGAACTTGGAGGGGGTTTCTGTTGAGCTGTGGACTTCTTCTTTTCTCCCCCTTGTTTCGGATGGTCCTCCTGCTCAGGAATGCATTCAATACGGCTAAGAAGGGCAAGAGCAGGAGCGAGCTTCTCTACAAGACTTCGCCTCACCGAATAGTTGAGAATCAGATCATGGGCTTCAATGATATTAGACAAAGCTCTGTGGACATCTGAAACACAACTCCTGACCACAGCTTTCTCGGACCGAAGAGAATCGATCTCCTTCTCAGCCTGGGAGAGCTGATGAGTTGCCAAGGTAAGCTCGGAAGACTTTCGGGCAAGCTCTTCCTTTGTGATAGATTCGGCGGCAAGAGTGGCTTGGAATCAGAGAAGACGATCCACAACCGAAGACTGAAATGATTGGTTGTCTTCTTTGAGTTTTTGGCGGAAGCTGGCAAATTGATCTTTTTCCATCTCGAAGGAATGGACCAGCTTCTCCACAACGGTGCGGATCTTCTTAGTGTTTAACTCTGAATCCTCCTGTAAAGACTCCAGCCAGATCTGGGCGTCTTGAAATAGTTTTTCGACTTTTTCGGTCGCTACAGCACTAGCCTGCGTGGATTTATCAATGGCAGCAGCAGCCGTGCTGATAGAGGCTTCATGTGCTTTTGTAAGTGACTCCACCATACTTTGAATAACAGCCTCTGAAAAGTGAGATGTTGAGGAGGAGGAAGAAGCCACAAGATTGTCAATCTTCTCGTGGAGCTCCTTGATGTGCTTTTTGGTGACCGGAGCATCATCATCATCATCACTCTGAAGTTGATAGGGGCTGTAGTAGATGGAGTCAAAAACGGTATCCTCCCCTCCCAAAAAGGTTTCGGTTTCAGCAGATGGAGTGGGAGATAAGGGTGCAGTGGGTGGTTCGGTAGTGATAGTGGGTTCGGGTGCAGATGTAGGTTCGGGTTGTGAAGTAGAAACCCCCGTATCAGATACGTTGGTTAGAACCTCACGGGTGGTAGTGGTGGTGGCTTCTGTAAAAAGTGGTGGGGGAAGGGTGGTTGATGTGGTTTGAAGAGGAGTAGTTATGGGGGGAATGGAAATAGGGTCAGATATGGAGGGAATGGAAATGGAGGAGGTTATGATGGGAATGGAAGAAGTGGGTATAGGAGAAGGTGAAGGAGGTTTTGATGAAATATGTACCTCATGATCAGGGGAGTGAGGCGGGGTTTCGCCTCTAGTTGACTCATTGGAGTCAGAGTGATTCTCTTCTGAGTCGCTGGAGGAAGAGGAGAGAATAAGTTTTCTCTTGGGTTGGACCCTCTTCTTCTTTGCTGGTGGGGAAAGATCTGGTTTTGAGGGTTTTCGCTTCTTAGGAGAAGGACCCTTTGCCCCCTTTGCTGCTTTCTTTATCTTCCCTTGCTCGGGTTTCTTTCCGCGAGCAGCAGGTTTATCTGCATCATTAATGGACTGAACCATTTCAGCAGAAAGTTCCCTTGGGCCCGAAGGACGAAAGTCCTTGTAGGATTTCATGATGATGCTCTCCTTTGACACCCCATCGGACATAGAGTCCGGAATGGATCCGACGAAAGAAAATTTTGTCGGATTGGTGACAATTATTTTGGTGGTGTGGAAGACGCTGATGTTGGAGAGAAGGGAACCTGCAACAGTAGGAACATAAAATTTATCCATGGCCCACTTGGTGATGAGCGTCCAGAACCTGGCGTAAGATACCTCAGTGTGGCGAGAGGAGGAGGCAAGGCTTTGAATGAGTTGCTGCCATAGAACCTAGCCATAGTCAAGGTTAAGGCCATGATAAAGACCATAGAGAATGGTCATAAACAGTTTGCTGGCCCCATCAGAACCAGAACTATGCTCGGAGATCCCTCTGAAGAGAATGGTGAAGAAACCATTCCATGGAGGAGGGAGACACGATTTCTTGAATTTTGTGACCATTGTGAGAATCTGCGTGTACCCCATATTGTAAAACATCGAAAATAATTGCCCAACGGTAATGGTGTCGGGATTAACCCTAGATTCATCAGCTTCAAAGCCTAGAAGCCAACAGAATCGTTGCTTAGAGATGGAGGTCTTGTGAGAAAGAAGATCAAAGTAGATGCGATCCACTGATCTGTCATAATGGGCTGTGGAGAAGACCTGGGAAAGGCATTCCATTGGTACAAGCTCAACTTTGGAAAGAGCGATCACCACGGAGAGTATTTGAGGCACTCCACCATGGGATACATGTAATTTTCGTAAGCCTTAGGGTTGAGATCAATCACCAGACTTTGTTGGGCACGGATTGGAAGAATATTTGTGCGGGAGGAGGTTTCCTGTACTGATGAAGAATCCGCCATGGTTGAAGGTAGAAGATGATGAACAGTAGATGAGAAATCGTCCGATTTTGCTCGTTTGAGTTTTGAATGTGGTAAATTGGGAATGAAGCAGATGAGTTCCTTTTATACCGTGGGTAGAGGAGAGAGAAAGACCATCCCCAAATCTTCTTGATACAATAAAACGATTTCAGATTTGACTGAAGCGCGATGGTTGGCACCCCCGATGATTACGCAGGAGAGAGAAGAATTGTTCCGTTTTGCACGCGTGCACATCACCTCACTATTGAGGCCGTTACTCTGTCGGCTGAGTCAGCATCTTATTTGTTTAATAGTTGTCATCCAAACATAAGATTATAAAGTAACTGAACGAGAAGTTTGGAAAATCAAAGATTTTCGTGCATAGAGTGTAAAAGATAAGGAAATAAAGCGAGATATATAGGGGAAGAGTGATGTCAAATTAGACACAAAACAGATGATCCCGGGCACGAATCACTTTCTTCAAGGTCAAGAGAGACCTTAAAGTGTTTGTATGGATTCCCATTGAATTACGATCAAGCACTTTTTAAGAAGTGTTGAAAGGCATCTTTTTGTTAGACATAAAAGGGTGGCTTTCGCTTCAATTTAGAAACCCGGACCTTGACATAAGACCGAGACTAAATGAAGTACTTGTGAGACCGATGTGGTCTGTTGAACAAGTAGGCTGGATAACAGATATAGTGACTTGGAAAAATATATGATGGTGAAATCTCAAAAAAGGAAAATTTAAACTGGATTCTACGGGAAGAAATGTTATGGTAAATAAAAAATTCATAAGAATCGCACAAACAAAGAGAGATTTCATGTTGACCGTCAATTCATGATAGGTAGTGAATTTTGGGTTTCACTAAGCAAGTAGTGACACGTGGCTTAGATCATAAACACAGATATTTTGTAACCATAAACCTCAGTGGTTAATTCTGAGAGTCTCAAGGGTTACGATATGGGACCGAAATATGATGGAGAAAAGTAGGGTGGTGAAGAAAAACGATAGTACCTCTGCTGAAAATAGTGACCAAGCAGTAAACTCTCAACTCATATGAGAAGAGAGTCAGGTAGCTCATGATTAGAATAAATGGAGCAGCCTTATTGGGAAGACAAGGTTTGTATATACCTAGTCATTAAGGCTTTTATTCAAAATCAGTTGAGGCTTTGGACAACATGCAGCATCATGCTTCTAGGGACGCTTAACTAGGTAAAATAAAGAAAGAGAAAAACCAAACAAAGTAAATAAAAAAAATAAAAAAAAATAAACCGAACCCGAAATGGACCGAACGCTCGGTTCATTTCGGTTTAAAAAAAATATTTTTGAATTTTAGAAAACAGCTTTACAAATGTGTACAACCATAGACAACATCTTTTTGAGATTGAGCGAAAATATGTGTTACGAGACCGAACCCAAAATAGACCGAACGTTCGGTTCATTTCGGTTCCCATGTGAACCGAACCCGAAATGGACCGAACGTTCGGTTCATTTCGCTCCTTACTTTTTAACTTTGGGATGAAGTCTTTGGTACCGATTCAGATTCCATCATTCCTAGACCATGAAGGATTTTATTGAAACTGGTTTCAGGTAGGGCTTTGGTGAAGATATCTGCCAGTTAATCGGTGGTACGAACAAAGTGAATTTCAACATTACCATCCTCCACATGATCCTTAATGAAGTGATACCGTAGTGCTATATGCTTGGTCTTAGAGTGTTGCACTGGGTTGTGACAGATCCTGATTGCACTTTCTGAGTCGCAATATAGTGGGATCTTTTTCATGTTAAGTCCATAATTCCGGAGCTGGCTTTGGATCCATATTACTTGAGATGTGTAGGAGGTGGCTGTAATGTACTCTGCTTCGGCTGTAGAAAGGGAAACGCATGTTTGCTTCTTTGACTGCCAGCTGACCAATTTCCCATCAAGGAATTGGCAACCCCCTGTGGTGCTTTTCCTGTCTAAACCACATCCTCCAAGGTCTACATTAGAGAAGGCTTGAACGAAGAAGCCTAAGTTGGATGGATACCAAAGACCGAGAGAGGTAGTTCGCTTCAGATACCTAAGTATGTTCTTCACTGCAATCATATGAGGTTCTCGTGGGTTTGCCTGAAACCTAGCACAATAACATACGGAAAACATGATGTCAGGCCTGCTAGCAGTAAGATACATTAATGACCCAATCATCTGGCGGTATAGCGTAATGTCAACTGCTGGTTTCTCCAGTGAAGGGGTGAGTTTGGTTCCGAAAGCCATTGGAACCTTGACCTTTGAATCTCCCATCATACCAAATTTGGCAAGAAGAGTTTTGGTGTATGCTTCCTGGTTGATAAAGATGCCTTCGGGTCCCTGTCTAATATTTAATCCAAGAAAAAAATTAACCGGACCCATGGAGCTCATTTCAAATTTAGTCTCCATCAGCTTTCTGAATTCAGCTGTTAAGCTGAGATTTGTTGAGCCAAAGATGATATCATCGACGTAAATTTGTACAATCATAAGGTGGTTACCTTCCTTTTTACGAAAGAAGGTTGGGTCAACCGAACCTTGTTTGAATTTAGACATCTTTAAAAACTTTGTTAGCGTTTCATACCAGGCCCTAGGAGCTTGTTTCAGACCATAAACCGCCTTGTCCAAAATATAGCAGTGATTTGGGAACTTCTCATTGACGAAGCCGGGAGGTTGCTCCACGTAGACTGTTTCTTCGAGTTCTCCATTCAGAAAAGCGCATTTGACATCCATTTGGTAGACCTCGAAGTTTTTGTGTGCTGCATAGGCCAGAAAAATGCGAACAGATTCCAGCCTTGCAACTGGAGCGAAAGTCTCTTCATAGTCAATCCCTTCCTCCTGACAGTATCCTTTCACTACCAGACGTGCTTTGTTTCGAATCACATTCCCTTCCTTGTCCATTTTGTTCCTAAATACCCATTTGAGACCTACAACTGATGCATTTTGAGGAGTTGGAATGAGGCGCCAAACTTTGTTCCTTTCGAATTCGTTCAGTTCGTCTTGCATAGCTTGAACCCAATCGGAGTGATCAAGAGCAGTATTAACTGTCTTGGGTTCAACTTTTGAAACGAAGGAATTAAACATACAGAATTCTACTTTGGAGAATAGGGAAGTTTGTTTTTCCTTAAGTTGTGATCGGGTCAGAACCTTTTCAGAAACATCACCTACAACTTGAGAGACTGGATGATTTCTGGTCCATTTGATGAGAGGAGGGTAATTTGGATCATAGGAAGGATCCAATTCAGCGTTTACCATCTCTTCTGGTTCGGATTGACTTTCATCGTCAAAGAGCATATTAGCATTCTCCCCCTCGAATGAAGATCTTTCTGAAATAGTCGGACTTTCGGGTATATTGAAGAGTTTGGGTGCTCCTGTGCCTTCAGATGCTGTGGAGTGATCAGAGGCTACAGTACCTGCGGGAGCTGTTGTGCCTTCTGGTGTTGTGGAGCGTTCGGGTGCTACAGTACCTTCGGGCGCTACAGTACCTTCAGACGCTACAGTACCTTCGGGTGCTGTTGTGCCTTCTGGTATTGTGGAGCGTTCGGGTGCTACAGTACCTTCGGGCGCTGCAGTATCGGCGTGCTCCCCCTCGACTGATGCGCCAGAACTGGGCACTCCTTCATTCATTCGCCTTGTAGCATCTTCTACTAGTTGCTTCAGATGATCCACCTTATTGTCTGCTGCGCTGGCTTCCGAATTAATAGCCTTCTCTGGTTCATCAAATAACTCGACAAACTTCCAAAGAGATTTGCAATTGATGCTGTGACTTGACCTGTTTGAGGAAAGATTTCACCAGTTGAGTTTATGTTTGTTGTTGACTTTTTGACATAGCTATCATCAAAGGTCACGTAATACGTCTCTTCTATTTTCCTTGAACGTTTGTTTAATACCCTGTGCGCTTTAGAAGTGAGAGAATAGCCCAGAAAAATCCCTTCATCGGCTTTGACATCAAATTTGTTGCGATGCTCTTTAGAATTGAAGATGAAGCACCGGGAACCGAACACGTGGAAGAATTTAACATTCGGCTTCCTGTTGTTTATGATCTCATAAGGAGTGAGCGTGAATCGCTTATTGAGATATGACCTGTTCTGTGTAAAGCAAGCTGCAGATATAGCATCAGCCCAGAAATATAAAGGTAAAGAAGCAAAACTTAGCATGGTTCGAGCTGCTTCACACAAGGATCGGTTCCGCCTCTCAACTATACCGTTTTGTTGAGGTGTGTAGGGAGCTGAGAAGTTGTGGGTAGTTCGTCTTTCTGTCAGGAATTCTTCGAATTCTTTATTTTGGAACTCCAGGCCATTGTCACTCCTGATGTTTCGAACGACTTTCTTTAGTTGTACTTCCACCTGCTTGATGAACATCTTTAGCTTGTGAGTCGCTTCAGATTTAAGCTTTAGAAAGAACACCCATGTAAAACGTGAAAAGTCATCAACAATAACAAGAATGTACTTGCTACCGCCGATACTTTCAATTGATGAGGGACCACACAAGTCAATGTGAAGTAACTCTAGTGGTTCAACAACTTTTGTGTTTATAATTGATGGATGACTTTGACGACTCTGCTTCCCCATTTCACATGCCGCACACAAATGTTTTCTATCGTACTTGAGCAATGGAAGACCACGAACATGACCTCCGGCGACAAGTTTGTTGATGTCTTTGAAGTTGAGATGAGAAAGCCTTCGGTGCCACAACCAACTTTCATCAGATTGTGCTTTTGATAACAAGCAGATTGCTGGATTCCCTTTGATTGGTTTGAGATTTAGGGGAAACATTTCACCTTTGCGCTCTGATTTGAGAATAACTTTGTTCGTTTGCTTCTCAACAATTTCCGAACCCTCATCATCGAACGAGACCTTGAGACCGGTACCTCCAACAAGCTGAGATACACTGATGAGATTATGTTGTAGTCCTTCTACATATGCAACCTTCCTGATCGTGAAATAACCGTTTGTAATCATTCCATAGCCTTTTATGGTTCCGAAGGAGTTGTTCCCGAACTTGACATTTCCACCGTTTGAAAGAGATCTGAATTCCCTTAGCTCTTCCTTCCTCCCTGTCATGTGACGTGAGCAGCCACTGTCAATATACCATTCTTTATCGAACTGCTCGTCACTGATAACCTGCACAAATTAAACAGATTTAGGAACCCAAAGTTTCTTGGGTCCACGTGAGCCTTTCACAGGAACAGGAGTAGTAAGAGAGATGTCAGCAAAATATGTTCTTTTTATTAAAGTTGTCTCCTCTTTCTTTTTGATGGTGAAAACCTTAATCTTAGTGGGATTTGATGCTTTTGGTTTGGTCTCGTATTTAACTGACGAAACCTTTGATTTCCTTTTCAGGTCAGTTGGAGATTTAGAATGAGATTGAGAAGAAGAATGCTTGGAAGAATTAGAATGAGAGAATTTAGACTGAGATGATTTCTTGACTTGATATTCTAGGTGACTCTTTTGGTTTTGATTATCAGTGGAACCGAACCTAGAATTTTGGTCTCTTTTGCTCTCAGAACCGAACTCCCGCTTTCAGTTGATACTGTTCTCAGAACCGAACTTTTGCTTTCGGTCGATACAGTTCTCTGAACCGAACTTCTGCTTTCGGTTGTTATTTCTCTCTTGAGATCCAACAGTATTTTTCTTTGACTTTAAATTTTTGTCACGATATGAGAAATAGGCATTTTGAGATTGCCAAAACTGTTTTCTTTCAGAAAGATTCTTCTTGTATCTCTGATTCCTTTGTCGTTTTTGATTTCTCATATGTTTCGGCTGATGATGGACGTTCACCTTTTGATTTTGACTGGTGTCAACAGGTCCACTTTGAACCGATGATGATTCACTTGAATCTGCCTTATCTTTAGGGACATCTTTTGTACCACTAGAACTCGGCACGTCAAAGTTATCAGGTTTGTTAAGTGGCTTAGGAATGTATCTTCCTTTTGCTTTCCAGGATGTTTGCTTTGATAGACCAACAATTTCATCAGCATTATCGATAGGAGCAGACCAGAAGAACTCATCACAACCATCCGCATTGTCTTCGTTTACAATGGCTGTGAGTTCGGCTGTCTGATGTTCGGTTACACCTGTGACCTTATACACCTGATTTGGTGTTGTCCTTACCTTTTGGTAAACAACAGCTTTTTCTTCAAGTTTCGGGGACTTTTGTTGGGACAAGCGAGCGAACTCCACAGAATTTTCTGAGATGAGATTTTTGTGGATTTCAGGTTCATTCTTGACAAACTCAGAACAGTCAACTTCATCCTCTACAGAAATTTCACTCATGTCATTATCCTCATTAAGCTCAGATGCATTTTCAACATCAATTTTATTTTCTAAGCTCAAATTGGCATTCATTGAGTCAAATTTTTGTATGGTTTCGGTCCTTAGATTCAGTTTATCATTTTCATCCAAAAGGTTTTTCAGCATGTCCTTATGGTCTTTGGACTTAATAAAAGATTCAATTTTGTCTAGACCATACATATACGTTGGATTAACATCCTCAGACGAAACCACACTTTCACAATTGTATGCTTCAGCGTCGATTTCATCTTCCTTAAACTCAAGAAAAGGCAAGATCATACGATGAATTTTCTGCCCTATTTCACAGTTCAAATGAAGTTGAGTGATATTATTGTAAAGACGCTTAGCAATCAAACAAAAAACATTTCGCTGTTTCAAAAGTTTTAAATTGTCTCTTTGCAAATAAATGTTTTCGTCCTTGGTTTTGACTAACTCCGACTCTTTCAGTTCGATCCACATCCTCCGTTCCTCACTCTTCGACGACACCCTGCTTATTTGGTCAGTTAGGTTAGAATTGGTGACCCGAGTTTGAGTTAAGTTGCTGTCTAGATGAGAAATTCTTGAATTAACATTTTTTAATTCTTTTTCATATGAGCATTGTGGGACTTTAAATGAAACAAACACGGATTGTACCTTCTTGATTAATTCATCAAGCTCGTTGAATTGCATGCTGAGCGGTTTTGCTGTAAAGCACATGTCCTGTTGCTCCTTCGAGTCTTTGTTCCCACCATCTGTGTTATATCCCCTCATCTGAGATACATCAGACACCATCAAGCATCTTCCACTGCTGTCCTTCTCTTTCGCCACATAAGGTTTTCATGAGAAGGCTTCCTTACTTCATCATCCTCGGAGTCGGTTGACCAGACCTCCACTCCTCCGAATTCATCATTTGCTATCGAACCCTGCACAATTAAAGCATTCATAGACGAGTTAGCAGTAGATTTCTTCTTCCTGATCTCATCCAACTTTTTCAGTAACAATGCTTCTTCATCTTTTTCCTCATCCTTTTCAGCCATTTTCTTGAGGACACAATCTTTAGCATAGTGATTCTTTCCTCTACAGTAAAAGCAGCTCACTCCCGAATCTCCTTCAGCTTTTGGTTCCTTCTTTGATTCTTCTGCTTTCGGTTCTTCTTTGACCTTTTCAGAGCTATAACTTCCCTGCCAATTACGGTTCTTATTGGTGGGAAATCTTTTCTTGATGAACCTCTTGGAATTTGATACCATCATAGCATAGTCTTCAGAAGTAAGATCATAATCTTCTAAGTTGAGGTCTTCATCTTCCATCGCCGCTTTACTTTTGGATACAAGTGCCATGGAACCCAGGCTTGAAACTACATTTTTCTCCTGTAGTACGATCTTCTCTTGAGATTTCAGTATGCCCACCAGTTTCGCTAGAGAATAAGATTTGAATTGCTCATGAGCTTTAACTGTGGACACAACAACTCTCCACTCAGATCTGAGTCCGTTCAGAAACGTGACTTTTTGCTCAATCAACTTCCTTTCAATATCATGTTTAATCATCTTGCTAAGAAGATGATTGAAGCGATCGAACGTTTGAGTCACAGTTTCTTCGACTCTCTGCTTGAATTCACCAAACTCGGATAAGAGTAAGGTTTGAATGGAGTGTTCAAGATCTTCGTCCGTAGAATACAATTCCCGAAGCCTGTCCCATATTTCTTTGGCAGTAGTGCACGAACTCACCAGCTTGAAAGTGTCAGATTGAAGAGCGAATCTGATTAATCTCAATGCTTTAATATTGCACTGAAATTTATCTTTTTCGTCTTGGGCAACATCTTTAACATCTTTCAAAAGATCATTATACTCCTTTTGAGTTTTAATAATCCTTGAAGTTGCAGAATGAGCAAAGGGTCTCGAAACAATTGCTTCCCAGATGAGGTATCCATTGTCCTCAGATCCTATAACATAGTCTTCAAAGTGATTTGCCCAGACTTCATAATCTTGGGTGTAAAGGATGGGAATCTTCGTTGTTGATCCAATGTTGTTCGAAATATTAATGGGATTAGATGGCGACTCGTCCATGCTTGATCGAATAACCTATTTGAAAGATCAGACTTGTAATATATAATATTAGGGAAAAACGAACAAGTAATGAGATACGTCAATTATGGGGTGACGGCTGAGTAAATATTAGTTAATGCGGAACAAACCCTAATCTTTGAAACAGCCTCCCGCTCTGATACCAATTGATGAGATAAAAATATCTTTAAGATCGATTAGATCTTTGAAACAGGTATATAAAGAATGTAAAGCAATACTCAAGAATGGATTTGAATATGTCGAATGATTAAAACTTTCAATCCTTAGCAGAGCTCGATGAAGAACTTCCACTGTAGAGGATCCTAGGGTTACAAAAAGATAACTTGTATAATTACACCGTAAAACCCTGATCTATCGATTACGTAAAAGATGCATGCAAGCATCTATAAATACACAAACCCTAGAAAACAAGATACGGATGGACAGGCCCATACCGCATAAAGGATGGGCTAAGAAGCAAGCCCAAGATGCAACACCAATAACCCAACACTATGAATACGTCATTAGTGCTCTCTTTCTTTCCATTAGCCATCTCGATGGTGAATGTTTCGGTTAGAGGTTGGGATTTGTTTTTGAATAGGTGTTTAGATGCATGACTGACAAAACTCCTCTCCACACCACTATCAAAGAGAAGGCATGCATAAGAGTTGTCAAGGAGGAACGTACCCATGACTATGGTGGGATCAACAACTGCCTCCTCTTGGCCTATTGCTAGAACTTTCCCTGTGTTGCCCGCAGTTGTTGCTTTATGGCTATTCCTCTTGTAATGCCACAACCATAACAGGCTTGTCCTATTCCAACTCTAGGAGCCTGATGGTTGGTTGGACTTGTGCTTTGTAGAAACGGGTTGTGTGCCCCTTTCTACCATAGTTGGTGCATTGCATATCACGACAAGGTCCGTTCTGATGGAAGTTACATTTTTTGCACCTTGGGAGGGTTCCAACATATCTACTGGCAGGTGCTTAAGTAGTGGGAACAACAGTAGGAATAGTAGCAGCATGGACTGCCATTATTTACTGTTCTTGGAGGGCTCTTGTAAATATTATCCCTTTTGTTTGTTCCAGAACTTCTTTTCCCATCATCCTCCGAGGTGACCATCCCGAGAGATAAAAGAGCAAGATCAATGAACCTCGCAGTGTAAGCAGCAATGTCATAGCCCTTCATCTTTAGACTCTAAAGCTCCTACTCTAGCTTTTGCATCTCAACCCATGGGCAGTATTCGGTGAGCATTATTTCCTTCAAATCCTCCCAACTCATAGCATTTGCTATCGGCAAAGTCAGGGATTTGACTTGGCTATTCCACCAAGTTAGTGCTCTGTCAGTGAAGGTGCATGCTGGAAAATTCACTTTGCTGGTTTCGGGACACGCACAAATCTCGAATATTGATTCGGTTTTCTCGAACCAACAGGTTAGTGCAACAACTCCTCCTGTGTCATCAAAGGATCGAGGTTTGCATTGGTGAAGCCCTTGTACGGACACTCCTTTGTGTGTCCATGACTGTCACGAAGGTTAGATGGATTGGTACCACTACTCGCCCTACTTGTGCCACTGGCATTGATCTGCGACATGGCTGCAGCCACATCGGCTATTACTGCTAGTTGGAAGACAACAGGATCGTAGTAAGGAGGTGGCGGCAACGGTGAATTTTTGTTCTTTCGGATGGACTTCTTCGGAGGCATCTTTCTCTAAAAGAATTTAAGATAAAAATAAAGATAAGTCCTCTATAGTGGCCAGGAGTCAGGTGATATTGAACAGTGTATATCTTATCCTAACAGTTGTAGTGTTCTATCAAGCTATTTACAATGGAAGTCTACTTAATACAAGTAAACAATCATCATGAAATTTATAACAACACTTGGAATGAAATATTTACAATGTGCTTGGCTCTAGTATCATAGTGCTACAAAATATTCCTATAGTATTTTAGTTTGTATGCTTTGTTCTGGTGTTCATATTTGTATAGAGTTTGGTAAGTTTTAGACTTGTCACAACACCACTATCACTCCCAAACACATGTTGGTCGTATCTCAAATAAATATAGTTGATCAGGCTATATTTATCCCAGATATGATTACATAACTGTCCAGGTTTAACCGCAGAGTCCAACATCTAAATACTTTTTTTTGTTCTTCATGTGATACTGCTTCTGGTATGTACGTAGTGTTAGTATACTTCTTATAAAATACTTAGATTTTAAAAGTATACTTTTAGTTCAAAGCGCTTCGGCCTCTTACTATTTATAGTTGTATACCATGTAAGGTTTGATATACTTAGTTAACTATAAACAATGCTCTTATACCAATCTGTCACACCCCCAAACCGGAACGATGGAAACATTCAGGGGCGGAGGACGTCATGTACAATATCACAACAGTTGCATCATAGTAACCAAAGTAAACACAACCATTACATTGAATAAGTAAAGTATTTACATCTATTCAATACATAATTTGTATGACAAAAAAATGTATAACAAAAGTATAAAAGATGCGACTCTAAAAGCTCCGTCTTCTCAAAACCTCCGGGTGTACCTGTCTAACGGTTCCCTGAGAATACAAGTGGTTTTGAAAGTGTGTCAACATTTAAGTTGGTGAGTTCATAAGAATATTCTTGTAATGAAAACCTGTATTTAAATCTATGAAAATGTTTGTATGTTTCTCAAGAAAATCCAATATTTTATTTAGTAATGTAAAGTAGTCTCAAACCCGGAGACCCATAATGTATGTTCGTTACTGTATTCTGTAGTTGTGTATGAAAGTATTGGTATGTATGCCTGGTTACCACAAGTTGTATTGTATTTTGTTTTGTATGAAAACTCTTGTATGAAATCCCTGGATACCACCAATAGTTATTTATAGTAATGTATTGTATGAAAGCCCTGGCTACCATCAATAATGTATAGTATTGTTCTGTAGGAAAACCCTGGCTACCACAAGTATGTATAGTGTTGTTCTGTATGAAAACCCCAACTATCACCAGTAATGTATAGTATGTTCTGTATGAAAACCCTGGTTGCCACCAGTAATGTATAACCGTTTTATTACTTAAAATAAAACCATGTGATTGTATTCCCCGGAATCCTCCAGTTGTAGTGTATAGTGGTTCTGTTAATTAAAATAAAACTATGTGAAGAATTGAAATCTCATAAACAATTGGTTAGTTTATACTGTTGTGAGTTTGATGTAACCATGCTTGATATGACTTAGTGACCTCTACGACGTTCTTCAGGCGTCGGAACGGTATGATATTTGTCACCCCAGGCATACCTACCTAACTGTAGCTAGCAATTCAGGTGTGGGATTGTCAGTCCCATATAGATCTATACACTAATCCCACACTCTCCCTCCAGGAGACTCTAGTTATATTGTGGTAGTATTTAGTTTTGCACCCAGAGGGTACAATTAAAGTACTGCCTCACAACCCTTTATTAACTAGTCTACGTGTAGTGTCCTCTCATACTTGAAATTGTATGTATAACTTGTAGAGTAAAAATAATTATACTTAAATGATTATTTAGTATTGTACTCTTGTATTCGGAAAATAGTATTGTATATCATAAACTATATCTACCATAGTTTATATGTGCTCATTTCTGTATAGTGTTCTCGAAATAGTAAAACAACGTATTGTATCCCAAACTATACCTAGTATAGTTTGTATGTATGTTCTTGTTTCGTGTAATGAATTCTGTAAAGGCTCTGTAATGTTCCCAAACTATATCGACCATAGTTTGACTGTATGTTATGTATTGTACTGAAAACTTTGCAATCATGTTTGTATGTTGAAAACTGTCCTGATGCTCAGCATGTTACAAAAGGGATAAAAATATCTGAATATTTTTATAAAATGTAATGATTTCTCGATCTGTATCAATTGCAAAAGTTTTAATTCTGTTTGAAATCGTTTGTACAAAACACAAAATCCTTGTGTTTTACTTTTATCCCCCTTAGAAAACATTAAAAAAATGGTAAAAAAAATGTAGGGGTTTGAACTCATAGTTGTTTGTGCACATGTTGGACAACGGGATTGGAAAGATAACCGTCGAGCTGATGTGCGCAGAATTAATGGAACCCTAATGATGATTAAACTCATAATTGTATTTAAATTAGTGAAACCATTAATTTAAAGTGTTTGAAAACACTTGTTCTTATATTAGGAATAGTTACTGAGAGTTTTTTGAAGTGGAAGGAAGGGTTTTCGGTCAAAGCACAATCTGAAAATCAAGTTCTCAGTCTGATGAGTTTTTGGTCGGACCTGGTTTTAGCTGAACACATGTTTTCGGTTTTGCTGTTGTTTTCGGCCACTTGAAGATATAAAGGCTGTTATTGGTGTTCTTAGGGAAAAATATGAAGATTCAAAGGATTGATCTTGAAGACATGAATGTTCTTGGATGGTGTTTGAGAGAGAAAATAGAGTGTTTTCGAGTGAAAAGTGAAGAAATGACTAAGTCTTCGGGTGGAAATATATATACCAAAGGGTGTTTTCGGTTGGAAAGGGAGTTCTCGGCTAAAATCATGTTTTTAGTCAGAGGGTTTGCTATTCGAGGGTTCTTGCCGAAAGGGGAGTTTTCGGTCTGAGGCTTATTGATTCTGAAGATGGGAAAATGATGATTTTTGAGCATGTTTCATTCCTAAAAATTATATAAACTTTATTTATATAGTTTAGATCATTTACTAACCCTCACGAGCTTAACATAATCAATAAAATTCGAAATTTTATTTAAGAATGTTGAATTTTATTGACTCGAAAAGTATCGGGTTGTCTCATGCTAGTGGTAGCATGATTATTATGTTAAGTGTTACATGTAAGCGATGCTATATATAGGAAACAAAGTTTTGACTTACAAAGTTGCAAAGTTTGAAAAATTGTTTTGCTATAGCAAGGGAGAGGATACTTATGCTTTATTTCGAATCTAAAAGTTTAGATTGAAGTATTAATCAAACTTAGTCATGGATATATATGAATGTAATGTTGAAATGTTTCAACATTGGAAATTCTATATATGAGAATATTTTAGCAAAAGACTGGTCACGTATCATGTTTTTATGTAAGACATTATGAATCATCTCCCATATGTTTCGGATATAAGATCGATTGCATATGCTATAATATTCACTCATTCTTATTTTCGAAATGTCTAGGGCATTAAGATGGAAAAGGACTAGAACCGGATATGACTAACGGTTGTTAAACAACAGTCAAGGACAATCTAAGGTTCATTGAAGATTGGCTGCTAGTGAACAGTTGGAGGTATAGTATTTGATGGACCATATTGATATAACTCTGAATAGATAGGATTCTATTTAGAATGGATAGTCATATGGAAATTATGGAAATGTTTCCATAATAGGAGTTGGATATTAAGAATCTTTGTGTGAATTTGAAACTTTAATGCAAGAAGGATGTTCAATGAATGAGCTTTGAATGTGAGACTTCAATTCCAGGAAATTTTCTTGTAACATTCTCAAATGGAATACTTTGTAATATCATTGGCCAATTCTCTGTGACTTTCGTGCATAGACATTACAAAAGGATCATTGCATATAAGTTTAGACTCGAACAAATTCTAATAGTGACAATAAATTGGTATTCTTACACTTGTGATAAGGATTAGAAAATTGTGAAATGAGCATCATTTGAAATGTGTTCAATTGATCTATTTCACAAAGTAAGGACTATAGGTTAACATAGTGTGCATGCTTGGAACTTGGGATGACTATTGTTTTAATTCAACTGCTAAGTTGATTACTCGAAACATTATACAATGAATAAAGTCTAATCATTATGGTGATTAAATAATAAATGTTTTATTTATATTCAAAAGTTTTGAGACCATATTTGATTGTTTTATTCTTGTGTTTCACTTCGCATGTTTTTACTTCCCGAATAACTAGGTTATTCAAACATCCACAGTCGATCATACTTTGGAAGTAAGTAATGAGGAAAGACTATCATGAATCCGACTGTAGATTATCTAAGTGCTTAGACATGGCACAAGTTTGCTACAGTTTTCATGAGTACTCCTGAAATATGACTTTGAGTATTGGATTAAAACCCACGCTCATCTGAATCACTTCATGGAATTTATCATGAGTGATTGTGAGACAATAATATCTTATATTCTTAAAACGGAGAGATATGAGTTGTTGTTTACAAGTCGGTTACATATTTATAATACGTAAACGCATCAGTAACGTGATGTTATAAAATGTATTGTTGTGTGTGATTTGATGAGTAAATAGTACAAACATATGAGTTGAAGTTTATCCGTTCCTTTTACCTTAAGAGGGATAAAAGTGATATCTATGGACCCCTCAATGATTTAGTGATGACACGTGTAACACTTAGCCAAGCCTAGACTAAGTTGATGTGTTCAATTATAGCCAATCGTCATAAATCGGAAATCGGGAAACAACACATGGACAGAGAGAATGATTATAAATCCATGTCTCATGTCCATAAAATATCTTGTAGAATGGAGGAACATTTGATCCCTTATCTAAAGGACGCGTTGCTGATAAGATCAGAGTTCGATAGCGGCTTTTAAGAGCTACGATTGCTGATCGGATTTTGAAGTTACATTGGCAGTTATAGTTATTAGACTTATCCAAGTGGGAGACTGTTGGATTAGGTGTCTAAGCCCATAACTATAATTGGTATGTACTTCACCCGATAGTAACATGGTCCTTTTGGGTTGCATTCACTAGAGCAATTTGATAGGATGGACATTTGAGAAAGAGGTTATTTGTGATTTATTAATATATTATATGAATAATATATTAACTGTGAAATCATATTATATAATTAGTATTAATCAAGAATTAATTTGGAATTAATTTAGTGATCAAAAGAGATTGATTAAATTTACGGGGATTGATTATGTAAATCAGTAATATTTATAGTTTGGGCTAATGATCCATGTTGATTAGGGATGGGCTAAATCTATGTGAAAGTCCATGAAGAGTTAGTCCAAAGGGCCTATCATATGGATCATTGGAATGCCAAAGGTTTTAGGGTTTATGTATGAAACCCTAAGGATAACCATTAGCTCCCTAAAATCGGCCCTAAGTGTTCTAAGTGAAACCCTACTTGATTTTGGTGCTTCCTAACCTATCTCATAGTCCTCCTATTGCTTTTGGTGTTTTTTGAAACATTAGAGGTATCACACTTGAGGTACTAATCTCTTAAAAGGCCAAGAACTACACGCTACAACAAAGAGGTATTCATCTAACTAGTTTTTATGTTGTATTTCTCCAATTGCATGCTAGTTAGGGTATATGCTTTGGATGAAATGATATTGCATGTATAACTTGAGAAAAATTAGATCCAAAGCATTAGGGTTGTATGTGCATCATAGGGATGTTATAGTGCTCAAAACCCATCATGGCCAAGATCAAGTTTATAAGGGTTATGTTGGCTATAGCTGCCTTTCATGATTATGAAATATAGCAGATGGATGTTAAAACCACTTTCCTTAATGGGAAGCTGGTTGAAGATGTTTACATGTGTCAGCCAGAGGGTTTTGTAGATGCGAAGTACCCTAATAGAGTATGCAAACTTGGGAAAACTACTTATGGATTAAAGCAAGCGTCCCGCAGATGGAATCTTTGTTTCGATGACAAAGTCAAAGAGTGTCAATTTTCGAGAAGCGATTATGAGTCCTGTGTGTATGTGAAGGCTAGTGGGAGTATAGTTAGCTTTCTAGTTTTGTATGTTGATGACATACCGTTCATAGAAAACGACATCTCGACCTTGCAGGAGGTTAAGTATTGGCTTGGGAAGTGTTTCACTATGAAGGATCTAGGGGAAGCTGCTTATATTCTGGGGATAAGGATATTGAGAAATAGGAGTAGAATACTAATAGGAATTAGTCAGAGTACTTACTTGGACAAGGTGCTGAAACATTTTAGCATGGAGAATTCCAAGAAAGGGGATGTCAATCAAAAGCAATACCAAGCTGAGTAAGATTCAAAGTCCGAGTAGTGATGTCGAGATAGCGGAAATGAGGCGAGTTCTATATGCTTCCACCGTTGGCTCAATCATGTACGCTATGACATGTACTTTGCCTTATGTGGCTTTTGTGTTGAGCATGGTTAGCCGATATCAAGGGAACCCGGGTAGAGCTCACTGGATAGCAGTGAAGAACATTCTTAAGTACCTACGAAGGACTAAGGACTGGGTCCTTATACTTGGTGGGAGTGATGACTTGAAAGTGACAGAGTATAGTGATGCCAACTTTCAAACCGACTATAATTTATGCTCTTAGTCGGGTTGGGTGTTTACCCTAAATGGATGAGCAGTTACTTGGAAGCGTTCCATGCAGGAGACTGTGGCTGATTCAATGTGTGAATCAGAGTACATAGGAGCTAGCAAAGAATTGAAGGAGGCGATATGGTTGAAGAACTTCGTTGAAGACCTTGGAGTTGTACCAACCATAAAGGAGCCTATGGAGATTTTCTGTGATAACGAAGGAGCGGTTGCCTTGAACAAGGAACTGAGGGATCATGGAAGATTCCAACATATTGACAGAAAATACCACTTCATCAGACATCAAATAGAAGCACTCCTCGTGGTTAAGAGGGTATCGTCAGAGTAGAACCCAACATATCCCCTTACAAAGGGTCTGAGTAGTGTTAAGCATTTATAGTATGCGAGGAGCATTGGGCTGAAGGACGATATTAGTTTTAGTGATTAGACACGTGTTTAGAAACATGTAATAGATAAATGTAATTGACATTTGATGATTAATTAATGGAGAATTATTTATGACTAAAGTTTACTATCTTGTGTCAATTGTTTACTATTGTTCCATTTTTGCATGTTTTACTTCCATAATAATTAGATTGATCAAATTAGGCACAGGCAATCATACTTTGGGAGTAAGTTATGAGGTTAGAATATCATGAATTGGTTTGTAGATTGCCTAAGTGATTAGACTTAGCAAAGGTTTTCTGCAACGTTCATGAGTACTCTTGAAATAAGATATGGATTAAACCCACACTCATGTGAATCACTTCATGGAATTTATCACGAGTGATTGTGAGACAATCATATCATATAATCTTTAAACCCAGATATATGAGTTGTTGTTTACAAGTTGGTTGTACATTGATAATGCGTAAATGTGACATCCCCATTTTCACAGCCAGAAAAGACCGATTTGTTTATGCTTGTTTTTAAAATCAGAGTACTCTTTTAAAGAAAACGGTTGCGGAATTTGTTCCCAAAACAAGATATGATAATAACTTATCAAAGCATTTCTCAAAGAGAATGTATTTTCATTTAATAATAAAACCTCGGGATGTCATGTTCCGATACAGACATATAAGCATAAACAGAACTTACATTCAATTACACTAATGATTTATATCTCCTTTAAATCTCTCTGTGAAATATGTCTTCATATTAAAACCTGTGATACAAAGAAAACTGAGTGGGTCAGGCTTGGGAGCCTGGTGAGCATATAGGGTTTTCATCCCACAATGTTATATCATATATTTATAAATATAGAACATTCAAACTTGTACAATTTCACCATATAAAGGCAACTCTTATCCCACCCCATCGATCCTCACAACGACACGATCTAAACTCTCGTATCTAAAATTTTCCTCTTTACCTGATCCCTACTCACGGATCTAAAACTAACCTTTTTCACCTGATCCATACTCATGGATCTAAAACTACCTGATCCATACTCACGGATCTAAAACTAACCTCCTGATCTGATCCATACTCCCGGATCAATAATTGTACCTAATCCATACTCCTGGAATAAGGACAATTAACTATACCCTAATCCTGATCTAATCCATACTCCCGGATCAATACCTGTGCCCAATCCATACTCCCGGACTAGGGACAATTAACTATACCTTAATCCTGATCTGATCCATACTCCCGGATCAATAACTGTGCCTAATCCATACTCTCGGACTAGGGACAATTAACTTAGTCTTAATCCATACTCCCGAACTAATAACAAGTTTTATCTCTTTACCTAATCCATACTCCCAGATCTAAAACTAACCTCTTGGTCTAATCCATACTCGCTGAATAACTAGATCAATAACAACAACATCGGGGCCTCTCATCTGTTTATCACACATAAACTATCTACCCATGTTCTACCCAGCATATTAGTAGATAAAAATAAAAATATATATTTTTATACATAGTTTAAAACCTGTATAACATTCTCATTCAATACATATTCCACATAACACGTATTTCATAGAGAATAAATCAGATCTATGAGATAGAAGAAAGTGAATATACATTCACGCATATAACAACAAAATATACACATAACACGTATTTTATATTAAATACTTAATAATTATGCGTTAGAAGAAAGTAACCACACACTCACTTGATTAGAAGATGATCGGACAGCACTACGACTTGTAGAAGTAGTATTCTTCGGCAGATCTGGAAGATCTTTACAAAAACCGGACTCCTCGTGGGCAGAGCTTCGGCTCGGGAATCGCATTTCTCGAGATCTTCGGGGCCTCGGGACTTGCTTCGGGGCTCGGGAATGATACCGGGGCTTCGGGATGTTTCTTGCACGAAAAACGATGCAAAAACGCGAGAAAACGGGAAAAAATGAGCAAAGAAGTCGGTTGCCCTCGACACCCTTTTATAGGGGGCTGGAAGCCCATTTACGCTGGGCGTAACTTCACATTACGCTGGGCGTAACGTGGATCAGATCGCTGACTCCCCCCATGGATAATATCGGTTAATTTATAATTAAATTAAATATCGAAAATATTTAATAAACTTCAAAAATTCATATCTTCCTCATACGAACTTCGTTTTCGACGTTCTTTATATCCCCGCGTAGGTGAGACTACGCTCTACAACTTTCATTTAGACTCCGTCGGCTAATTTTGAATTTATTTTTATTATTTATTTTTAGTAGGCCGGGACAGGAAAACTCCTTTATAAAATCATAACTTCTTTATCCGATGTCCGTTTTCGCCTATCTTTTTATCGTTTTACTCCTATTAACGAGACCTTCGATTCTCATTTAGATTGTTTCGGCTAAAAACCGCTCGGTCTCAAATCGAGTATTCGGGCTGCATACCGCTAAGTCGAAACTTAGAAAAATCATAACTTCCTCATACGAAGTCAGATTTGGACGTTCTTTTTATGCACGATCATGGTTTAACTAAATCTACAACTTTCGTTTAGATTGCTAAGGCTAAATATCGCTCTAACGTAGATTCACTATTTACGTCGCGCTGTGTCGTGCAGGTTCCGTCGCGAAACTTCGACAGGTCATAACTTCTTCGTTATAACTCGGATTTCGGCGTTCTTTATATGCAAGAAAACCTTGTAACATATACTATAACTTAGTTAAGATTATTCATTCTAAATAATCTTTCATCAAAAATTCCTTTTTGACGCCTATCGTCTCTAAATTGACTTGCCCTGTTCTACGGGCGTTACAGTAAACGCATCAATAACTTGATGTTATAAAACATGTTGTTGTGTATGATTTGATGAGTAAATAGTACAAGAATATAAGTCAAAGTTTATATGTTCCTTTTATCCTAAGAGGGTAAAAGCGATATCTTGGGCCCCTCGATGATTTTGTGTCGACTTATGTGTCGGACCCCGTCAGAACTGAATTGATGTGTTTAATTAAGTTCTATATCAAACAAATTAGAAGTTGGGAAACAAACTATTGGACATTGAGAATGATTATGTTCCATATCTTTGTCCACACGATATCTTGCATAACGGAGGATTATATGATCCCTTATCTATAGGACGTGTCATTGACTAGGTCAGAGTTCGACAACGACTTTTGAGAGCTACGATTGTTAATAGGATTTTTAAGTGACATTGGCAGTTATAGTTATTAGAGTTATCCAAGTAAGAGACTGTTGGATTAGGTGTCTAAGCCCATAACTATAATTGGAATGTACTTGATCCGATAGTAGCATGGTCCTTTTGGGTTGCCTTCACCATAACAATATGATAGGATAAATTATGAGAAAGAGGTTGATTAATGATTTATTCATATATTATAAGAATAATATATTAATTGAGAAATCATATTATTTATTAGTATTGATCAAAAATTAATTTGGAATTAATTTGGTGATCAAAAGAGACTGATTAAAAGAACGAAGACTGATTGTGTAAATTAGTAATAGTTATGGTTGGGTTGTGGACTCCTAATAGAAGGGGTGGGCGAATTCTATAGGAAGACTATAATAGAATTCGTCCAAGGGTCCTTTTAGAAGGGTTCCATAGATTTATTAAGGCCTAAGCAGAGAATTAGGGTTTCAGTCTAAAACCCTAGTAGCACAACTATATAAGGACCCCATGGCTTATAAAAATTAGCCCCTTATGCTTCTAAGAGAACCGTAGCCAATTTTAGTAGCCTCCATCCTCTCTCTCTCTCTCTCTCTCTCTCTCTCTCTTTCTCTCTCTCTCTGTCATTCATCTATCGCAAAGTTGGTGTTTGTAACTCCATTAGAGGTGCAATAATTGAGGCACTAAGCTCTTGAAGGTCAAGATCAACCAATCAACAAGGAAAATGTATTGTTCTAACTTTGGTTTGGTTGTTGATTTTGAAATTATGTATGCTAGATAAGGGTTTTGCTTTGGAAAATTATTGTGCATGCATAGCTTGAGAAAAACCTAGATCCAAAGCAATTAGGGTTGCATGTGTACCATAGGAATGTTGTAATGTTCAAAACCCATCAAAATCTAGAATAATAATTAGTCACAATGAATATTAGACTAAAATATAATGGTAATGATACTAGATTTCGTTGAAGGGAAATAAATTAATAGAAGTGAAGCGTTGTTTGAGTTCGGAATCACCACCTTAACAGGTGAGTTCATAGTTACTTTCATCTTACACATTGATATGAAGTATTTTATATAAATTACGTGCTACATGTGCATATTATGTGTTTATTTGAGATCTATGCTGGATGAACAGTTTTATACATGTTTTTAATGATTTAAACTTTATATATATTTTTTATCTACAAATATGTTGGGTAAAACATGGGTAAATGAAATAGTTGATGTGTGATGAAATAAAATGATGAGAGGCCTCGATGTTGACGATGATCTAGTCATCTAGCGGAATATAGATGACAACCACAGACTATTCCAGACAATCTAGTGGAGCACTAGCAGGGTCGCAACCCATAGGTGTTTGTGAACGATGTGTTCACTGGTGTACTCTATCCCCCTCATGGTTGCCTTACAGAGATATATCGCTGAGGAATCCCTTTAGCAGTAGTGTCCATCCTGATGAAAATTCTTAGGCTAGGTCCCTTGAATTAGATGCTTTAGGGACAACAAGTGAGGATAACGGGAATGGGTAATCGGGTTGATTGATATGATACAACTAATAAACTATTTATTATGGGCTGAAAATCCTATGTGCTCACCAGGCTCCCAAGCCTGACGCACTCAGTTTCTTGTATTAAAGGTAGTGGCACAAGAGCATAGTTGTGATGACTTGATGAATGGTTATGGATTATAGGCTAGTAGATATAAATAACTGTTGTAAGGCCTATGTTGTTTTGTTTATGCTTTTGATCTTTATTGACAATGACATCCTGAGGTTTTAATATAATGAAACACATTTCTTCGGAAATGCTTTGATAAAATCTTTATCATATTTTCTTTTGGGAGCAAATTCTGCAACATTTTTCTTTTAAAGGTTACTCTGATTTTCAAATAAAGTGTAAACAAATTGGTCTTTTCTGGCTTCGAAAGTAGGGATGTCACAGTGGTTGCGTTCCCATTTAGGATGGCGGATAGTGTGACACATTTTTAGAAATTACTAAGGTTGGCATTTGTGCTGTGCTGGGAGTGAGGTTGGTCTTGGTTGATTGTTTTGTACTCACCAGAGTTAGAATAAGGCCCCAAAACTAGTTGATTGGCATGCCCGATGTTGGAGAGTGTGTGACAGGGGGTTTTGGTCGGATTTGTCTCTTTGACAATAAGTTCAAGAGATGACATTGGTCGTATTGGGATTCGTGCAGTATTGTTGGTGCCGCCCTCTCCATCGTTCACCATTATTGGAAGTTGCAAATTGAGCTTTCTGTGTCGTTTTTCTCAACAACAAATGATGCCAATGATGTGAAATTAAACCTTCAGTGCTTCTTCTGTTCACTAGTTTGGTTTCCATTTGAGATCTGTTTATCACAACAAGAGAAACAGGCCGTCAATTGATCTCCGGTAAGAGGTCCCAAGAGAACGCTTTGATAGTCAAGTCAATCTCTGATAGAGATGAATATATGTTTAAGTGTAAGGCTTAGAGAGTTAGGGTTTGATAACTTTACCGTTGAAAGCATGTGACCTTTTATAGTGAGGACCTGGTCACGGATCCCGCTCGTGGAGACAGGAGTGTCAGACCCTGATCGGGATAGAGGCGTTGATTGGTGGGTTGTACTTTTGTCCCCTATCTAATCTCTGAGTGGGTTAACCATAGTAGTGGTGCATGCACCTTCACTGGAGTTAGCAAGTGCCAGTTTGTCGTTTTTTTACTTTACCACACATGTTCCAAGCTGGCCGTCAGATATCGACGCATAGTCCAATGCAGGCTGGAAGTGGAATGATGCGGCTAGTGGATTGGTTATGCAGCTAGAGCCTTTGGTTTCTGTAAGGCATGCTATCAAATTCCAAATCAGTCTAAACTAGCTTCTAATTAATTTATCAAGCTATGACAAATTAATAAACCATTTATCTCTCTCTCTCTCTCTCTCTCTCTCTCTCTCTCTCTCTCTCTCTCTCTCTCTCTCTCTCTCTCTCTCTGTGTTAATATATATTCTAACTCTTTTAGCTCTTGAGGACAACTCTAAAAGGACTTTGTTATTATTCTCATAGTTATAGCAATTACGTATGACATTAGATACCTATTTCTAACATGATAATGCATGAAATTGATGTTGATAGAAGGTACATGTTTTCTCATAACCCTTGTGTTGTACCATAACGATCAATAGGTGTAGCAACGACGGTGGCGACATGAAGGTTGGGGTGATGAAGGGCTGACGAATTGAAGGAAGGAAAGAGAAAGGGGGATGGAGCGGAGATGGTATTTTCCTGTAATAGAGAAAATATGGTGATTTATATGGAACGATGGAGATGAAGATACTTACTAAAAATATTTTTCTTTAAGTCAGTTAGGGACTAAACTCAAAAGAAATTCAAATCATAAGTTAAATACAAATGTAATTCGTCCAATTTAACATTTTTAGATATAGATATCATTTGTATTTTGTCACTAACTCTTTTTCCAACTTGCCCTAACCAGACCCGCTCCCAATATACAACCTACTCCCAATATACAAGTAAGACTAAACACTAACGGTCTGAGGAAAAAAAGTTAGGAATTAAATACACAGACTTTCCAAATCACAGGACCATCGTGTAATATTTCTTTATAAATATGAAACATATAGGTAGATACGGATATCACTTATCTAATTCGACATTTGTGTAAACTTTAATTTGATTATAAGAGATTAAAAGTCATTACGATTATTGAACTTTCAAAAATCATAAAGATAATAGAATCGTTTGTAAATACTATCCAACTTTTAAAACTGTTGTCAAAGCAATGATTTTAATGAAAAGAACAACTTTTTTATTTATTATATAAAAGTTTCTCATATTTGGAATGATTTAGAGAATTGTAAGTTATCATACAAATAAAGGCTGTCATTGTCAACTTGTCATTTATTTTCTATTTTTTTCAACTTGAGAATACAAAACAAATTTAAAGCTTAACACATCCAAAATACACACGCAAATTGTTGTCATCATTCCATTTCCTATATTGTTATTTTTTCAAGCTTGTCTGTACTTATGGTGGTACATATACCACGTACGTATGGTGGTACATATACCACATATACAAATGAAAATGATGTTAGATTGAAAGTATTCGTGAACTGAAAGTGAATCAAATTGGGACCAGAGTTAGTGGTTAAGAACTTTGGATGATCAGAATGTATATATATAATACAAATCACGTACCTAAGCTTACATACAAACACATACACTAGATGAAAGATCCGTGTATTACATGATTTTATTAAAAGGACCAAAAGTAACGGTGTGATCAAAAAAAGATCTTTCACGCAAATTTGGGTAACCACAAGAACCATGTTCATAAAAAAATAAGTAACAACTGCGTTTGTGACTTTTTGTAAATCACATGGACCATTTATATAATTTGATAATTAATCTATACTAATAAAATTAATTAATATGAATTCACAAATATACTATCTATATTAATTATAGTTAGTTATAACTTCAAATTTAATATATAATTATAAAATGTAATGTTTCTATAAAAGGTTTAAAATTTATTATTTAAAACCTTAATGTCATTAATTGTGACACCAAAAATACTATCAATAAGGTGTGATATTAGAGTGACACATTAAAAAAAAGATTAAATTTATTCTTTTATTAGTATATATATATATATATATATATATATATATATATATATATATATATATATATATATATATATATATATATATATATATATATATATATATTGATGAACAAGTACTTTGTGGTCGTAGAAATCAGTCAGAATTCAAGAAAATTAAACTCATTATTAAATAATATAAAGGGTGTAGTTGTAATCTTGCTATAATTATTTATGGTATGAAAAGTAAAATCAATTAATATCCCTTAAAATTAGGATATTTATTTCATAACCTTATAACAACACAATTGGACGAGCGTAACCCACCATCCACTTTATGGCTTCCATTCTCCTCGTTCATGATGCATCGACTAGCATCAGAGCATCATGCCATAATATTAGATTCTGCCCTCCCTCCACTTGATGTCGATCATTTTCAGACAATTCCTTTCATCTTCTTCATACACAATCTCTATTTCACATACGCGACTGTTCAATCCAATCGATGCAATGTGAGGAAAAAGAAGGTGAAATCACATATCGTTCAATCCAATCGACACTGAAGTTTCTATGTCGTTCATTCCTTCATCTTCTTCTAACTAGGTTTTTTTTTGGTTCTTAATTTCTGATTTTGTTTTGCTGTTAACAACTACGGTTTAAAGTTTCATCTTTTTGAAATTCAATTTAATGTGTTGGTAAAATTTAAGATTATCTAGTGTTTTCTTCAGCTGTAAATTTTTTTTGGTTAAATTTGTAAACTGTCGTAATTTTAGATAAAATTAAATTAAATTTGATTAGTTTATTTTTTAAGAATAAATCATACTAGAGTGTGTTGATTATTTTTATATGAAGAGTTATTTTTATGGTTTTGAACAATTCAGTAGGGAAAAACTTTTTATCCATTTTGAGAATATGGTCCATTTTGATATTTAAAGGTCAAAATTCGACTAATAGTTTTAAAATTGGTATTTATTGTTGAATCGCATGCTATATATATTTGTCTTTTTCATTAATTTGATTGTTCTTTTTATATAATACAATATGAAGCATATCTCATCTGTAGATAGTTTGATGAGTTTTTTTTTTTTTTTTTTTTAATTATTTTAATATTGAGTATATGATAGTTTTCGAATCCATAGCTTTGGGTGATGTTGATTCTTGGAGCATATCTCATTTCTAGATATTTTGATGAGTTTTTTTTTTTTTTTTTTTTTTTAATATTCATTATATGATAGTTTTCGAATCCATGGCTTTGGGTGATGTTTATCAATTTTACTTTGAGTTTCGAAAAGGTTTTTATCAATTGGTCAGTTGGTCATAGTATTTTTATGTTCTGAAAATTAAGAATTCATTATTTTTTAGTTGACAATCCACAATAAAAAGAATGGGAATTTCATTCTTGGAATAGGGTGTATGAGAATTTTGGAATTAGGTGTGTGAAAATGTTTTCACCAATGGAATGACTTTGCAAGTTTGGAATCAGGGGTGATGAATATTGAGACCGCATCATCAATATATTCTTTCAGAATGTATTAATGTATCAATATATTCTTTAAGAATGCATCGATATATTCTTTTAGAATAAACCAAATTGTAATACTTTTTACATCATAGTTGAAGAATGTCGTTATTATTCAAGTATGTCATTTAAATGTCAATGTATCTTATTTTTGTTTACGTATGTTACTTTAGGATTTTTTTTGTATTTCATTCTTCAAGAATGTATAATAGAAATCATTATTAATCTTTTATGGGTTTTTAGTCATTTAATGTTTAACTAGTTTATATAATATAATTATTTAATATGTTATTAGTTTTAAGAAATGTTTGTATATTACATTATTCAAATAATGGATTTTTTAAATAAAAATATTTTGATTTTATTTCATAAGCATATTCTTTAAAAATGCACATCATATTCATAAGCATATTCTTTAAATGATATTGTTCATAAATCTTATTTTTGGATTTCTAGTAGGTGTAGTAAAGCCAATATTAGTTGGTCCTTTTGGTTTTATAATCATTTTAATGCTACTAAGTTGATGTAATTCTTTTTCTAGCGTCTTGCTAGCTAATAATATTCCGTCGTTCAAAAAAAAAAAAAAAGAATATCCGAAATTTAGAAATTTAAGTTAAAATTCAGATTTTTAAAATTAATAGAATTAATTATCAGTTAAAATCCGAAATTTTCCTTTTATAAATCTCGTTTAATTGACTAAAATACCCTTATGATGAAATTTATGTGATTATATGATATATGTTATTCTATTGTCACATTATAGCCCTTTTATCGTTATTCAATTTTTTTTTCATCCATTGGTTTAGAATTGTTCTTACGACCACACAATATATGTCATTAATATTATAACCTAACATTATATATATATATATATATATATATATATATATATAAAGAGAGAGAGAGAGAGAGAGAGAGAGAGGTGTTTAATAATATTGTTGGCAAGTGTTTTTATAACCTGTTTTAAGAATAAAGGTTGATTTATACAGAATAACTTTTTTGTAGTACACAACAATAAAATCTATTTTGTGCATGTTGTATAGTATTTTGTAAACATAATTTAATTTTTTTATGGCAATGTTGTGTATAACTATAAATCAATACCCTTTTAAAATCAACATATAGTTATTTATACGTTTAAATTAAAATTAATAAGTATGTATAATCTTTTTAAATTTAAACTTACATTATATGTCTTTACAGATGCAGATGCTGCTGTTGACTACTTTTTATAAACTAAAAATACAAAAAATACATATGGTAACAAAAATAAGTTTCATAGTCTTATTTAACTATTAAAGGAAGTGCTGTTTTTAGAACTTTTAAGTAAACAATGTTCCATACGTGATGCGTCATTGGTGGTTGAATTAATTAAATGTTGTCGCTTCAGCCGAGCATGAATATAAACCCACCTACTTTTATTTATATTAAATATTAGATTAAAATTTAAACTTTAAAATTTTCATTATATCCTTTCTATTTTATATAGGAAAATTGACGTAACCGTCTTATTATCTATTTCGATTTTACTCATTCAGTCATTTAACTTATTTTTGTACTTTATAAGGGAATTGACCGGTGTTTTTAATCCTCTAACCTATATTAGCCCGTAACATGTGCCACTTAAGCATTCTTCTATTTAAAAGTTAAACATTTTGACCATTTTTCTAGAAGGACGTCTCATTCTTTTTGTTCTCAGCTTCAATTGATAACCATCAACAAAAACTGAAAATTGCAGTATTGTTCATTTCTCATTCATTCTTTCTTTCTTTCTTTCTCTCTCTCTCTCTCTCTCTCACACACACACATACACACACGAACCTTTCTTCATCACCCTTATACCTTCATCCCAACAATCAAGATAAAAACAATTCACAACTGAAATGTTAAGGGAGGGACTGTTTTTGAAAACCATCTTTCAAATGCGACTTGAACCGAGTACCCGACACCACATCCATACCGTTCTTGGTGTGATTAAGCGATTGAAGCGTAGTGATTAGAGCAGATCGACACCACCTTCTTCATGGACACTCGTATAGTAATTATGCATCTCGATCCCACCATTTTGACCCGTTTCCGCAACCTCATTCATGACCCCTTTAATCCAATCGAAAGATCATTGTTCCCTTGTGACCCAGTAGAAGAAAGATCTTGTTGTATTCTAATTAGAGACGTTTTTCTTTGACAACGACAATGCTGGCGACAATGGGCTGTTTTCGCCGTTTTCCAAGGCTTTGTCTTCCTCCTTTTTTGTTTTCAAGTTATTCACGATGATTTTGACAATACTGATCATCGGGGTTGCTCCAATTCCTAACCCTACTATCGATGTCACATCGTATGGTCTCTCGATTAGGACTTTCAAGAAACTATCAAGATCACTTTAATCCATCAAATGTTGTCGATTTTGGTGTTTTGAGAATAGAGACGGCAACAACAAAGTACTTACATTGGGATATGCACACACTTAGTTAATCATCTCCAAAAGTTTTGGAGAAGAAGAGGGGAGGGGTTGTTTTTGACCAGTAATAGAAGAAGATAAAGCAATTGGAAAATTATAATGTTACTGAGATGACACAGAAGTTACCTGGTGACCCCTTCATTTCATTAAAAAGGACCAAACAAACCCGACAAAAATAAGTTTGTTCCTTTAAAATATACGAAAAAAACTTTATGGAGTGAAAAGGTAAAGTCGAAATACATAATAAGGTCATTGCATCGTCATTTTCCCGTTTATATATAGAGTAAATTTAAAATTAGGCCGTTTTATTATTATTATTATTATTATTATTATTATTATTATATATATATATATATATATATATATATATATATATATATATATATATATATATATATATTAAAGTTATAAAAGATTTTAACAGTAAACTTTTTTTTTTTTTTTTTTTTTTCAATTTTGGTCATAATGGAATTAAATTGTTTGAATCAATGTTACAACATTGATCCTTCACCTTTATGCTTTTGTTCACAAATAAACCTTTCACTTTCGTTTGAATTTTTCATAACTCTCGTCTTTTATTACATATTATTAGTATTTAGTCATATTAATATTTTTTCGCAGAAATGGTCCCTCAACTATATTTGAGTCATTTTAAAATTGCTTTATTTTTATCTTTTTTGGTCTCTATACTTCCGTTGATTATTTGTAGTATTGTAGGTTTCTATGTTTTTGTTTAATTGTCACTTTATTACTATTATTATTATTATTATTATTATTATTATTATTATTATTATATTATTATTATTATTATTATTATTATTATTATTATTATTATTATTATTATTATTATTGTTATTGTTAGACAAAATTACACGATCGATCCCTATTGTTTACCAGATTTAACACATTAAGGACAACGATGGAAAACGAAATTACTCTTTTACTTCTAATCCGATTTTTTTTAATTAATTTATATTTCTCTTTTTGGTTTTAAATTAATGTTTTATTTATTAGAAAATGTTCACCTAATACCATACCATCTACCATCACCACAACCACCGCCAAAATTACATAAATGGTCCATATGGTTTACCCGTGATCACAAATTCAGTCCCTATTACCTGAAAAGACTAATGTACCCTCATATTAACGGATAAAAACCAACGGTCTATATTTTCCATATTGGTTTTCCGATGCTTGCCATACATGGCAATAAAGTTCAATTTGTGAGACCAATTATTTATTTTCCTCATTTATTGCAAGAAATAATGATTCAGATTTCCTTACTTATGTAATTAGATGATATTGCTTATCTTCATTTACTAGATTATTTCAATGCAATTCAACATGCTACTTTACTTTACAAAGCAATACCTTCCGACCTCGGCCACGCCGGAAAATCCTTTCTAAGTTATAAATAAATCTTAAGTTTGATCAACGTAACATCATCTTATTTCAAATATAATACAGTATAATATTTATTTACATAAAAATAGAATGAGAATTTAGAACGCCTTGCAATGATATAAAACTATATCAGTAGAAGAAACGAGATCAACAGAAGAAAATTTATGGTGAATGCCTCTTCTTTATTTCTCCATGTTTCCTAATTCTTTAACATTATTTTCATTAATGCATAGCCTTTTTGTAAAAAAAAAAAATACCGACACAAATATATGTAATTTCATGATAGGTCATTGTGTGGATCAAAAGGAGTTTAAAATGGGGTGCTTGGAATTAAAAAACGTATTTGCCACACAAAGACCCATAGGTTCTATCTGATATATATATATATATATATATATATATATATATATATATATATATATATATATATATATATATATATATATATATATATATATATATATATATATATATATATATATATATATATATATATATATATATATATATCTTATCTATACAACATTTGAATATTTGAATAATATGTTCCTATCTAATGTTCTTCTGTTTACATCCCCTCAATCGCAACCGTTTCAAGGTTTAGATTGTATTTTAATCTTTCCAACATGTTTCGAGTGGCTGGATTAGTAAACCCATCAGCTACTTGATCTCCAGAAGAAATGAACCTGACATCCAGTGCACCCATAGCTACCTTCTCTCGGGCAAAATGAAAATCAACCTCTATGTGCTTAGTCCGTGTATGAAATAGTAGATTGGCTGTCAAATCTACCGCGCCTAAATTATGACACCATAACACTGGTGCTCTTGGTTGATGAACTCCCAATTTTTTAAGTAATGATAGTATCCAAGTTGCTTCAGCTATTCCGTATGCCAAAGCTTTGTACTCGGCCTCTATGCTAGATCGTGATACAGTTGGCTATTTACGAGAGCTCCACGAGATCAACAGTATGGACCTAAAAATATAGCATACCCTCCGGTAGACTTGCGATTATCTAAACATCCTGCCCTGTCTACATCTATGAACACACTTAATAATGTGGAGTTTGACTGTCTAATTCTTAACCCAGTAGATACAGTCCCTTTAATATATCTCAAAATTCTTTTGACTGCTTCCCAGTGTAGAACGGTAGGTTTGGAAAGGTATTGACATACCTTATTTACTGCAAACGAGATGTCGGGTAGAGTTAGCGTGACATACCGTAAAACCCTAACCATGCTTCTATATTTGAACGCATCTTCTTCAGCAAGTGGTCTTCGATAGTTACGAGCTAGTTTTTTCATGACAGACATAGGGGTTGAAACTGTTTTACAATTCTCAATGTGGGCACGATATAGTAAATCAGTGGCATACTTGTGTTGAAGCACTGTGACTCCCCCTGAATTGTGAACTAGTTAAATCCCTAGAAAATAATTCAAATGATCGAGATCATTAAGTGGAAAAGAGGAAGACAATGCGCAGACAATCTTATCTACCACCTGTTTCGATGAACCGACAATGATTATATCGTCAACATAGACCGACATGTAAATAACAACTCCACCCTAATTGAAGAGAGTTAGGGAAGTATCGGTCTTGGAGGATTGAAAACCAAGGTGATGTAGTTTTTAACTAAGACGGGAGAACCAACAACAAGGCAATTGCTTAAGACCATAGATTACCTTTTAAAGCTAACACACATAACTAGGTCTGTTGGAATCTTCAAAACCATGGGGTTGACTCATGTATATGTCTTCATGTAGAAGACCATGAAGAAACACATGGTTGATGTCGACTTGGCACAGATGCCACCTGGGAGAAACAGCCAAAGAGAGAATTAGTCTTACCATTGTTGGTTTTACAACGAGATTAAACGTTTCTTGATAATCAATACCATACCACTGAGTGAAGCCATGAGCAACCAAACATGCTTTTTGCTTGTCAATAGAGTCGTCTGGATTTTGTTTAACAGATGAGGAAACGACACAACACTTGAGTTTGGAAGATAAACAAATGTATTAGATGAATCAGCAAATAGAAAAATGATTCATCGAAAACAACATCACGAGAGATGTAGATGCGGCATGTGCTTCTATCTAAACATTTGTAGCCTTTGTGCATTGAGCTGTAACCAAGAAACGCGTAAAGTTTTGATCTAAATTCATTTTTTGCATGTTATATTTACGTAAACTCGGCCAACATGCACACCCAAAGTTTTGAAGAAATGAATAGTCAGGAGTTATTTTGAGTAATCGGGTAGTAGGTGCAAGATTTTTTGTGACACGACTGGGTAGTCGATTTATCAAATAATAGGTAGTCAAGAATGCTTGATCCCAAAAACAAAAGGGAAGAGAATAGTGGGCTAGGAGAGCCAAACCTGTTTTGCAGACATGTCGATGTTTTCTCTTTGCTATACGATTTTGCTGAGACATGTGTGGGCAGGACACACGACGTAAGATACCTATTCTTTGAAAATATTAATGGAGTTTAAGATATTCACCTCCCCAATTGCATTGTATATCACAAATTTTAGCATTTAAAAGTCTTTCAACATGATTTTGAAAATTATAGAAAATTTGCTCAACATCAGATTTTCTTTTAATGAGATATATCCAGGAATAACAACTGTAATCATAGACAAAGCTCACATAATAGTTAAAACCACCACTAGACACTTGATCTAGTCCCCAAACATTCATGTGAACCAATTCAAGTGGAAAAGAAGTAACACAAACAGAATTATTGTACATGAGTTGATGACTCTTCCTTTTTTTAGAAGCATCACAAACAAAAAATTACTATCAAAAGAATATCCTGAATTATTAGACCTCAAAATAGACTTGACTACTGTTGAAGATGGATGACCAAGCCACCGGTGCCACTGAGAGGATGAGACACAAACACTAGAAGAAGCAAGGTGAGGTGTTGAAGATTGCTTGAATGGCACCGGATAGAGACCACCCTTGCTTTTACAGACTAGAATGATTTTCTTCGTGAGTTTGTCCTTAACAAAGAAATCATTGGTGTCAAATTCAATGAAAACATTGTTATCATAAGAAAGTTTGTAAGCAGAAAGAAGATGTTTTTTTTTTTTTTTTTTTTTAATATTTGGGACACGTAAAACATTTTCTGAGAACAAGAGGTTTTCCTAAACCGGATATTTTAGAATAACCAATATGAGAAATGTTCAAAACTGTGCCATTTGCAACCTATACTTGATCCTTTCCATTGTAACATTCTGCTTATTTCAATAATTGCAATTTCACCATCTCTCTTCAGCCGCGCTCACCATCTCCCAACATATTTCGCTCATTTTCTCTCTTGAAACCCCAAATCGAATGCTGCTATGACTAACTTCAGCACCTTTATCAACCATAGTCCTAATGATCGAAGTCATCTCCATCATCGGTTAAGGAAACCACCACCACCAACCTCATTCTTTCTTCCCTAACCAGAAACCTTCACGTCTACTCAGCGACATCTCGACCACCGTCAAATTACTGTTGTCTCTACTGTTGTTGTTGGTTCATCGAATCACCCATCCCCAAATGATTCTCTCACCTTATCTTGGTGGTATAGAAAATCCCTATCGATTGATGAATCACTTTATGCGTGTTTTAAATCTGTTTCATTGTTTTTTTATTGTTTCAGGATAGAATCTTGAAAGAAAAAGCCTTTGGTGGATGATGAATCTCTCAAATGCCCTGATTTGAAATTTCAAATTACGCTCTAAATGGTATTGTCTCCTTCGATCACTATCTAGGTATTATATCCTTTTCTCTCTCTTTTGTTTTTTCATATTTCTATTTCTTTTCTTTCCTCTATGTTATGATCATAATCACACAATGTTGTTAACTTATATTTTTAGTGGATCTAATTATTGTAGAAGAAAATAGATTGAAACGAACATCAAGTATGATTACCTATGAGATTTGATTTACATTTTGTCAATGATGTTCAACTGATGAAGGGTTTAGATCTCTAATGTTTGTGAATCATTTTGATTTGTGTATTTTGTTCCATTTTGATATTTCAAATCAAACCATTATTTTCATATGTGTGTCCTACTATCTACACCTAAATAAATTTTTGGTTGTTCCTTTTATTTTTAATGTTTTGTAATAAATGTATCCAATCAACATCTGTTTATGATATGTTGCCCAATTTGTGTTTGTGTGCAGGTGAAATGTTTTGTGTTTAGAGTTGACTATGTTTTAACCCATGGACATTTTTGGATGATTTAAACACTCGATACAATTTCAACATACAAGAAGGTAAATCGTTGATTTTGGTTACAAGATTAAAGTCTACACTCTGCACTTTTATGTTTTTATTTAATCAAACTAGATTGGGTGTATGTTTATTATGCTAAAGTTTAAATCTTTTTTTTTTTTTTTTTTTTTTTTTTTTTTTTTTTTTTTTTTTTTATGTTTCCAGTTATTCTCGTGGTTAATTTAGAGCATGAAAAACTACGTGTAATTAGTTATTAAGATAAGAAAAAAAAAAAAAAAGGCAACCGGAGGCTTGCATATTTCCTTACAGTGGTGACAAGATACATACCCAGATGATTAAGAGGTAATATTTTGAATATCACAAATACAAATGTTTACAAAATAATTATCTCATGAGAATAAGCAATGGATTATGGTTACATATTTAGCGCCGACTGTGTTATATTCCACAAACTTTTACATGAAATTTATAAGTTTATGATTTTGGTTGCAGGTAAAGCAACTATTTGGTTGTAGTAGCCATGATCCCCAATTTTGGAGGTTGAATGACAATCATATTTAATAAAAAGAAACTTACTTTTATTTAATTGAGTATCATAGCATACCACTCTCATTGAATGTATATAGATATTGCAGAATAATTATAAAAAAAATCAGAGTTATTGATATTATTGAAATGTGTATAAAATACACTGAGGTTGGTAAATATATATAGTCGTTGAAGGACCTCTTTGTAGACAACATTTTTTGTTTTATTAGTTGAATGACCTCCATCGCCACAAAATACCTTCAAACCTTTTTTACTTGTGACACCGGAAACAGCTACATATAGTTAACCATGCGCAAAAACAGGTCTACGCAAGTATAATCCAACGTTTGACAATGTATTTTCAAAATACATTGTTATTTTATGGTTATATTGTGAAATATAATTGTTTACTTTAAAAAATAGCAACTTATTTATGTTTATTTGAAAAGAACCACATAACCCCCCTCCCCCCTACCCACCCCCCACACACATACAATATTAAATATAAAAAAAAACTCTAACAAAGAAATATAAAAATAGTTATGCTTGCTTGATTTAGATATTGCCCATGACTCATTGAAAATGTGAAAATATATAATTGGCACACAACTTACTTATTATTATGAGATGAATTAAACAATTTAAACAAATGATGATTTTTTATTTTTATGTTATGACAATGATAAAATAATGGAAAAATGAATGCTTACTTCAAGACATTTGCGGACGTTTGAGTAAGGTCTATGGTCTTAATTGTTGAGTATTCATATCTTTCACATATAGCTATTAAATGGTTATTCAATATAAATTAAAAGTTCATTGCTATTTCTTGCCAGTTTAGAAGTATGTTTCGACCACTTTTGCATCAGATAAAAAACCTATAGGTTCTTTTAGTATTACTGCAATCCTACTTTCATATAAAATTATTTTTTTCGCATCAGACCAAACTCGGTGTTTTTAAGCATTATTATCATCCTATATTATACATTCTTGATAGTTTTTAAAAGTTCGTTGCAATTTCTCATTTCTTTTTGAAAGTTCGTTGTTATTTCTTGTTGCTTTTAGAAATAAGTTTTAGACTATTTTTTTTTTGTATCAAACCAAATTTGAAGGTTATTTTTGCATTATTACCATCGTATATGTTACATTTCATTTTTATTATTTGAATATAGTTTTTGTATTTCAAAACCGTTACGAATATAAAAATAATGACTATATATTAACCGGCTCTCTATAATGTATAATTAAAAATCAAGACACTATAATCATAATTTATTGATGTTAGTTGATATGCAATTTATTTGGGGTTGAGGTTAGTTTTTGGCTACTTATTTGGGAAGTATAATATGTATTCTACATTACAAGTGTTTATCTTTTAAATTTTGCATTTATTACTTTAGAATTTTATTTTGACTTGAAATAACCATGATCATCCCATATTTAGTATTTTTCTCTTCTTGCACATTTACTTCCTACTGACTTGCATTCACTAAAACAAGATTTAACATTTTTTTAGAAAAACAAATATGAACAATAAACTATTAAACTCAATGGATATGCTAAAAGAGATATGAGACTTGCCTTTTATGAGATCAATAATACCAAATTGGACCACTTTCTGCAAAATAATTTAAGAACCGAAGAAAGCCTGATTGCCCAAATATATAATATCATTATTTAAGTCATAACCTGTTATATGCCGACAAAATTGAAAATTTCAGCCAAAACTCTATTAGATGCCATCAAAGCTGAAAAAAATCCTTTAAAGCTAAATGCTGATATTAATTTAAAAAATTATCTTTCACTTTTTGTTGGATGTATTTTTTTTGATGACAAGAACAATTATCAGTCCAAACATAATCCGTAAAAACCATCATGGCCAAATCATAGATCGCTTCATCAACAAAATAGAATATCACGGTCGTAGATGATAATCCAGTTAGAACATCTTTTTCTAAAAGATCAAGAAATGGATAATTTATTAGAATCCTATCACGTTGATAAAAGTCATAACAAAGTGACATAGATTGAATCGATAGTTTACAATACATATGAAAAATGAAGCCCTATCAGAGATAGAAAAACCTGAGGAGGAGACAAAAAAAAAACATGTAACACTACAAAGTTGCAAACATAAAAAACACATGATGCTAAAAATCTAGAAAAAAAAACAAAATTTATACATGATTGTGAGGTGAGCGTAGAAAACTTGTGTTAGATTCTTAGAGACATTTCATCAAACACCAAATGTGTCTGTTCTAATAACTCATATTTTAAATGTAGCATGACAAAGAAATCCAATGTTACAGGAAAGTATAGAAATGAACTAAATTAGCATGTATTTAGATTATACAAATTATTTTGAACAATGTTCCTTAAAAAATATACTTATTGTTGTTTCATACCTACATACAAAGTTTAATAAAAACAATGTTAATTGTAATTATGCAATTTGATTCTACAATCAAATAAAAATTTTCTATAATACCGTAAATATGATATTCAAGGAAATAAGATCATTCCTAATTTAGATTCTAACTTCTTAGCTTACTTTTGATATGGTTCATGTATTAATATTTAGAGAAACCGGTAGGAAATGATGTTGATATTAAGTGTTGTATATTGCTGTTACCGATAAAAAACTAAATTGTAGTTTAAATTAAAAGTTCCTTTTTCATGGTAAGTATGTTGCTATAAATTGTAAAAAAAATCACATAGCTATTACAGTTTGTAGAGGTTGTTGAGTATCGAGTCCAAGTTAATAGGTTAAGAATTTAATATGAAAAATTATACATTTTTGTTTTGTTTGAGTTAATCTAGATTGACTGATGTTAATCGATTTCATGTAAGCTGTGACAAAGAATATTAAAATATATATGAATACACATATTTGATACGGGAACAAAAAATAATCGAAAAAAATATAAAAAAGCGAAAGAAGGTACTGACCTTCTAGTGCACAACAATGAAGGTTTGAAGCAGATAATGATGATGGAGTGATAAACAATAAGAATGATGTTGTAGGAGAAGGTTTGAAGAAAAGCAACGATCGAAAATAAGTGTGAGCTGCAAATTCAAGGTTGAAGCGTATATATATGTGATAATTTGATTATGATTTTTTGGTATTAATGGTTTCCTAATAAAAATGGATTTTATATTAATGGTTTGTTAATATAAACAGATTTATATAAATGATTGATATTTAATACCTTAATTGAAATGGTTTTCAGTAATATGTTTTTAAAGTTGACTATTTTAAAACCTTTATAACTGAAAATTTAAGATTTAAAATAGGGGAAATTTATTAAAATTAAATACATTCTATTTCAATGGATTTAAATTAATTTTGTTTGACAATTGGAAAGCTTTTATTGGAATTAAATACATTCCATTTGGGGAAGATGATGTCACTAATTTGATCTAAGGGGGGAAAACATAAGATTGAAATGCAATCAATGACCCAGATTGTTTCAGATGATATCATACGATTTTTGTTTTAATATATATTAAAGATAACATAATTATTGATATGCTTATTTAATGAGTTATTTTAAAAAGAAAAAACTAATCAGGTTTAAATTTTGAAGCCAAAAACTATAAATAATGTAATTAAATTATGAACAATATTAATTAGGGTTAATGATGACATAGATCGTCAAAAGATGTCTTGAAGGAGATGCTTGCTTTAGTTCGTAAAGATTTGTGTGAAGTCAAAACAGAGGTGTGATAATTGGAGATGCAAGGAAGAGGCAATACGCAAATTCTAAGAGTACATGAGAAAAAAGGAACCACCTTATGGTGCTACATTCTGTTATGAACACACAAAACATCAATTGAAGCTTTTATTGGAATTAAATACATTCCATTTGGGGAAGATAATGTCACAAATTTGATCTAAGGGTGGAAAACATAAGATTGAAATGCAATCAATGATCCAGATTTTTTCAGATGATATCATAAGATTTTTGTTTTAATATATATTAAAGATAACATAATTATTGATATGCTTATTTAATGAGTTTTTTTAAAAAGAAAAAACTAATCAGGTTTAAATTTTGAAGCCAAAAACTATAAATATTGTAATTAAATTATGAACAATATTAATTAGGGTTAATGATGACATAGATCGTCAAAAGATGTCTTGAAGGAGATGCTTGCTTCAGTTTGTAGAGATTTGTGTGAAGCTAAAACAAAGGTGTGATAATTAGAGATGCAAGGTAGAGGCAATACCCAAATTCTAAGAATACATGAGAAAAAGGAAGCACCTTATGGTGCTACATTCTGTTATGAACGCACAAAACATCAATTGAAGCACAACCATTGACACGAGGAAGAAGAGGATTAGGGAATTCTGGTTTAAGAGAAAAAATAGAAGAGAAAGATGAGGGCAGTTATTCATGTTTTTGGTCAGATTTATGGAGAAACCGATGTCTCATATATAAATAGAATAACATGCTTTAATTGATAACATAATTGTTAATTTTAAAGATTCTATAATTAAGTGCAGTTATGCCCGAATTGTGAAATATATTTTCGAAAATATGAATAGATTTTATAATTAAATATGAATAGATTATATAATTAAAGATTCTATAATTTAATTTGTGTTTGAAATGTAATTGGTAAATTTAAAGATTCTATAATTAAACGTTTGAATTCTATTTTGAGAAGGTAATGTCATCAATTTGATCTAATGATGAAAATCATATGATTGAAATACAATCAAGGGTCTTGATTGCTTCATTGGTGAATTAAGGGTTCTTTTTTAATAATATTTCGAGATATTAATTAAAGCATTCTACTTTCATTTAATTGTTTATTATTGGAAGAAACATTGATTGCAAGTTTAATTATAACAACTAATAATGCGAAAGTAGAAAAATTGTGTGTGTTTGTGTTTGGTTGGTTGTGTAAGTTCTTCGTATTTTACTAGAAGTTCAATACATATCGATTGAAGACAAATGGGCAACAAGCTGCACCGCTAGCCTTTTTATTGGTTGTGTAAGTATATGTGTGAGTTGCACTTTTATTTTTATTTTTATTTTTTGTCTATCAAAAAACCAAAATCATATTAGATTTTGGAAACTTCGTGGTAGCAAAGCATGCAATGGAACTTTTTTTGTAAGTAGCCAAGGTCCAAAATAATGTTTCATTTGGTAAAAAAATTATAGGTACGTCGACCGAATTATTTTTAATCTAAAATGGCTAAATGCAAGGAAATGAAATGTACTTAGATTTGTCTTAGTTTTAGTTTTTTTAATGAATTAATTTAAATGGTTTATTTTCATCTTACTGGATTAATTTTCTAGCTTTAGCAATTTTTTTTTGACTATTTTTTGTCGTAGAAACTTTAAATTTTATATGTTAATTGCATTAACTAAATTGTTTAGAATTTGCTACTTGAATTGATGAGGTGGATTTTTGTTGGACCATTGGACCGACGACATTCATGAATTTTCAAATGGTAACCCTTTATAATTTCCTTACAGTCATATTTCTAAATGGAAGACCATTTTATGATAGCTGATATGAGCTTTTTGCTACTGTAGGATAATTGTCCCTTACAAGACTCGACTCAAGAAGTATGTCAACCAAAAGTTTGTACAGTGTAATTGTTATATTTTTGGAATGTAATTGTATATTAATACCGGAAGAATATGTATTAATTTTTATTTCTATTTAGGTCTCTTCCTTTCTAAAAAAGTTAGATGACTATCAACATGTTTTCACTATATACTAAGATTATAACACATCTTTCCTGCAATTAAATTCAAGATAGAAAAGTTAGTTTTGTTATGTGTAAGTTTCAAAATCATATTTATATTTGTAATTTGTATATAACCAACATTTACTAATAAGTTTATGTTTCCTAAGATTTGCTATTTTTAATACGGAAATGTAAAAACATAAAACAAAAATGTTAATGCACAAGGCCATAAATATTGTTAAAATAAAATAAAATAAATCTAAAAAAACCTAAAACCAAATAATTAAATCCTAAAAAATGACAATTTATTTCTTCCAAAAATAGAGAAAAAGAAAAAAAAAATGAATTTGGTTTCGGTTTTAGTTAAAACCGAACAAACCATTGTACATATCAAAATTTCAGATAATTACGGATCATATTTGCCAGATTTATGGATTTGGGTAATTTGGAACAATGCTAAGTAATAATATCATCTAAGAAGGTAAAAGTTTTATTAAGAAGTGTTTCACGATTAATAATATTTTAAGAAAGTCCTAACTCTACATTTTTTTTTATTATCGCCGCAAAAGAAATAATCGCCTCTAGAAACTAATTTCTGTAGGAAATTATTCGCGTTCATCACTTGGCGCGGGTAAACAACCTATATATATATATATATATATATATATATATATATATATATATATATATATATATATATATATATATATATATATATAGAGAGAGAGAGAGAGAGAGAGAGAGAGGTATAACTTTTGTACTTTGTTGAGAGAGTACCATTCTGTAAATTCTAGTTTTAAAAAAACAATAAATGGTACAGCAATTTGTGGCCATACACAACAATTTGTGCTTTATGGAGTTGTACAGTACAAACATATAAAACATAAATTGGTTTGTATGGCTAAAATTTAAGTCTCAAATTCTTGTTGTAAGTTATCATTTGATATACTTAATAGGAGGAGATACATATAATAAAGTAATTTAGCTTTGTATATTAGCGTTGAAAAACTATTTACAAAATAGTTTGTATGCCTTAAAATGGCTATAAAATACCCATGATCACTCTCTTTGACCGAATGAACTAGTTCTTTTACTGTATTAACTATCTATTTATAGTTTCTTGCTTATGATGCTTTTTGTAACATCCCAAGATTCAAGTACTTCTAAATTCATACCTATGATTTTATCAAATGAAATTTTAGTCCCTAAGTCCATGAGAATGAGCCTTGAGCCTTATGGCAATTTCGTAATTTGAGTAGGATAAGTATGCTAAGTGTACATGAGGGTACGTTTATGTACGTCGGGCGTACTCTTGTTAAGAGAAAACTCTAATTTTTAGGGTTTGGTGGTATATAAGCATCATTATGACTCATTTCTCCCCACCTTTTCAGCCTCCATGCCATTTGAGTTGTTTTTCACAAACCCTAGTCCCTTAAGAGTGTGTTTGAGCTAAAACATGTGTTTTTAGTGTCCTTAAGGAAGAAGGAGTTACATCAAGGAGCTTAGAAGTTGAAGCAAGTTTGTGGATCTTGGATCATTACCTTCCTAAGGACCTCCAGAAGGTATGAAGTCTTCACCTTGATACCTTGTTTGATTAGATCTCATTTTAGGATCCTTATGTTCTTCTTCTTGTCCCAAAGGTCCCATTTTTTGTACATGAGTGGTTATTGTCTTTTTGAGTTGTCCTTCCAGACCTTAGGAGGGATCCTTAGACACAAAAATGAGGTCCATTTAGCTAGTTTTGCTCCATGCATCTTGTAGAATGTCTTAATGGATTAAGACCTTGTGTTAAGGACTTTATGTATGACTAGCATACAAGAGTGTTACACGGTTGGTGGAAGTTTCATGAATGAGTTGTGTGGGGTCAGCCGGCCTGTTTCGAGATGTTTAGCCCTCCTCTAGGGACTGAGGATTGTGCGTATGGTTATGATAGTGTGTATTCTTAAGGTTGTGATGATCCTCTGAGACAAATACAGGTAGGTGAGGAAGGTAGTCTGGGCCCGTACTACTGAAAGAGCAGGACCCGTACGTGTAACAGGGAAGTCACAACCCTAAGGCTATGTTGGGAGTTGGTTCCCCTGTTATGATATGCGTGTTATCTGATGTATACCTGATTTATTTTTCAGTATGGTGACTACAAGATGATTTGAGGCTAGGTCCGGATCGGGATTAGGAGCTGGCAGTTAGGGTGGGTCAGCTGCATTGGATGACAGGATTAGGGAGATCCTTCAGGAGGAGGTCGTTGCTCACTTCCGAGATTAGTTACCACAGATGTTTGGGTCTGTTAAGACCGTCATGATTGAGTATTTTGATTAGTGTTATGCTGCTTTGTCTGAGACTGTTGTTGTTGCAGCCACTGTAGCCGTTGCGGCTGCAAGGATTGGTAATGGGCGGGCTTTTCAGTCTCGAGACTTCGAGAATATGAATCCACCGAATTTTGATTGAGTTTAGGACCTGATCATACCCATGAGGTGGCTATCTGATATGGAGGGATGCTTTTTCAGTTGCTCTTGTCCAGCTGACCAGACGGTCAGGTGCGCTCTGAACCTTCCGAGGGCTGGACCGAAGGATTGGTGGAGACTTGTTACTAGTTCATTTTTTGCTAAGCAGAGAGCTCCTGTAACTTGGGAGCAGTTATCAGAGATGTTTTGCTCAAGATATATGATGTTGGTGGAGTGTGAGAAGTTCGCCCAGGAGTACTTGGATTCGAAATAGGGGACAAATGTTTACGGAGAGGGCTATGTTATGTCTTGAGTTTGCTACATCTGAGTAGGCTTAGATAACCCATTACTTGAGCATGCTCAAAATGGAGAACAGACAGTTTTTTTCCACCCAATGCTATGGTTTATTTTTGGAGATGTAGGGCGCCGCTAGGAGACGTGTGATTAAGATTGATTTAAAGACCAGGGAGCAGAGATTGGCCCCGAAGCAATCGCAGCCTGCAGTGGAAGCAGTTTAAGACCGCTAATTCTAGGTCAGGTAGTTAGAGGGGCCACTGTTATGGGAAGTGCGGTAAAGTGCATGATGGAACTTGTCGATCTTCTTCGGGATGCCACAAATTTGGCAAGCAGGACCACATTGCGTGGGACTGTCGGCAACAAACTCCAGCTTTTGGCATTAGACTTCGTTACCATTGTGATCAGGTGGTCCATATAAAGGCCCAATGTCCCTTGCTTGCTTCCAGGCCCGGGGAGTTTCCAGCGCCGACTACTTTGAGGATCACATATGGGAGTTAGAGCAGCATGGAGCCCCCGAGGGCTAGAGCTCGTGCTTTCCAGCTCACATGCCGAGGAGGCCAAAGCGGCTCTAGATGTTGTGATAGGTTTGTTTCAATTCATTAATTATTTGATTATTTTTTGTGGTATGCTTATGTTTGTACCTCTGGTAGGTATGTTCCTAGTGAACTCTTTGCCTGGTCTAGTGTTGTTTGACTCGGGTGCGAGTCGGTATTTTATATGAGGTTAATTCAATAGGGAGTTTGATATGCCTTTTAGGCATTTAGAACGTCCTTTGCAGGTTTCTATCGCCAATGAACACGAGGTTGGCACTTAATGAATGAAATAGGGTTGCGAGGTTACACCCCGTGTAGCTTGCTGTACTCCCCACATACTCGGTCAGCCACCCCGATGGTGGTCTTCTGCACATCTTCGCGGACAATGGGCGTACCTTTGAAATATGCCCCACATACTCGCATAGGTCAGCCCATATTGAGTTAACTCGGAAGGGTTGAGTCAGTGGGTTTATTGGTTATTTGGTGGAATTAGGTATTCTGTAGAGAGCTAAGATTCGAAGTCAGGCTCATCAATTCTATTCAGTTTGCGAGGTGAGTTTTTCTCAATGTACTTGAGGGTCGAAGATACCAATGTCGGCCCATTGGATTGATATCATGTTATGCATGCTGTTATGTTTTTGTGATATGTTAGATCGGTATCCTAGTAGAGAGGATGGTGTTACGCTGCAGTGATCTAATAGATCTGCATCTTGTAAGATAGGATGATGCGATGCTTAGTGATTTGTAAGATATGTCTATTTGTTACTAGTTGGTTAATTGTATGCTTAACTATTATAGTGCATATGTTTGGTTGGTCGTTAAGGCTTCACTGCTTTGTGCGTAAGCCAACAAGCTAGGGCATTCCAACATGATAGTTGGGGGCCTAAGGTATTCCATCCCGATGATGATTGAATCCATAGTAAGTTGGCATTCCAACCCGATGGTTGATTGGACCCATAGTATTTTGGCAATCTAACCTGATGGTTGAGGGGGCTGAGGAATTCCAACTTGATGGTTGATTGGACCCATAGTACGTTGTTGTATATGTGTTATTTGTTGTGTTGATACTTTGTGGGAGCTCACTAATATTTGGGCTTATGGTTTTGAGTTATGTTTAAGCTACCACAGATGATCGCGTGAAGGCAAAGGCGTGATCGTACACCTCCTCGTGTTGTGTTTTGTGATTTTGGGAAAAACTTTGATATCAAACATGTTTTGAAAGCTACATTGTAAACAAATATGATTTTTGGTTGTTTCGAAAAAGTTTACTTTTTTCATGAATTTTATGGATGTTACACTTTTTCTCATATTAGTTGTTTGTAATTTAACTATACATTTTGGAACTTAGGGTTTCTTTTTTGTTTTTACCTAGGTCTCAAATATGTTAGGACCAGTTATATATATATATATATATATATATATATATATATATATATATATATATATATATATATATATATATATATATATAGGTTTTATGGAAAAAAAAACCTTAAAAAAACTAAAAATACATAAAAAAAAAAATACTTAGAGATCACAAATGTTTTTTATTTTGATTTTATATTATGAAAATTCATAACTTTTTATAAATTTTTCGCTAATTTTTTTTTAAAAAAAAAAAACAAAAAATAATAAATTTTTTAATTTTTTTCAGTGAAATTTTTATAAATGCTGTGATTTTTTGATGTATAAAGTCGAAAAAATTGTGTGATCTCTAAGTATTTTCTTATGCATTTTTATGTTTTTAAGGATTTTTTTTGTTTTCCATATAATCGTTTCCATATATATATATATATATATATATATATATATATATATATATATATATATATATATATATATATATATATATATATATATATATATGAGATCCGTTGAGAACTTATAGTTTCTTGAGTACCCGAGAACTAAGGTCGAACGTTAGATAAAAAATAATTCATTAAGGAGATGATAGTTATCTTATCAATTTCATTTAATGTTGGAAATATTAATAAAAATATCTAAAATTTAAAATAATAAATCAAAAATTTGGATTATTTTTATAAAAATAATATTTTTCAATTTTTTAAAAAATGCAGATTTTTTTATTTTCTTTCAGAAAATATGACCTTTTAAAAAAAATATTTAAAAAAAACTGCAATATTTTAAAAACTGTAATTTTTTAAAAAATCAGTAAATTTTAAAAAACAAGAAAAAATTTGGAATACCTTTTTTTAAACTATATTTCTTAACCAAAAAAATCAACGTTTTCATTTTATTGTGACTAAATTATTAATAATAATAATAATAATAATAATAATAATAATAGTAATAATAATAAACTCACTTTTATTTACTAATCTTACAAAATAAAATTTGAAAAATAAAGAATACTAAAAGTTTTAGTGTTTTCATTTCATTGTGTCAAGATTGCATATTTTCTACAATTTATCATTTTTCACATCTTTAACATTTTCCACAAATTCTTGCAAATCTGCAAGAAAATTCAAAAAAAAAAAAAAAAATTGATTAATGCAAAAAAACACTAACGAAAATGCATTTGTATATATCACGTAAGATTAACATGTGGTTATATTGTGTAAGATTCACATGTGATTGTATCTTCTAAGATTCAAATGTGAAATTCATACAAAATACATGTGTGCATATAGACGTAATTCCTGTATGATTCACTTGTGATTTATATGTAAATTAAATATAATTCATATGTGATTCACTTGTGATTTACATGTGAATTAAATGTAATTCATATGTGATTCACTTGTTATCACACCCCGAAACCGATGGCAGAAACGTTCCGGGGCGGAGGACGTCATGTAGTATCACAACCAATGTAGTAAACATAGTAAACACAACCATTACATTACATAGAAATATTTACATTGTTTGAAAACAAAGTGTTACAAAAGTTATACACATATATCATATGAACAAAAGTTAAGATGAGTCTTCTATACGCTTCGTCTTCTCCAAAAGATCGCTGTGTATCTGTCTAATGTGGACCTGAGAATACAAGCAGTTTGAAAATTAGCATAAAGCTGGTGAGTTTATAAGAGGTTTGTTTTCTGAAAATGTACAAGTTTCCTTTGGTTTCTGAAAAAGTTTGTTATCCAAGAAAATCCCATATTTTCTTATAATTAAAGTTTGGTTATCCGTTTGTTATACGATCTGGTTATGTACAGTTTGTTATCCCAGGAAAAACCCTTATTTTCCTTAAAAGTTTGTAGTCGGTTATCGGTTCTGAATGTAATGTACAAGTATCTACCATACTTAAAGTGTTTGTGTGATGTTTCCTGAAAACCTGGTTATCCTTGAAAAGTACACTAGTTTTAACATGTATATAAAACTAATAAATAAGTATAAAAGTATTCATAATCTAAATTGCGAGTTCCATAACCATACAATAGACTAGATAAGGCTCGAAACAGGGGCCAATATCGTTTTATGACTTTTGTCACCCTTGAACCTTTCGGTTCGACTGTAGCTAGCAACCAGGTGCGGGGTTGTCAATCCCGTATAGATCTATACACTCAAGTCACGCTCTCCCTCCAGGAGGTTCTGGTTACGGGGGTAGTCCTACTTTCTCATAACTAGGGGGAGTGTTACCAAGGACGTGTCTCCAATGTTAAGATTAATGAATTTTAAAAGTAGTCCTTTATTCTCGAATCTAGGGGGAGTATTACCAAGGACTGGTCTAGGTTCTAAGTTTAATGTTATTGTTCCTTCACTCTCGTAACTAAGGGGAGTGTTAAAGTTCTAAGTTCAATGTTATTAGTCCTTCACTCTCGTATCTACGGGGAGTGATATCAAGGACGTTTTAAAGTTCTAAGATTCATGCTTTTAACAATAATGTTATGGAAATTCATTTGTGAAATACAAAATATAACATTTTAAAACGAGTTTCACAAATAATATGACAGTTCACTCTGCAAGTTGAACGATTGGTTAATACAGTTTTCAGTGTTAAAAGCATACGAAATATGAAACATTTCAAATGAAATAATAAGTTTGAGTACAAGATTTCCTTGTACTTTTGCTTGTTTCCCCCCCCTAAAAACATTGAAACATGGAAAAACGTAGGGGTATGAACTCACCGGCGGGAAAGGTGTCGGTTAGATGCTAAATGACAGTTCAGGGCTTGAACGCATGCGAGGTTCCTATGTAATATGAAAAGATACACATTTGTATCTAATAAGACCCTAAACCACTAATTAAATATGAATAAACACTTCGAGATGCGAAAACACTTCGATACAAGTGTTTGGAGAGACCCGGGTAGCATCTAAGGGTGTGTATGGCTTGGATATGGAGTTTGCTCTTCAAGAGTAAACTCCTAATGGAGTTTTTAGCCCAAATGACCAACTCCCCATGAGTTTACGGCCGTAAACTCATGGTGGGGGTGTTCTTGGGTGCTAAATGTTCTTAGAACTCTTGTGGGGTAATGCTAGACTTGGTTTTAAGGCATTAGAGTGGAACTTGAACATCATATGGACCATTTGAGGAGTTTACGGCAGTAAACTAGGAGTTTATGGCCGTAAACTCTTATGTATCAATTCTTAATGTGTTTTGGTGGTCCTAGGTCAATTACAAGTGTTTCTAGCTCAATATACAAGTCATAGGATGAAGTTAAGGCACCATTTGACCCATTTATAGGAGTTTACGACCTAGGAACCCATCCTTGGGGGGTTTATGGCCGTGAACTCCTAAGGGGGTAGTTTTCTTGATGATTAAGGTCCCTAACATACTTCTGGATGGTTCTAGACATTATTCCAAGGCTTAGGAGGTGTTTAAGGGGCATCTTAACACCTTAGATTTAAGGCACAATCATGGGTTTTGAAAGAGACATGGTTATTTCCGTTTCATCGAATCTTCGTGTATCCAAGTGAATTTGGGTCCTCACATGACATTCCAGCGAACCTTCACTTATCGGGATACGGTTTTGTTTCTTACGTTTAATCTCTCGATCTAAGATTTCGATTGGTTCTCCCGTGAGGTTCAGATTTTCGTTGATTTCGGTCTCATCAAAGGGATTACTAGGGTTTCATCGGATAGTCACTACTTAAGAATGGAGACGTGGAATACCGGATGGATGCTGCTAGTTTCTAAAGGTAGTCGGAGTTTGTAGGTTACGGGATTGATCCCAACGAGGATTTCAAAAGGTCCTATGTACTTCGGGTTAAGTTTTCCACGCTTTCCAAAGCATATCATGCTTTTTCGGGGGTAAGGCCTTCAACAAGACACAATCTCCAACAAAAGGGTACACCTTTCTGTGTCGGAGTGGTTAGGGCTTAGGCGATTCTGGAAGAATTTGGATGAACCTGTGATAGTAGCCAGCGAGACCCAAGAATTGATGGATTTCTGTGGGTGTCTGCGGTGTTGACTAATTCTCTATCGTCTGGATTTTGGATAGGTCCACGTGTATGTCTTCCTCGCTTACCACATGACCAAGGAAAGTGGTTAGACCGATGGGCATTACTACGATCTCATAGTGACCATATAGAGTTCTGAATGCTGTCTTGGAAACATCATTCGCGTGGACTCAAAGCTGATGGTACCCTGATCTAAGGTCGATCTTCGAGAAGTAACTGGATCCTTGAAGTTGATTGAAAAGGTCGTCTATTCGAGGAAAAAGGATACCGGTTTTTGTCGGTCAACGTGTTCAACTCGCGGTAGTCTATACACATCCAAAAGGATCCATCTTTCTTCTTCATAAATAATACCGGGGGTCCCCAGGGTGAGGAACTCGGTCTAATGAACCCTTTGTCGAGTAGTTCATTAAGCTGACTGGATAACTCATGCATTTCTGCTGGAGCTAAGCGATACGGAGGCTTGACTACAGATTAGCTCCAGGAATTAGGTCGATGTGAAACTCGACATGATGTTCGGGAGGAATTCCTGGGAGCTCTTTAGGAAAGACATCAGGAAAGTTGCAGACTTCAGGGATGTTCTCGAGGTCTTTAACTTCTTGTTTCTCGTTGATTACATAGGCTAGGAATGTATGACACTCCTTTCGTAGAAGCTTTTGAGCTTTGATGCACGAATGATGCGAATGTTGGAACTAAGTTTATCGTTGTAGAATATGAGGGTTTGACCAGAAGGAAGGTTGAGATGGATAGATTTCTCGTAACAATGGATATCAGCACGATTGAGACTTAATCAATTCATGCCAATTATAACATCAAGGCTCTTTATTGAAACCGACATTAGGTCAATGGGAAAAGAATGATCGTTCAGGGTAAGGGTGCATCCTATGAATATGTCGTTAGCATTCTCTTTCTCACCGTTAGTCGTCTTGATGGTAAACGTTTTGGTTACTAATTGAGGATTATGTTTATGAAGATGTTCGAATGAATAGCTAACAATTTTTTTTTCAGTACTAGAATTGAAATGGATTGTAAGCATAAGAGTTGTCGAAGAGGAATATACCTGTGGCAACGGTAGGATCAGCGGCTGCCTCATCTTGTCCCATAGCTAGGACTCTCCCGGTGTTGCCAGTTGCTGCTGCCTTGGGGCAGTTTCTCTTGAAATGCCCGACTTCACCGCAACCGTAACAGGCTTGACCGATACCCGCTCCAGAAGCTTGAGTGGTTGATTGGGTTGGTGTCTTGCAGTTTTTCGCAGTGTGACCCTTTTTGCCACAGCTGTTGCAAAACACCTCTCGACATGGGCTGGAAGTGAGGTGATGATAGTTGCACTTGTTACACATAGGGAGGGTACCAGCATACCTACTGGTAGGTGTTTGAGCTGTGGATCCGACGGCAGAAACAACAACAGGGATAGTAGCAGCATGGACTGCCACAGTTTGCTGCTTCTTCGAGGACTCCTGCGAAGGCTGACTTTTCTTAGAATCAAACATGCCATAAAAATACTATAGTAGTATTTTAGATACTATAAATAACTAACTTATGTAAAAACTAAGACCTTTACTGGTAGGTCTATAATTACTAAATGTATACGTTAAGGTTATATATAAGTGAGATTTTATAGACTTAGAATTTGTGATTTTCACTCTACTTCTGTTCCTTGTTTGGTTGTGGTCTTAGAGTAGGATCACTTATTTAAAGGTCTATTAGATATTGGTTATATATAATATGTATACACTATGTGATTATAGAAACACCCAGTAAGGATCATCCTCGTAAAATTTATTTTAATAGAAATGTTTATTTAATCTCATAAAATCTTTAGACACCCTTATTCTCACGCCAACAATATATTTTAAACATCGTAACTCTATTACAGTCAAGCAAATGAAATAAACAAGAACCAAAAGAGAGTTCATGAGGAAAATTTTGAGAAAGGATCAAATGAAGAGAAAGGAACTAGAAAGATCATTAACGAACCTTACCCCATCAGGAGCAAATTAGAGAGCACCATATACGTCACACTAATAATTTACAAACTAATATAAGTTAGTGAGTTAGTGATTACACTACTCACATTACATGTTGAGTTTACTACTTCTTTTCTAACTACAAATACTAGTACATCAAGCCAAAGAATTTAGTGTAAGGATGATAACTACTAAAAATTCATAAGTTTATTCTATATAGACTTTTATTATGAATTGTTTATGAAACTCCATAAAAGTCATAACATAATACGCGTTGTACCAAGATAACATTATAATAACCCGATTTTTGAAAGGAAAATTTTCATTTTTCATTATCCAAACATATTTCCATAATTTACAGAATCCCATCTATAATTGTTTTCAAACTTATATCAATTACACCTTTTATTTAAAACATCAGAGTGTCCCACAAAATGCATGTGAGAGTGTGCACGCCGCGTCATCAAGCCTTGCCCCTGCCCTTAGGATCTGATATACGTGAAACAAATCCACAACCTGTAAGCTAATGCTTATTGAGTTCCCCAGAGCATACCCCACACACAGTCCACATAACACATATCATATTAGCTATAAAAGCTACATATACCACATAAGCCATGCATACATAAACCTGTAAGGATGTGATGGGCTCCCCCAGGGTCTTACACCTTTGTGCCATGGGTTACCCCACATGGACTTTACCGGAGAATGCCATGGTCTACCCCACATGGTCTTACATCTACGTGACATGGGCTACCCCACATGGTCTTTACCTGGGAATGTCATGCGCTATCCCACATGGTGTTACATCCAATTACCACGGGCTCCCCCCTAGGATCTTGCATGTAGTAACACACAATCATATAACATATTAAATCATACAAATGAAAAACATCCTACTTGCACATACATAAACCTGTAAGGATGTCGTGGGCTCCCCCAGGGTCTTCGTGTCATGGGCTACCACACATGATCTTTACTAACACATATGCCATAATCACATAATGGGTCGGCCTTAGTGCCTTAGACACATGGGTATGGTGAGAAGACTCACCTCGAATGCAGAAGCTTCCTGAAACAAATCCTTAGCTGTTACCTTGTCCATTTCCTGAGCAATCAATACCGATCAATGTGCCCAATCAACAATTAGGTCCCACACCATAATCCTTAATCCATGCATGGGGATAAAATAACCATTCTACCCCTGGCCCAGTATGATCCAAAACTAAGGCCCAAATCTAAAACAAAAGCCCAACACTAGGTTGGCTTTCCAAGCCCACTAGTGGCCCATTAATGGCTCAATTTGCTAAATTAGGCATAGCCCCTCTAATGGGCCTTACCCTAATCCTAAACATATTCTTAGCCAAAAACATGTGACTTTTGATGGCCCACTAAGTCCCAAAGACCCAAAGTCCACTGCTTGGCCCAACCCGAGGCCCAAAACACGTCAAGCCCAAATATGATGAGTACGTTGGGCACACTCCTATGTACGCTAAGCATATATACTAAATGGTGCGTACGATACGCATCCCTGTATGTACACTTAGCCTACTCCCTTGTTAAGTCACTTTCCCATTAAGTGCTTAATACACTAAAACAGAAGCTACAATCACAGATCCAATTCCTTTACAACATCTTAATCCATAAAGTCACTAACTTTGTGACTTTACATGAACCTAATAAGCCCAAACTCCGAAAAAGCTATGTTATTTCCATGAAAGTGGTTGTAACTATTGCATGAACACATTAAGACCAGCAAGATGACAACTTTATGTCCTAGGGAGTCATTTAGCACCAAGGGTTGCAACCCTTAGCCTAGAAATCGGGTTTGGGCTATAAAGCTTCATCCTTTGGACCAAAATGACTTCAAAACCAAACTTCACTAGATCTGAGCACACTTGAGGAACATTTATTGCTTTATACCTCTAGGTGATCTAAAATGGAACCCCAAAATCAGATCTACTACTTCCCCTTTGATTCACCACATTGTTATACTTTTCTCTTGCTTGGAAAATGGGTTCACTAAGATGCTCTCTAATGGCCTTCTAAGATCCAAGAACACTCAATGGAGGATTAGGGCTTCGTGGTGACTATCTTAGGATGAGAGGTTATGTTCTTTATATGGTTTCATACCCTAAAAAATAGGGTTTAGGAACCTTGAGCGTGCGCTGGGTGTACGCCTCTTGGTAACCGCGTCCATTTGCCCTTATACGCTGGGCGTAACCCAGCTTACGCTGGGCATACCCTCACACCTACCACCTTGCATGCATGGTACTTACTTGCCAACCATTTCCATTCAAGGACCAATTTTGCCAACAACTTCAAAGTACTATAACTTCCTCGTCCTAAGTCTATTTTCGACAAACTTTATATCAACGGAAAGGTAACAAGAAGACCTACACTTATATTAACTCATACCTTTCCTAAAAGCTTCCAAACAAAAAATCATTTTCCACAAAAGCTCTAACTGACACATTACCAAAATACCCCTAGGCTCTAAACATGAACCGAACACCCGGATCAATTCTAATACATCACCCCCACCAAATTGGCCTAGATCTTACCTTATTAATATCCATAATACTTATAATGACCAACATTGGAGCCACAACCTCTAACTAGGAACTGATTCGGAACAGGGCGTTACAACTCTCCCCCACTTAAATTAGATTTCGTCCTCAAAATCATGCATTACCATCCCCGACATACCAGACTATCTGAGCAACACGACAACAAACCCAAGAATACCCAAGCCTTCCCAAGGTAACCAAAACCAACCCCTGTAGGGTTATAGCACCTGAAGATGAATGAATTCTCTGCAACCCGTTCACATCTGTTTCATCTGCAATCTAAAGTCTCGAGATAGCTTGTCTCCCTAATAGATCTCCCATATCGAATCATTATTGAGTTCACAACACCCATCTCCTAGCTGGCTATCAACTTAGTATAAGCCCCGAAGGATAGAAAACTCCACACACGAACCCCTAATCGCTGAAACCACTTCATCTCACCATGCTGCCACATAGCTGCTCTCCTGAAGAATGACCGGGACCTTCCTGGTCCAAAGTTGCCTGTCAACTATCTGGAACACCAGAAACCTACCCAATTGCTTAGCTAGGAACACACGCACTATAGGCCCACATGACCTCTGAAGGACACCTCGTCTGACAATAACTGCCCTATCTATACTGCTACTCACGACTCCTTCAACACTTTGATCCATCTGATCATGATAGGCTAACAACCTACCACCAATGAATCCGATGCAAAGGTGAATTCCACCTGAATAATTGTAGTCTTACATCATACCCGACCTCCTTCGACCTGCCGTTTCCTGATTCCAACATGTCTTGGCCCTATTCCGGATAGAACCAAATTGAGACACATCATTGAAGAGAATTGTTATCGAGATTCAGAATGCAATCATGATAGTATGAATGTAAAGTATGAACACAGGAAGTAAATATTAATCAGATCTTATATTGATGAAGAAATGATTACAATAAGCAGAGAGAAAATGCGAATGATTAATGAATCACTCGTGTATATGGTTACTCTATTTCTAACCTCAGTCCCTATTTATAGGAAATCTGAGTGTACAAAAAATATACTAAGTCATGAACTATAAGCTTCGCACAAAAGAAGACTTGGTAAAATAACTAACATGCGAAACAAAAGAAACAAACATTTCGACTTTTACAACTTCTAATCTATACAATCTCCCCCCTTTGTAAACAGTTGAAACTATTCAGTTTGTGAGATGCTGAATAGCTGAGTTCATTGTTCTTCTGATTTCAGAATACCAAGTAATTATCTTTTTAAGCTCCTTCCTGTCCCCTTCATTATTCTTCGAGCAATTATTCATACGAACTATGAAATTCGTATATTGCGAAGTTGTATGTCTTTTAATCTCTGAGAGTTTGAACAAAAACTTCTTTGGCTTCCCCTTCGTATCGTTTCCAGCAAAAACCATGCCAAAAGGTTTAAGGCATATCTCCCCATATGAATATTTCTTTAATTCTGATTGAGATAGAGTAGACTCCCAAGGAACCGTCACTTGTTTTCCACGAACTGATGCAAGTTCTTCATCTGTTAACGCCAAGCAATCATAATAGTTATCTATGAATGTCTTGATATGTGCGAAACCAAACTTGAACACATTTGTATCATATCCATTGAATTTATTTTCTTCCATTTCCTTCAAGATCAGAGCCACTTGAATAAGATCATTCAGATTCATCAATGGGAAGTCAGCAATAGTAAAATCAACAGGCTAGTTATCTGCTCGAACAACAAAATATCGGAAATGTTGAAGCATGTTCTCGAACAGTTCATCCTTCTTGATAGTAAGCGCCTTCTTGATTTTCATCAAAGACCACACCTCATCTTGATCCTTCGCAAGTACAGCATGCAATCATATTTTCATTGAAATGTATTCATCAACATTCTTGAATTTTTCACTGATCTTGTACTGCGTTGTCACGAACATCATCTCATTAATTGGAAAGTCGAGTTGGCATCTGTCTGAATTTGCAACATCATAACTTCTTCTGGGCTTTTTCTCAAATTCATACAGATGACTTCCCACAACTTTAGATTCGATATTTTCATATGAGTATAACTTCGCAGGATCACCCTTGTTCATTGTTGGTGGGTCATTTGCTCTTTGCCTCATGATGCTCTGTACTTGTCTTAATTTCTCCATTTCAGCTTCTGCCTCAACTTTCTTTTCTTCTTTTGATTTTTCCATAAGCACCTCTTTGCCTTTTCCAGTAACCACTGTTTGAGGTTTCGTACTCGAACTTCCTCCTTCAGATGAACCAATGACAATTCCCTTGAGAATTGGCTTTGTTGTTACTATTGTTGAAGGAATTGATTTCGTGAGTATTGGAAGAGTTGTTTTAAGTTGAGTGGAATGAATCTTCCCAATAGTCTTCACATCTTCAACTTTACTACCTTTTATTTCTCTCCCTTGCACCCCTGTGAAAGCAGGTGGGAATTCTTTGGCAATAGAGAAGTAAAGTCGGTAATTGGGGCCAACGCCTTTTGAATAGCTTGCTCCAGAGTATTAACTTTGAGAGTTAAAAATTCCGAAGTAAGAATCGTTTGTTGAGAAGTCTGCGAAACACAACTTTTTAATTCAGTAGCCAACTGAATTAATTTTGAAAACTGCTCTTTATTCTCTTGATGCTTGGCTTCGATCAGTTGAGCAGACAGTTGATAATCAGTGACCAGCTTAGTCACTGCTTCAGCAATAATATCAACACGTTTCTGGACCTCTAAATTTTGCGAATTAAGGTCTTGAATCTCCTTTTCAACTTCAGCCTTTAACTCCTCAATTTTGCAGTTAACATCTTCCCTGACCTTCTTGACATCTTGTACAAAAAGAACATGGCGTTCTTTTGTAACAATTTTCAAATCCTTGATAACCCCATCAAAAGATTTGCCTTGAGCTTGAATGCGAAGCTCATTATTTTTGTCAGAGTCATCAACTTTCGCAATGATACGCTTCTCTGCAACTTTTATCATAGATTCAACCTCCAAGCCCAAGATAGATGACTTGTTACCAACATCAGCTTGTGATTGAATAATGGAATTCAACTTGCAATTCAGTATTTTAAACCGCTTACCTGACATAGGCATATGTCATATATTTCCTCCTCTTCTGAATCAAAATGTATGGCTTCAAACATTCCTCCAAATCCTCCTCCTTCTGTTTCTTCATCAGACTGAGCTTACGAAGGTATAGGTTGTGGTGCTTCAGGTCATTGAGATGGAAACAATGTAGTGAAAGGATGTTTCAAAGGATGATCAAATATGGATGATGTGGTTGTTTGTGTATTTGGAAGAGGAAATGGTGGTAATGAAGTAGATAAGAAAATTGGCTCTATGAGTTCAATATTTGAGATAGGTGTCTCCGTGTTAGATACGTTTACAACCTTATCAGAAATAATCTCTTCCTCATGAAGTGAAGTATGTGTAACAACTTCAAGTGGTGTGGATGTGGTAGCGGAAATTTGCGAAATGATTGGAAGAGTAACAGTTACCGTTGTGGAAATAGGTGGAGTTTCGGGAACCACTTCATCATCTGATGATTCATCTTGAATAACTAGCTTTCGTTTCTTGTAGAGCTTTTGTGTAATATGCTTCGCAACCTCTGCAACTCTTCTTCTTTTTGAGTCAGGAGAAACAGGAACTGGAACATCTCTAAAAATAGCTCCCTTACTACTCACCTCAGTTTTGTGAATAGTAGGTGAAGTAGTTGTCGTTTGTGATAATTTGTGAAGCTTCTTTAATACCCCTGATTTTGTAGGTATGGTTTCCTTCTTGTTTTTGGGAGAAGACTCATCTTTCTCAACTCCTTATCCTTTGACACTTTTGAAGATTCGTGTTTGTCTTTCTTTTGAGTTTGCTTCTTTTTATTTGAAGACTCAGCAGTAACTTCAAGCAACACTCCAGTTCGCACATTATGATCAAATGCTTTCTTGTAGCGAACTAACACCTTGTGAGTAGGAGAAACTTCGTGAAGCATCGCATCAGGAATTCTTGCGACACTTGTGAAGATATTTTCATCATCTTCAACAACTTTTGGAAATTGGTACAAAGAAAATTCAACAACTTCTCCGTCTTCAGGAACTTGAATTCCTTCTTTTGCGTATACTTTTTCCAAAATTAAACTCCAGTACCTAGCACAAGAAATCCCCTTCTCAACGCTTGTATTTTCGAGACTTTTGTTGAACTCCTTCCACAACTGAGTTCCATAATCAACACTTAAATCGTAGTAAAGACCCATCACCATAACATAAACCTCCATTCTTCCCCTGTGTAAACCAACACTCCTCCCGGTCAAACACCTGAGAAAGATTCCAAATAAGAAGTTCTAGATGCATGGTAGACTTGATTTTCTGAAATCACTTATCTTTTCAAGAGTGGGTTGATGACCCATCTCGTTGAACATAAAGATAATCTGTGAATTTGTTGGCTTAAAGAACGGTGGGTTATTTGGAATGTTCAAGAAGTTAATGAACATATTCTTGGTAAGACGAACTGTCTTGTTATTCACCAGGTTTAAGGTTATTACATCAGTAGTATAGTTGTATGACGCAGTTGATGCTGCCATTGACATCCAACACATTGGAACAGGATAAGAATTGAACATAGCAGTTAATAATGGTGACCTTTTTAGAGCAACAACCAACATCTTTAATTCTTCTAGGTAGGATGAAACATTAGGATCAACTTGGTAGTTTGTGCTTTGAATCTTCATAAGCGACTGAGAAATAACTTCATCGGTGTTGGATTGAGTAGCAGCCATTGTTAGGGTTCAAAGAGAAGAAAGAATCAGAGAATTTGGGAATTTTTGTGTTTGATCGCGTAACCGTATAACACCCACTTTAACCCCCTTTTATACATAACCCTGATTGATTTGAATTTGAAGCAGGATGCATTTAATGATATCCGACGTGGCACCTTGAAAATCGGACCATTACTGCGAAAAGTTAGCCATGTGTGAAAAAGCACCTATTACATCACCTAGAAAACCGGGAAGAATAGCATTCGTCATGTATACACAGCCTGTCAATATTCCCTTTATTGAAATGTAACCATTGGAACCCTTCGCATGGAGGCAAGGCTCTTTCACTTTTGGGATGAAAAGCAAAGTCATATGCCAGACTTGCGAAATCTTCAGTCTAAGTTGGTATTACTTAGAACCTCAAGGATTTCGTGAGTGCAGTGTTGCAAAGAAATAAGATAAGAAGCAAGATAATTTTTTTTTTTTGGAATTTTGTGATGTCAAAAATGCAATTTGACACAAAAGCAGTTAAACCCCAGGAAAAGGTTGCTTCGTTAATCATCAAGAAAGATGAAAAACAACTTGTGTATGTTCCCGTGAATTACAATAAAATACTTTTTGATAAGTATCAAAGGGCTTCTTTTTAAAATGGATTCTTGGGTTGGTTTAAAATTTCGTTACATGTCATCCTAAACATAAGGTGATTAATTGTAACAGAAGTTACCTGTATGACCAGTGTAGTCAGTGACAAGTCAGCTTTGAAAATGTTTATCATGACTAGAACATTCAAAGGAAACTCACACATAAATCATATTCATAAAAAAAATTAATGAATTGGATCTTGTTGGATAACAAGCATCGTGGGTTTCGAATGTTTGATTAAGACCATGCATGCGAAATGAATATGATTTGGAGTTTCAAACTTTGGTACTGAAACAAAAGTTTCGTCAATATCTGGAACAATGTTCCCCGTCAAATCCTTAAGTTGTAATATGTTTGGGTTTTACCTTCATCACGGACTCATGATGTCAGATCATTAACACATAATTTTTGTATATCTAGGTCTTGATTGGTTTGATCAGAGACCTCTCGTACATACGTCTTTGTGTGTGATTTGTGTTAAGAATTTTGTGATGAAAAAGATTGGCTATAAGATCGAATGTCGTTATTTGTGGACCAAACAGAAAACTCTTTTCTCATATGAGAAGAGTAAGGTAGCTCTTTTGACTAATGCGAATACAAGCCTATTTGGGAAGAAATTTTCATGAGATAATTTCATTAAGGCTTTCATTTCTCACACATAAAGTCATATGAGGCTTGGGTCAACATGCTGCAGCATGCTTCTAGGGACATCCTAACTAGTACAAAGTTGAAAGAAATGATACCTTCCCTTAGAAACATTTATAAGCATGATCTTTTCGCATTCTGCTCTTGATAAAAACTAAAAACACACAAAACTTAAAAAACAAAGAAAAATATTTTTGTGGTTTTTGAATTTTTCAAAAATAAAGACATAAAAAAAAATCTTTTTGGATTTTTGGATTTCTGAAAATAAAAACAAAACAAAAGAAAATACTTTTGAGTTTTCAATTTAATTTTTTTTTAAATGAAACCTTAGATATCAGATGTGAGGATGCGAAGCCTCTTAATGCACAGTAACTTCTGAATGGTTTTGTCTTAGAGCTGCTGAATGGAACTTTCATTCTTGTGTTATCGATTTTGAAATTGAACTCACACCAATCATTCCCAAACCTGCTAATATTCTTACAAAAGATTTGTTGAGATTAATTCAACCTTTAATCTACAAAGATCGATTAGATCTTGAACAAGTATGTAAATATAAAACTGAATGAACACAATAATAAGAACAAATCAAGAAGGAATCAAACGTGTCGAATGATTAAACAAAATCCTCAGAAGAGCTCTATTAAGAACATCAACTGTAGAGGATTGGAAGGTTACAAGAACGATTAAAGAAACCTCTTATCGTCTAGATGAATCGCTATCCCCGTTTAGATCTCTAAAAACTTAACCTAATATGCATGCAAGCGTAAACTTATATACAAAACATAAAAGGTTCACGGTTGGACAGGCCCAAACCGGAATGCAAAGAAACTTATACTATCGAGCCCAAAAAGACGCAATCTTTAAAATAATTTTTAGCCCAACAATCTCCCCCTTTGCATCAATTTGGAGCGAGACCTTCACTCTCTTTTCACAGCAGAGGGCTTCTTTACCGTTTCAAAAATTTTCGGTATTATAGCCAGAATGTGATGCCTGAAGGTGATATACCAACGAAGCATGTCAGTGAAGTTCTTCTTGTCTGCTGTTGAGTTCTATTTGCATCGGTGAATGATATTAATAATATGCTCCAGACAATCTGTAGAGAACAGATGTTTGTCTACCAAAGCAAACAGAAACTTATGCTTGTCGCCTCTGGTGAACATAACCGTCAGATTGGAAGAATCAATTTGCCCTATCTTCATTTTATGAACATCTCCTGTCTTGGAAGTGGGCTTGACGGTCGGTTTCTTGTTCATAACTTTTGCTATTTCCTGATCCATAGTGGCGAGCTCATGGACGTAGGAAGCCAACATTCTTTTAAGATGTTTAAGAATTGGTTCATACTCTCTTTGGTTGGAGAGAAGAATGTTGTATAGCAAAATCCAATCATGCGGATTCAGACTGGGAAGATCTGCCAGAGAAATAAGATGTTCTGTGTTGGCCGTTCCTCTGTTGATTTTGAAATTAACGTTCACAAATTTCCCAGCCCGTGTCGGTTTCAGTACCTTGACTTTAATGATTTTCTGAGCACTCCATGTCAAGTACTGCGGTTGACCATATTTCAGATAGAAATCTATTAGCTCTCTGTCAACCTTCAGGTTCGGATGAGGGACATCGGCAGTGACATCAAAGCAATGAAATGTGAAAGCTTTGCGCGTGATTGGCATGTCGAACTGCGAGTCTTTTGTATTTTCACACTCAAAGGATGCAATCGGTTCCAACCAATATATGGAAGGAAACTCAATCGCTTGAGTGATGAGTGTGTCTCTGTCCCAATCTGGGAACAGAGTCTTCTTGGCTTGAATGGCCTCCTCATCCTCCCTGATCTTTCTTTCCCTGGCCTCGGCCTCTCGAGCTATCCTTAGATTTTCATCAAGCTCTTTGTCCCTTTTCTTACGTTGAAGAGCTTCAGTGATAGTTTCATCTGAATCTGATTCACTCTCAACAAGGACTTGTTTCCCAGAACCCGAAGCTACATTAACCTTCGGTTCTGTCTTGGACACACCTTCCTCTCCCCCTTGTCGCGGAAGAACAAGCTTCTCCGAGACACCCTTCATTTCACTTAAGATATTAATAGCAGGAAGGAGTTTCGCCTGGAGATGCTGTCTAATAGTGAGGGTTAGGAAGGGATCATGGGTGTCAAGAACATTTGTTAGCATATTCTTGACATCACCAGCGCAACTTTGAAGAACTGCCCGCTGAGTCTGTAGTAAAGTAATTTCCTGTTGTGCCTGGGCCAGTTGGATCTTTTGTAGGTCGATGGTTGCCTGGTGCTTGACAAGATCTTCCTTCAGGGTGCTCTCGGCTGCCAGAGAGGCAAAACGTGAATCCAAAGATTTGAGAAATGAAGTGGATTCAGTTTTGAGGTCAGCGCACAGAGCCTCAAATTTGGTGGTTTCACCCTGAAGGGTAGCCGAGAAAGAGTCTACGGACGCTTGAAATTTGGCCGCATTAGAGTCAGCGTGAGCTTTTAGAGAATCAAGAAAGATCTGAGTGGTGTGAACAACCTCAGAAACTTCCTTGGTGGCTTTTGAGCATGAAGCAGCTGAGTTATCTATGGCGTCAGTTGAACGATCCAAGGCGTCAGTGTATGTCTTGATCGCAGACTCTATGAAGGCTTTGAGCACAACACCCCCGTAGGCTTTATTGTCAGCCAGCAGACTGTCAAGTTTGGCATGAATTTCCTGAATCTGCTGACTTGAAACAGGGGTATCGGCATCTGTGTCTGTAGGGATCCGGTAGGGGCTATAATAGATAGAGTCGAACTCTTCATCATCGCCCCCCAAGGTAGCACCGGAGTTGGAGGATGGAGAAGGAGATGGGGGAAGGTTGATGACCGGGGTTTCAACCACAGTAGCAGCCCCTGTATCAGATACATTGACCGTTACTGGTGGTTGGGAAGAGGTGATGGTAACAGATTCAGTGATAATAGGCGTGGAGATAGAGGATGAAGGTTGAGAAATAGATAAGGGAATTTTAGGTTCTGTTGTGGTTTGGGGGATAGATATAGAAGCAGAAAGTGTGACCTTCTGTGTGGGTGATTGGGGTGGGGTTGGAATTTTTGGAGAAGTAGGAGGAGTGGGTGATGTGGTAAGTTGGGGAGATGTAGGTGGAGAGGGTGATTTGGGAATTTGAGGAGATGCTGGTGGAGAGGGTAGATGAGTGCCTGCTGGAGAAGATGGTTGTTGAGGAGACTGAACAGGTGTCGTTTCAGTTTGAGGAGCAGCAGCCTCTGTGTCTGATGGGGCATTCGGAGCAGATTCAGAAGAAGGAGACCCTTTGGCTCTTTTAGCCATCTTCTTTACCTTTTTCGATTTAGACTGAGAAGATGCCTCTGCCTCAGATTTACGTTTAGAGGATCTTCTCTTTCTTTCCTTCTTTGGTGCGGGTTCTTGCTTCTCCACTTTCTCCTTTTTTCTCGCCCTCTTGCCACGGTTGGCCGGTTGATCAAGAGCATCAAGAGCAGCACGTTGTTCCTCAGACAGAACCCTAGGAGGCAAGGGTGTTCTGGTGATGTAGTCAGCCATGATTTTGCTGTGTGGCGTGACGCACCTATACATGGACTCAAGGATCAGTCCATAGTGAAGAAACTTACTTGGATCGAGACTATGATCTTCTTGGTGTGGAAAGTGGCAATTGAAGCCGTAAGAGCATCCTTCATTACCGGGATGTCAAGGGAATCCATGGCCCTTCTAGTAATAAGCGTCCAAAACCTGCCGCATGATATCTCGGAGTACCTGGCAGTTGTGTTGAGACTCTGAACAACTTGAGCCCAGATTATGGACCCATAATCGAGATTAATGCCGTTGTAAAGACCATACATGATGGTCAGAAACCCTTTGCTTGTGGTGTCAGAACCACCACATCTCTCCGCTAAACCCTTAATAAGAAGGGTAAGCAATCCGTTCCATTGAGATGGAAGACAGGATTTCTTAACTTTGGCAATGGTGGTAAGAACATCCGTATACCCCATCTCATACATCATTGAAAAAAGTTGCGTCGTGGTGATGAAGTCCGGTGAGATGACGAAGGAGTCTACGGCAAGCCCTAGAAGAGAGCAAAACCGTGTTTTGGACACTGAGGTTTTCTTGTCGTGAATGGTGAAGAAGATGCGGTCTTTATGTTTGTCGTAGTTGGCCGTTGTGTAGACTTGGGAGAGCAGGGACATGGGAACGGCCTCCACTTGCGTAAGTGCCAACAACAATGGGGAATATTTGAGGCATTCGACAACGTGTAGCATGTATGAGTCATATAGGAATGGGGTCATCTCTATGATCAAATTCTGATTAGGTTTGATTGAGAGCAGAGAAGAGGATGCAGTTTGATCTTGTGCGGAAGAACAAGTCGCCATTGTTGAGTTGTGGAAGAAGATGAACAGTGGTAACTTTTTCAGAGAGAGAATTCTTGAGAGGTAAATGCCAAAGAACACGATCACGCCTTATTTATACCATTCACAGGAGAGAGAAAATCGTGATGATGAAGAGTCGCCTGAAAAAGCGCGATTGGAAGTTATGGTGTATCCCAGGAATACGTCAGCACACGTGGGTGTGAAACGAATCATTCGCACGCGCCCAAATCATTTTCGTACCATTTGAAATTCCTTGTGCCCTTGTTTGGTTACAACTGAAACATAAAACCACATACCAAACAACAATCAGAATGTTGGAAAAAAGGAAATTTTCGTGCATAAGAGTGTGACAGATAAAGAAATAAATCAAAGGTGTTTGGGATGTGAGTGTTGTCTAGTAAGAAGACAGAAAGCGGACGATTCCGGGCAAGAATCGCTTCCTTCAAAGCCAAGAGTGACCTAAAGTGCTTGTGTGGTTTCCCGAGAAATACGATCAGTTGTCTTTTAACAAACAATGAAAGGCATCTTTTGATAATGGCTGAAGGGTGGCTGAACTCAAACCAAGCATCAAGTCTTAACATAAAACTAAGTGTTGGTAGAGTTACCTGTGAGACCGATGAGATCTGTTGAACAGGTAGGTGGGAAGTATTTCGTGACGTGAATGGTATAGACAGAAATCTTAAGGAAAAATTAAACTGGACCTCGTTGGGAAGAAATGTCTTAGGTGGAGACAATTTCATAAAAGATAACACAAAAAGAAAAGGAGATTTCCAAGTAATAGCTTGAGTTTATCACTCACCGTCAATTCATTTCAGGTGTTGGATTTTGGGTTTCACTTAGAACGTGGTAAACGAATCTAAGATCATAAACACAGATGTTATGCAACCATAAGCCTCAGTGGTAAAGACCGAAAGCATCAAGGGTTACTTTGGGGAATCGAAGGTAAATGAAGAAGATGAGGAGAGAGTTAAGAGACCGAACGTACCTTCTGCTACAGAAAAGGGACAAAGCAGAGCAACTCATGTTTCAGATGAGTAGAGGAAGGTAGCTCTAGACCGAGTGTGAGAGAATAGCCTGATTGGGAAGAAACGATAGGTGTTGATCGAATCATTAAGGCATGCTCGAGGTCATAGAGGCTTGCGACAACATACATCAGCATGCTTCTAGGGACGTCTAACTAGTCTGATAAAGATAAAACATACCTGGGTAAACACTACAGAAGGAGATGCTTGTATTCACCTGTGCAAAACGTACACCGACTAGAAAGATAAAATGTTTTTGTAATTTTGGGATTTTTCTGAAAAATAAATAAAACCAGAAAGATAAAATGTTTGTACAACATAAAAAATAGGAAGCAGAAATAGACCGAGCGATCTGTGTATTTCGGTGATAGTTTCAGAATCGAGATGAACTGAGCGGTCTATCTTGTTCGGTTCCGTAAGTCGTTAGAGCAGAGAGAGACCGAGCGTGCTGTTTGCGTGAGTGCCTTTAAATTACTAGAACAAAGAGGGATCGAGCGGTCTGGTTGCTTCGGTTCCTTTATTTTACCAGAGCAGAGAGAGACCGAGCGGTCTGGTTGTTTCGGTTCCTTTATTTTACCAGAGCAGAGAAAGACCGAGCGGTCTGGTTGTTTCAGTTCCTTTATTTTACCAGAGCAGAGAGAGACCGAGCGGTCTGGTTGTTTTAGTTCCTTTATTTTACCAGAGCAGAGAGAGACCGAGCAGTCTGGTTGTTTCGGTTCCTTTATTTTACCAGAGCAGAGAGCAACAGAGCGGTCTGTTTCGTTCGGTTCTTGATTCTTAAATAAAGATTTGAGGATTTGGGACCGACTCTGCAACCATCATACCCAAGCCTTGTAGAATTTTATTGAAGGTCGTTTCAGGAAGAGCTTTGGTGAAGACATCGGCCAATTGATCAGTGGTTCTAACAAAGTGTACTTCGACGTTTCCATCTTCGACGTGGTCTTTGATGAAGTGATACCTCAATGCTATGTGTTTGGTTTTAGAGTGTTGCACTGGGTTATGACAGATCCTAATTGCACTTTTAGAGTCACAATATAGTGGGATCTTCTTCATATTGAGTCCATAGTCTCGAAGTTGACTTTGGATCCAAATCACTTGTGATGTGCAGGATGCAGCGGCAATGTATTCAGCTTCAGCAGTAGATAGTGACACGCAGGTTTGCTTCTTGGACTGCCAGCTTACTAACTTTCCATCGAGGAATTGGCAGCCACCAGTTGTGCTTTTACGGTCGAGTCCACATCCTCCAAGGTCAGCATCAGAATAGGCTTGAACGAAGAAGCCTGAGTTGGATGGATACCATAGACCTGAGGAGGTGGTTTGCTTGAGATAGCGTAAGATGTTTTTCACTGCAAGAATGTGAGGTTCGCGTGGGTTTTCCTGAAATCGAGCACAATAACACACAGAAAACATGATATCAGGTCTGCTCATAGTTAGATACATTAGTGAGTCTATCATTTGACGATAGAGCGTGATATCGACAGCCGGTTTATCTAGAGATGGGGTAAGTTTAGTGCCGAATGCCATTGGGACTTTGACTTTTGAGTCACCCATCATGCCAAACTTTGCAAGGAGAGTCTTCGTGTAAGCTTCCTGATTAATAAAGATGCCTTCGGGTCCCTGTCTTATGTTTAAACCAAGGAAAAAGTTAATTGGACCCATTGAGCTCATTTCAAACTTAGTCTCCATCAACTTTCTGAATTCAGCTGTTAAGCTAGGATTCGTGGAGCCAAAGATGATGTCATCGACATAAATTTGAACTATCATAAGGTGGTTACCTTCCTTTTTGCGAAAGAAGGTTGGGTCAACCGAACCTTGTTTAAATTTAGACATCTTTAAAATTTTTGTAAGCGTTTCATACCAGGCTCTCGGAGCTTGTTTGAGGCCGTACACAGCTTTATCCAGAATATAGCAATGATTTGGATGCTTTTCGTTCACGAACCCAGGAGGTTGCTCCACATACACAGTTTCTTTGAGTTCTCCATTGAGAAATGCACACTTGACGTCCATTTGGAAAACCTCAAAGTTCTTGTGAGCAGCATAAGCCAGAAATATTCTAACAGATTCTAGCCTAGCTACTGGAGCGAAAGTCTCTTCATAGTCTATCCCTTCCTCCTGACAGTATCCCTTTACCACCAGACGAGCCTTGTTCCTTATAACATTACCTTCCTTGTCCATTTTGTTCCTAAAAACCCATTTGAGACCAACAACCGAAGCATCTGGAGGAGTTGGAATGAGGCGCCAGACTTTGTTCCTTTCAAACTCGTTCAGTTCGTCTTGCATTGCTTGAACCCAATCAGAGTGATCTAGGGCAGAGTTAACTGTCTTCGGTTCAACTTTTGATACGAATGAGTTAAACATACAAAACTCGACTTTTGAAAATAAGGATGTCTGTTTTGCCTTTAGTTGTGATCGGGTCAGAACCTTTTCAGAGACATCACCAACTATTTGAGAAATAGGATGATCTCTGGTCCATTTGATAAGAGGAGGATAATTCAGATCAAAGGTTGGGTCTAGTTCAGCATTAATCATTTCTTCTGGCTCAGATTGGCTATCGTAACCGAGCGTCATATCATTATGTTCCCCCTCAATTGATGAGCTTTGAGAAACATGAGGTTCAGGTGTTTCTTGTGGTACTGAGCTTCCAGGTGTTGAAGCACCTTCGATTGGAGATGTAGAATTGGGCTCCCCCTGGACTTGTGAGCTTGGCTCCCCCTCGAAATGAGAGTTTGGCTCCCCATGGACAAAAGCGTTGTTGGATGGAGAGTCATTAGTGGTCGATTCTCTTTCATGCATTCTTCTTGCAGCATCTTCGACAATCTGCTTCATATGATCAACTTTGTTGTCTGCTGCACCTGCTTCGGAGAGTGAAGCTTTCTCTGGTTCGTCAAAGAGCTCCAGAAATTTCTCGTATAAATTGGCGACCGAGACTGTGACTTGGCCAGTTAGAGGAAAGATGTCTCCAGCGGTGTCTTCTTTGGCCTGTAGCTTCTTGACATAGCTATCATCAAAGGTTACATAGTATGTTTCTTCAATCCTTCTCGAACGCTTGTTTAGGACCCTGTACGCCTTGGATGTGAGCGAGTAACCCAGAAAAATTCCCTCGTCAGCTTTGACATCAAACTTGTTACGGTGTTCTTTAGAGTTAAAGATGAAACACCTTGAGCCGAACACATGGAAAAATTTCACATTGGGCTTTCTGTTGTTTAGTATCTCATATGGAGTGAGCGTGAATCGCTTGTTGAGATAGGACCTGTTCTATGTAAAACAAGCAGCCGAAATAGCGTCAGCCCAAAAATAAAGAGGTAAGGAAGCGAAACTTAGCATAGTTCGGGCAGCTTCACACAAAGATCGGTTTCGTCTTTCGACTATTCTGTTCTGTTGCGGTGTGTAGGGAGCTGAGAAATTGTGACTTATTCCCTTTTCTGCAAGAAACTCTTCAAACTCCCTGTTCTTGAATTCAAGACCATTGTCGCTCCTGATGTTGCGGACAACCTTCTTGAGCTGTATTTCAATTTGCTTGATAAACACTTTCAGCTTTTGAGTCGCTTCAAATTTGAGCTTTAGAAAGAATACCCATGTAAATCGTGAAAAGTCATCAACAATAACAAGAATATACTTGCTACCACCGATGCTTTCGATAGATGAAGGACCACACAAATCGATATGAAGTAATTCGAGTGATTCAATAACTTTTGTGTTGATTATAGAAGGGTGACTTTGACGACTCTGCTTCCCCATTTCGCATGCAGCACACAAATGATCTCTGTCGTACTTGAGCAATGGAAGGCCCCTAACATGACCTCCAGTGACAAGTCGGTTGATATCTTTAAAATTGAGATGAGATAATCTTCGGTGACACAACCAGCTTTCGTCGGATTGAGCTTTTGACAACAAGCATATAGCTGGGTTTCCTTTGATGGGTTTAAGGTTTAAGGGAAACATTTCACCCTTTCGCTCTGACTTGAGAATCACTTTCTTTGTCTTTTTCTCTATGATTTCAGAACCTTCATCATCGAACGAGACTTTGAGACCTGTACCTCCAACAAGCTGAGATACACTAATGAGGTTGTGTTGGAGTCCTTCCACATAAGCCACCTTCCTTATAGTAAAATCCCCATTTGTTATCATCCTGTATCCCTTTATGGTGCCGAAAGAATTATTTCCAAACTTGACGTTGCCACCATTTGCAAGAGATCTGTATTCCCTAAGCTCCTCTTTCCTCCCTGTCATGTGACGTGAGCAGCCACTATCGATGTACCATTCTTCGTCGAACTACTCGTCACTTATAACCTGCAAAAATTAGGCAGATTTAGGAACCCAAAGTTTCTTGGGTCCACGTGAGCTTTGCATGGGAACGGGAATAGTAAGTGAGACGTCAACTAGATATGTTCGTTTTATAAGAGTTGTTTCATCTTTCCTTTTAATGGTAAAAACTTTTATTTTGTTAGGATTGGGTGTGTTCGATTTGGACTCTGGTTTGGATTCATTGACCTTCTGCTTTCCCTTTTGTTCAGTTGACGAATGAGATTTTTGAGAACAAGAGGAATCGGTGGAAGTAGAAGAATTAAAAGAACGAGAAGAATTAGAATGAAAGGCTTTGGATTGAGAGGACTTCCTGGTTTGAGACTCTAGGTGACCCTTTTGCTTTTGATCGTTGGAGGGACCGTCCTTAGAGTCTTGGTCTCTTTTGACTTCAGAACCGAACCTTTGCGTTCGGTTGGAGCTGTCCTTGGAACCGAACCTTTGGTTTCGGTTGAAGTCTTTTTCAGAACCGAACCTTAGCCTTCGGTTGATATTTTCTCGTGACCCGAACCTTGGATTTCGGTTGTTGTGACTTTCAGGCTTTCCTACAGGATTGTTTTCATACTTCAGATTCTTGTCTTGGTGTGAGAAATATGCATTCTGGGAATGCCAGAATTGTTTCCTTTCAGAAAGGTTCTTCCTGTATCTTTGGTTCCTTTCTCGCTTCCTATTCCTCATCTGCTTAGGTTGATGATGAACATTCGCTTTTGTTTTCGGTGTCTCCTTGGCTGGTTTCTTTTGAACTGTAGGAGTTTTATTTTGAGCCGAAGGAGCAGAGGGAATGTCTTCCTTTGCCGAACGATCATCCTTCCGAGGAATATCTTTTGTACCACTGGTATTTGGCTCATCGAAATTGTCCGGCTTATTCAAGGGTTCAGGTATGTATCTTCCTTTGCTCTTCCAGGAGGTTCTTTCAGATAAACCAATGGTTTCGTTTGCATTATCTATTGGAGCTTCCCAGAAGTACTCATCGCAGCCATCAGCATTGTCTTCGTTTACAATAGCTGTGAGTTCAGTTGTTTGATGTTCGGTAACTCCTATCACCTTGTATACTTGATTCGGAGTGGTCCTGACCTTTTGATACACAACCGCTTTCTCAACTAATAATGGGGACTTTTGATGGGACAACCGAGCGAACTCCACTGAATTTTCAGAAATAAGATTCTTGTGGTTTTCAGGTTCGGTTTTAATAAATTCTGAGCAGTCAACCGTGTCCTCTACAGAAATTTCACTCATGTTTTCGTCCTCGTTAAGCTCAGATGCATTTTCAACATCAATTTTGTTTTCTGAGCTTACGTTGGCGTTTAAAGAATCAAATTTTTGCATGGTTTCGGTTCTCAGTTTAAGTCTGTCATTTTCATCCAAAAGATTTTTAAGCATGTCCTTGTGGTCTTTGGATTTAATGAAGGACTCAATTTTGTCCAGTCCATACATGTAGGTCGGATTGACATCATCAGACGATATCACACTCTCACAATTGTAGGCTTCGGCATCGATTTCATCCTCCTTAAACTCTAGGAAGGGCAAAATCATGCGATGGATCTTTTGGCCTATTTCACAATCCAAGTGAAGCTGAGTAATATTAGAGTACAAACGTTTAGCAATTAAACAAAAAACATTCCGCTGTTTTAACAATTTTAAATTGTCTCTTTGCAAATAAATGTTTTCGTCTTTAACTTTAACTAATTTTGACTCCTTTAACTCGATCCACATTCTCCGCTCCTCACTTTTCGACGCCACCCTGCTCAATTGATCAGTTAGGTTAGAATTGGTGACTCGAGTTTGAGTTAAGATACTATCTAGATGAGAAATTCTTGTATTAACGTTTTTTAGTTCTTTCTCATATGAGGATGATGGTACTTTGCATGAAATAAAAACAGATTGTACCTTCTTTATCAGTTCATCAAGCTCATTGAATTGCTGGCTGAGAGGTTTGGCCGTAAAGCACATGTCCTCCTTTACCTTCGGTCCATCGCTTCCTCCATCGGTGTTGTATCCCCGCATTTGAGATACATCAGTTACCATGAAGCATCTTCCTCCACTTCTTTCCTCCTTAGCCACATAAGCCTTTCCATGGGTAGGCTTCCTCACTTCCTCGTCTTCTGAGTCGGTAGACCAAACTTCCGTGCTACCGAACTCGTCATCATTAACAGAACCCTGCACAATGAGAGCATTAATAGAAGGGTTAGCGGTAGACTTCTTCTTTCTCAACTCGTCCAATCTTTTCTGCAACACAGCTTCCTCATCATTTCCATCATCCTTTTCAGCCATCTTCTTAAGAACACAGTCCTTAGCATAGTGGTTTTTCCCACCACAGTAGAAACAGCTTACTCCGGAATCGCCATCCACCTTCGGTTCCTTCTTGTGCTCCTCAGCCTTCGTTTCATTGTTCACCTTTTCAGAGCTGTAACTCCCCTGCCAGTTTCGGTTTTTGTTGCTGGGGAATCTCTTCTTTATGAACCTCTTGGGATTGGACACCATCATGGCATAATCCTCAGACGTGAGATCATATTCCTCCAAGTTGAGATCTTCATCTTCCATCACAACTTTACTTTTAGATAGGAGTGCCATCTAACCAAGACTAGAGACGACGTTCTTTTCTTGCAGCACAATCTTCTCTTGGGACTTGAGAATACCCACCAGTTTCGCCAAAGAGTATGATTTAAACTGCTCATGGGCTTTGACTGTGGAAACCACTGCTCTCCATTCAGACCTCAGACCATTCAAGAAATTAACCTTCTGTTCGATAAGCTTCCTTTCAATATCGTGTTTGATCATCTTGCTGAGTAGATGATTAAAGCGATCAAACGTCTGGGTCACGGTTTCTTCGACCCCTTGCTTGAATTCTCCAAACTCAGATAAAAGCAAAGTTTGAATAGAATGTTCAAGATCCTCGTCTGTAGAATACAGTTCACGAAGTCTATCCCAAACTTCCTTTGCCGTTGTGCATGAGTTGACCAATCTGAATGCGTCGGACTGAAGGGCGAATTTGATCAACCTTAACGCCTTAATATTGCACTGGAATTTGTCCTTTTCATCTTGTGCAATATCCTTCACGTCCTTTAGCAGATCATTGTACTCCTTTTGTGTCTTAATGATTCTGGACGATGCAGAATGAGAAAATGGTCCATTGATGATAGCTTCCCATATGAGGTACCCATTATCCTCCGATCCAATCACGTAGTGTTCAAAGTGATGTGCCCATACTTCATAGTCATGGGTGTATAAGATTGGAATCTTTCTCGTCGAACCGATGCTGTTTGAAATATTAATAGGATTTGATTGCGTCGCGTCCATTATGATTGTAACAACCTGTTCAAAGATCAGACTTGTAATAAAGCAGATTAGGGCAAAACAATAAATATCAAGATACGTCAATAAAGAGATGACGGCTCAATAAATATTGATAATTGCGGAAAAACCCTAATGGAAATCTTTTTCACAGAAAAGATGTGTATGGATGACACAGCCTCCTGCTCTGATACCACTTGTTGAGATTAATTCAACCTTTAATCTACAAAGATCGATTAGATCTTGAACAAGTATGTAAATATAAAACTGAATGAACACAATAATAAGAACAAATCAAGAAGGAATCAAACGTGTCGAATGATTAAACAAAATCCTCAGAAGAGCTCTATTAAGAACATCAACTGTAGAGGATTGGAAGGTTACAAGAACGATTAAAGAAACCTCTTATCGTCTAGATGAATCGCTATCCCCGTTTAGATCTCTAAAAACTTAACCTAATATGCATGCAAGCATAAACTTATATACAAAACATAAAAGGTTCACGGTTGGACAGGCCCAAACCGGAATGCAAAGAAACTTATACTATCGAGCCTAAAAAGACGCAATCTTTAAAATAATTTTCAGCCCAACAAGATTTTTCATCAAGAGGTTTAGTAAAAATATCAGCAAGTTGTTCAGTGGTTTTCACAAAATGTATTTCAATATTCCTATCTTCCACATGATCTTTGATAAAATGATATCTAAGTGCTATGTGTTTTGTCTTTGAGTGTTGTACTGGATTATGACAAATGCGAATTGCACTTTGAGAATCACAATAAAAGGAAATCTTTTTCATGTTTATCGCATAATCACGAAGTTGACTTTGAATCCAAATGATTTGCGAAGTGCAAGCAGCAGCTAAAATATATTCAGCCTCAGCAGTTGATATAGCAACACAAGTTTGCTTCTTTGACTGCCAACTCACCAATTTTCCATCCAGTAGTTGACATCCACCACTTGTACTTTTTCTATCCAAAGTACATCCTCCAAGATCAGAATCTGAAAAAGCTTGAATGAAGAATCCCGATTTCGCAGGATACCAAAGTCCTAACGAAATTGTTCCCTTAAGATAGCGAAAAATATTTTTCACTGTAGTTAAGTGAGGTTCTCTAGGATTAGCTTGATACCTAGCACAATTACACACAGAAAACATAATATCAGGTGTACTTGTAGTTAAATACAATAAACACCCTATCATGCTTCGATAAAGTGTTAAATCAACAGTAGGAGTATCTAACGAAGGAGCTAGTCTTGTTCCCACTACCATTGGTACTTTATGCTTCGTGCTATTTGTCATTGCAAACTTTTCAAGCAGATTCTTTGTATATTTTTTCTTGGTTGATTAAAATTACATCCTTGTTCTGTCTTATATTCAAACCAAGAAAATTGTTAATTTTTCCCATCATGCTCATCTCAAATTTACTTTTCATGAGATTTTCAAATTCAGTAGATAACTCTGGGTTAGTTGAGCCAAAAATAATATCATCAACATAAATTTGTACAAGCATAAGATGATTCCCAACTTTCTTGCGAAAGAAAGTGGGGTCAACTTATCTTTGTTTAAATTTAGATTGTTTCAAAAAATTGGTAAGTGTTGCGTACCATGCTCTTGGTGCTTGTTTTAACCCATAAACTGCTTTGTATAAGATGTAGACATGATCAGGATGTTCTTCATTTACAAATCCTAGTGGTTGTTCAACATAAACTGTTTCTTCTAATTCTCCATTTAAGAATGCACACTTAACATCCATTTGATAAACATCAAAATCTTTGTGAGCTGCATAAGCTAAAAATATGCGAACTGCTTCGAGTCTTGCAATAGGAGCAAATGTTTCTTCATAGTCTATTCCTTCTTGTTGCGGATATCCTTTAACAACTAGTCTAGCTTTATTTCGAGTAAAATTACCATCTTTGTCGGTTTTATTTTTAAAAATCCATTTTAATTCGACAATTGAAACATCAGAATGTTTAGGAATTAATCTCCAAACCTTATTTCGTTCAAATTCAGCCAGTTCAGATTGCATAGCAACAACCCAATCTGAGTGTTCCATAGCATTCTTTACTATCTTCGGCTCTATTTTCGAAATAAAAACATTAAACATACACAACTCTTGGTTCGCATTCAGTACCTTATTTTTCGCACGAATTTTAGCTCTTGTCAACACACCATCTTGAGGATTCCCAATCACCTGTTCTTTGGGATGATTCCTTATCCATTTCTCAAGTGGTGGAAAATCAGGATTAAATTCGAATGGTGCATCTTTGTACAAATCTTCATTTTCAGATCCTGCAACAGAAAAATTATCATTTAACTCATGAAATTCATCATTTTCATCAAGATTAATTGTCTCTGTTGCATCATGCTCCCCCTCAACATGATGTTCATCCTAATGCTCCCCCTCAAAATGATGTTCCTGTTGAAATTGCAAATGCTCCCCCTCAACTTGATGATTCATATTTTCATTCTCCCCCTCGAAAGTTTGCCCTCTCTGTCCATTGGTGATCGTATGCTCCCCCTCCATACGAACTTCAGGCACACTTTCGCAAGATATTGACGTTGTAGTGATTGTTGAATCATCAAAATGTTTTGAGGATTCTGATGTTTGATTATCAGGAGCATGAACTTCCGCATCAATTGCCCTGTCAGAAGTTCCAAAAATTAAATCATAATCAAAATCTTTGATATCTGAATTTTCAATTTGAGTATCTGAATCAACAAGAATTGCTTTATGTTCAAAGTTACTATTCGTTTGTTTAATATAGTAATCATCAAAGGTTAAGTTGAAACTTTCTTCAACTTTTCTTGTTCGCTTGTTCAATACTCTATATGCAACTGAATTTTGCGAATATCCTAAGAGTACGCCTTCATCAGCTTTAGCTTGGAACTTGGTCAAATTATCTTTTAGATTCATTATAAAACACCTGCAACCAAAAACATGGAAAAAATTTACATTAGGTTTTCGATTGTTGAGGATTTCATATGGAGTAACATTGAATCTTCTATGTATGAATGATCGATTCTAAGTAAAACATGCAGTCGAGACAGCTTCAGCCCAAAGATATTGAGGTAAGTTCGCATATGTTAACATGGTTCTGGCAGCTTCACATAGAGACCTATTTCTTATTTCAACAACTCCATTTTGTTGTGGAGTATATGGTGATGAGAAATTATGCGAAATGCCTTTGCCTATGAGAAGGGAATCCAATGTTTGATTTTTAAACTTAGAACCATTATCACTTTTAATTCTGCGAACACTCTTCTTAAGACTCATCTCAATCTTTTTGATAAAATCAATCATTGTTTGAGCAACTTCAGATTTTAACCCGAGAAAAAATACCCACGTGAATCGAGAAAAATCATCAACAATAACTAAAATGTACCGCTTTTTATTGATTGTTGCAACAGTCGACGGTCCACATAAGTCAATGTGAAGAATTTTCAATGGCTCCACAATCTTTGAATCTATCACAATTGGATGACCTTTTCTATGTTGTTTTCCTTGTTCGCAAGCTGCACACAAAGTATCATTGTCAAATTTTAGTATTGGTAAACCTCGAACCAAATCTTCAGTGACAAGTTTATTAATATTGCGAAAATTCAAATGTGACAATCTTCTATGCCAGAGCCAGCTAACATCATTAGAAGCCTTTGATAGTAAACAGATAGTAGGTTTCCTTTCTTCTAGTCATGTGATGAGAGCAACCACTATCAGTATACCATTTCACATCATATTGCTCGTCACATATCACCTGCATTTATTGAAAAAATTTCGGAACCCAAAACTTATTGGGTCCAACGTTAGTAGTTTTGAACAAACTCCTTGAATTTAAAAACCTTGTTTTCACTTTACCTGAGACACTTTCCATTATATCAACATCATCAGATCTAGATATTGAAATCTAGTTATTTAATAGTTTTGAATTTCCATTGACTTCCATCTCATCCTTCACAACATTCGCAACTTTCATAAGTGGTTTCCATTTTTGTACCGGAACTTGCGAATCATGAGATGATGAACTACCAGTAGTAGACTTATTGACGAATTTGTCAAATGCAGTCTTATCTGTTGCTCTGAAAACTTCCCATTTTGATATTGTTTTCCTTTCCCTTCAAGCCAGTTGTTGATTGTATATACATCTGATTTTCCTTTTGTATAAGAAACTTTGGTTGATTTAGAAATTGAAGGATTTGGAAATTTTGGTTGTGTAGGTGAAAATTTTGGTTTTGTTTGAGTTTTGACATTAAAAGTTGATGAAGTATTCGTAAATTTGCCAACATTGTGAAACTTATGATAATTCACAAATCTTTGCGAAATCTCAGATTTTCTAATGTTGTGATATTTATGAACAAATTTACCATTATTTTTCATTGGAATTTTGTCAACAGAATGTATTGGTTTGTGAAAACTTGTATCCTTTTGAAATTTTGATGATTGTTTCTTTGAAATTTGTTCTTTTTCAACTTTTGGTTTATCATTAGACACCACTTGCCAAAAGATTGCTTTTCTTGCTTTTCTTTTTGAAACATTATTTTCTGTTGAATACTTTCCAACCATCAATTTAAATTCATGAGACTTTAGTTTCACTTCCATCTTTGGTTTTCCATATTTTTCAAAAACTTTGTTTTCTTTTTCTTGTTTAACCACCCATTTTTGTGATGATTTTCGACCTTTAAAAACATAAGAATTTTGAGTCAAATTGTTTTCTACTGTATTTTGATTTGCAAAGAAACCTTCAGTAGTTGACCTTTGATTATCATTTTCAACTATTTTGTTGAATTTGGGTTTTATTTTCTCAATATTTCCAGTTGTGACAAAGACTTGATTTGGAAAAATTGTGTTATCTGTACATGTAAAATTTGGATAAATCACAGTGTTAGTTTCCAAGTAATGTGCACCTTTGTCATTAAGAATTTTGTCGAATTCTTTTGTATCTCCAAACACTTGATTAACAACAACTCTTTGAGGTGTTTCAAGTGAATCTTTTACTTCTTCTTTGTCTTCATCAGTGTCATCAGTCTTCCAGCTTTCAACTTCCACATTATAAAAGTTACAATGTTGCGAAGTAGAGGGTTTATCATTTTCATCATTTATTATTGAATCAACTATATTTCTTTACCTTTGACCTTAGATGTGATATTAATGATTGAAAATTTAGAACAATCGATCTCTTCTTCCTCTTCAATCTCACTGATTTAACTCACATTATCTGAATTGTTATTGACATCAGCATAATTGAGTTGAGAATCAAGAGTTGAATTTTCAGTTTTCTTTAAGATTTTCAGTTGTTCATTATTTGTCAAACTTTCATTGACAATATCAACCAACTTATCATCATTCAAGAATTCATCAATTTTGACAATACCATATGCGAATCTATCATCAGGTATTTTTTCAAGATGAGCAATTGTGTTTTCACAATCATAAGAAACAACATCAACTTTTTGGCGTTCATATTCAAGAAAAGGTAAAAGTTTCCTATGTTGTTCTTTGCTTATTTCAGATGAATGATGTAAAGAAGTTAACTTCACATACAAACGTTTAGCAGAGTTACAATAGATGTTTCTTTGTGCTAGCAACAACCTAACTTCTTTATCTAAGCTGTTCCTATCACACTTTACATTTTCCATTTGTAGTTCAAGTTTATCTACTCTGCTTCGTTTTATTTCTAATTCTCTTCTTGTTTCAACTAGTTCCAATTTTAGATTTTGTGCTTCTATACTAGCAGAGATAATAACAGAATCAAAGTAAGCAACAATATCATAAAATGAAGTTATTTCAGCATCATAAGCAGATAAAGGAATATTAAATGATTCAAGAATAGCACGTACCTTGGTGGTCATTGGAGATTTATCAGTGGATTTGGACACAAAGCATCGTCCAATAACTTCCTCTTCGCAATTGTCTTCATAGCTTGCGAACATTGTGCCATGAGTTGGATGCCTCATTTCTTGATCATCAGATACTGAAGACCAGATCTGATAAGTTCCACTTTCTTCTTCATCAGACTACCCTTTCGCAACTAATGACAAACCTTTTGCCTTCGTACACACGTCCTCAAGCTTTTCTGAGTAGTAAGCTTGATCCTTGATTTTGCTTTTCTTCCCTTCTTTCTTTCTCATCATATAATCTGTTGCAAAGTGGTTTGCCCCATTGTAGTAATGACAATATATTCCAGAATCACCTTTTAGTTTCTTCTCTTCCTTCGCATCTTTTTGCTTTTCTTCAACCTTTTCCAATTTCTTCTTTTTCTCACCTCCAGCTTTTGTGAAACCACTCTTCGCATCATTTGGCTTTCCTTTTGGATTGAAAGGCTTTTTGAAAAATTTCTTAACTTTGTTGTTTGAATAGAATGCAACTGCTTCATCATTAGAATTCATTAAGAAACCTTCATTGTCTGATTCTTCTTTCTCACCAGCATCAAATTCAGTAACCTTTGAAACTAAAGCGAAAGGTCCTCCTAGACTTTGTTTCGATTCTTCAAGCATTTCGGTAACTTCACTTTCATGAGTTTTCAGTTGATTGTAGAGATCATTCAAGGTGGTTGTATCAAAACTTTGCTGGTTCTTTATCATCATACTCACACTACGCCATTCTTTGCGAAGACCCATGATGAATGTCAAATTGAATTCCATAAGTGATCTTGATATTCCATAACTGCTACATCGATAAACAAGCTCATTCAGACGATCATAGTAGTTTTCAATTGTTTCAGCATCCTTTTGTCTGAATTCCTTAAGTTCAACAAAACATTGCTTAACAGAATTAATCTTTGTCTTCTCACTTCCTTGATATTTCTCTTTCAGTGTGATCCAAATATCCTTGGCTATTTTACAACTACGAATATAATTGTAAACCACAGGAGGCAAATCACCTCTTAGCTGCCTCATAAATCTTTTCTCATTCTTTTTCATGCGATTATGTTGTTCATCAACGTAAATTGAAGAAGCAGATGATCCAATTGTTTGAACATTTGCAGGAGGTATAACTTTTCCACTGTTACAATTCCAAAGTTCTTCAACAATTCCATTTAAGTAAACCTCCATCCTATCATCCCACTGATCATAGTATTCAGGAATTAACATTGGAATTTTAGTTGAAGAACCAAGTAAGTGAGAGAAAGAAGTCATGGTGTTCATGTTGAAGTTCGCCATTGATGAACACAAGAAATTTTTAGAAAACTTGAAAAACTTGATGTAATTCTGAATTGATCAAGCGAATTGATAACTGATTGCTAATCGATCACTCAACTAAACAATTCAAATGCAAAATCGATTCAAGTCTGAAGATCAAGAGAGATTTTCAGAACCAAAAAGCGCGGAAAATTTTGAGTAAAATTACTACTCAAAAAGCAAATGATTCTAAAATGAAAATCAGATCAATGCAGTTTGAAATCCTGCTCTGATACCAATTGAAGAGAATTGTTATCGAGATTCAGAATGCAATCATGATAGTATGAATGTAAAGTATGAACACAGGAAGTAAATATTAATCAGATCTTATATTGATGAAGAACTAATTACAATAAGCAGAGAGAAAATGTGAATGATTAATGAATCACTCGTGTATATGGTTACTCTACTTCTAACCTCAGTCCCTATTTATAGGAAACCTGAGTGTACAAAAAAATATACTAAGTCATGAACTATAAACTTCACACAAAAGAAGACTTAGTAAAATAACTAACATGGGAAACAAAAGAAACAAACATTTCGACTTTTACAACTTTTAATCTCTACAATCATGATGGTATAAGCTACCATTGAATCAAACCCATTCATGTTGAATTAGGTGTCTAAGCCCATAACGATAATTGATATGTACTTGACCCGAGAGTAACATGGTCAATGTGGGTTGCATATCATCAGGATAATTTGTTAGGATGGACTTTTGACAAGAGGTTATTTATGATTTATTAATATATTATAAGTTCTAATATATTAATATGAAAGCATATTATTTAATTAGTATTGATCAAGAATTAGTTTGGAAGTAATTTAGTGATCAAAAGAGACTAATTTAATCTATGGGGACTAATTATGCTAATTAGTGAAACATATGGATTGGGCTATTGATCCATGTTGGACTAAGAGTTGGGCCACATGAACCATGGGTATGGGTTAGGGTTAACCCATGACCATTGGATTCCTACAAATAAATATGTTACTCCATAGCCAAAATCTCGATTTATTTATTCTTGGAGATTGTGGACGATTTTGGTGGCTAGCATTTCTCTTAACATGTCATCCTTTGTCCATGGTATGTTGTAATTCCATTTGAGTCATTCATACTATTGGTGCTAAGTTCTTAAAGGCCAAATACTACAAGTTCTAAAAGCTACACAAAGAGGTAAACTTATAACTAGTATTTTATTTTGTTTATATCATTTGTATGCTAGTTGTAGGCTTAAAGCTTTGGAAGCAATATTGCATGTATAATTAGAGAAAACATAGATCCAAAGCATTTAGAGTTGTATGTGCACCATAGGATGTGTCACACCCCCAAACCTGAATGGCGGAAACGTTCGGGGATGGAGGACGTCATATTCAGTATCATAACAATTGAATAGTAAAGAAAGTACACACCACCATAGCATATATTTGAAAAGTTTACATTATTGTATCGATTACATGTTTAAAAGTCAAATACAGCATGATGAATTCCAAAAGATGATGTTAACACCAGAGAGTTAATCCCCCCAAAAATAGTCGCTAACCTTGATTAGCAGTTTCCTGAGAATTCAAGTTATTTCAAGAAAAAGTGTCAAAAATTAAGTTGGTGAGTTCATAAGTAGTGATTTGAGTAAATGTACGCCATTCGAAAGTACGCGTACGTTCTCCAGAAAATCTGATATTTTCTTATAATTGTATGAAATGAGTTATCAATCGTTATTTACATGAAATGAATGTATTGAACCAGGAAAATCTTATATTTTCCTAAAAGTGAAAAGTAGTCTTAAATGACCAAGAATGTGACTTGTAAGCAATATGCAATGCTTAAATGTTGATGCATAATCTTATTATAAAACAAAATTACAAGAATATCGTAATTGTATGTGAAAAAAACTATAACGGTCACTTTTACCATGTAAACATAATACCATAATAATTGTCTATCCAGTGAGTTTTCATAACCGTACTCTAGTGGGTTTTCCTGAGCAACGTTCTTCAGGCGTCGAAACGATATGACACTTGTCACCCCGGGGACTATAGCTAATAGTCAGGGTGCGGGATCATCAGTCCCGTATAGATCCATACACACTTATCATGTTCTCCGGACGGGAGACTCTCGTTATAAACATGACTTTCTAGCAGTACCTTAATAAGTATAGTGAAGACAAATGACTCACTGATTCTCAATTAAGTCACATATTAGAAATGAATATGTTTGTCTTTGAAATAATTACCCTTTTCTATAGTGTTGACAAGGCATAATAATGATTTGTATGTTATTGCATGTTTACGAATGTTATAGTAAAAATGGCTACCCTTGATATGATGCAAACATATAAATAAAACTCATTATATTTATAATTATGTTTCATCCCGAGAGGGTAAAGTGGTGTAAGATGTTTGCATGTTAACAAAATCTATATGAAAGTTATAAAAACAACATGAAATATATAACAAAAGATTGATGTTTTCACATGGGATTAATGGTGTGTTTACTTGCATCCCCCCCCCCCCTAAGTGTTAAAAAGCATTTAAAATCAGTTAAAAGCGTAGAAATAGGGGTATGAACTCACTTGATAGCTTGAAGAAGGTGAGACAAAAATCGAGCAGAACATCGACTGGAGAAAGCTGATTTCTCAGGATTCTCGGGAATCTCGGGAGCGTAGAACTTCCTTTAGAACTTGGATATGAAATCCGGGACTTCGGGATGGCTTGAAGGGGTTAAACGCGGAGCAAAAGGACGGGAATGAGAAGAATTGGGCAACTAAACCCGGAGCCCTCACACCCTTTTTATAGAGGCTGAACCGCCTCCGTACGCTGGGCGTACTCATCTGGTATGCTGGGCGTAGCGGGTCGTCATCGCTTACGTATCCTTTACACGAGGAGTAATTTGAATTTCTTAAAATTCTAAATTACGTAACTTTCGCGTACGAGCTTCGTTTGTGGCGTTCTTCATATCCACACATAGGTGAGACTATACTCTACAACTTTCATTTAGACTCCATCGGCTAGTTCTGACTTTATTTTTAATAGTATATTTTTAACAGGTCGGGACTGGAAAAGTCCGTTAAAATCCATAACTTTTTCCTCTGGCTTCCGTTTTTGTCTGTCTTTTTGCCATTGTGGTACTATTGTCGATATCTTCGACTCTCGTTTATATCGCGTTGACCAAAAGTCTCTCAATCTCTATTTCGAGTTTTTGGCTGTCTACTGATATGTCCGAAACTTCGAAAAATCATAACTTCCTCATACGAAGTCAGATTTGGGAGTTCTTTTTATGTATGTTCACGGTTTAACGATATTTACAACTTTCATTTAGATACCTAAGGTTGAAAAGTATTTTGTTGAAACTTTGCGTGTTATGCTTAACAATGTTTTACCGGTATTGCTACGAATCTTCAATTGGTCATAACTTCTTTGTTATAACTTAAATTTTAGTGTCCTTTATATATTTGGAAACCTTATTGCGATATCTACCACTTAATACGCTCAAGCTGAGATTTTTGAAAATTTCATTTTTTACGCTATTTTTATTACTTCACAAAGAGATTACAATATTAGACTTCCAATCATTACATTGATCTGAAATAATGGGTTGTTACAAGCAGTTGTAGTATACAAAACCCAACAGTGGTATCAGTTTCATAGGTTGTTTTCTATTATATGTGATGCATGGCTAATAGTTCAAAGCTGGAAAACTGAAAAACTGCAATCTTTCAGGATGGACTTGCCGAGCCCTTACATGAACTTGATGAGTTCATGAAGAAATTCAACCAACTCGACGAGTAGCGTAGCCTGTCTGTAGATTTTCGAGTTTTTTGGTCTTTTTTTATTAGAATCATTACCGCAATATGTTTTAGTTCATAAAATCCGATTTTACTGATATAGCAATGATGATTCTCATCCAAATAAAAGATAATTATCAAAGTTTCATGATTTGTATTAGTTTATATGATCAAGCAAATTTCTTGAAATTTGTTTGATATGAATTATCTAAACTTATGAGTTTAATTAGATCATAGGAAAATTATTTGTTTTTGTTTGTTACAATTTTTTGATCTATATGTTTTGATGACATCCATAACTTGTCCTCAAGTTATGGAAAGTGAAAAGTCTTATTTTTAATGTCATCATAAATTGGTTTTATGTCTTCCATAACTGGTCCTTAAGTTATGGAACTTGAAGAGTCTATTACATAAATATTTTTATGAACTCCATAACTTGTCCTCAAGTTATGGAATGTCAGAAGTCTTTTCATAAAACCTATATTAAACTCATAAGTTATATAAACCAAAAGTTTTTGAATAGTTTAAGACTTTCCATCAAGTTTTGGAATTTGTAAAGTCTCTCTTATGAATACTTTAATTCCAAACCCTATAATTTTAAAAGTTAAAATCCAAACCTTATGGACTTTGTTCAATTAATTAAAGTGTTTAATTAAATAAGAGTTAATAGTTCCATAATGACATGGTTTAAGTTTAATTAAATTAAGATTATAGTTTATTTAATGGATTCAACCACCAAGTGTTTTCAAAGGTTAAAATACACCCTTATACTATTAAAATATTAAAAGCTAACACACACATACATATATATATATATATATATATATATATATATATATATATATATATATATACATACATACATATATATATATATATATATGTGTGTGTGTGTGTGTATGTATAAAAATAAGTCAGTCTTACTGTTAGTAGGTCTCATTCATGAAGTCGGTCTATAAGGGGGGCATAAGGTTACTGCCTTTAAAATGGTAGTTTAATGGGTGTCCATTTTCACCCGCCGCTTACTTCACTAGTGGAGGGTCGTTAGTCGAACGGGTAGGACAGGACATTATTTCTCCCTCATTAAAGTTATAATGAATTTTTTTAAAGTAACTAAACTTTATTAAATTCCAATATTAGGTACACTAATCTGGGACTACCAACGCATGGCAAAGGGTAGCTTGATGTTAGTCATACATCAATAGAGCGTGTGTGGTTAACCAGCACATTGATTAGGTGGTTTGTAACATTAAGTGTATCAAGCTAGTTTGCATGGTTATTTACACCTTGTTTGTGATCCTCGGCATCCCAGTCACAAAATTGAAGGGAATAATCAAGATTAAATATGCCATTGAAAAGTTCAATAAATCTCAAAAGATTTAGGAATTTCAATTCATTTAAAACCTAAAGTTCTTTTTCGTTTTTCATGGTGGAAATTGGTAAATCTTCATTTACCTACCTTCAAATATTTTCCAATTGGATTATGGCATCCCTCTTCCGAATTGTAAAATATTGTGTTGGGTCCTAGCCTTAGTATATTCACTTTGGGTGTTATATGATGGAATTAAATCAACTAAACTTGAATTTCTCCCTCATAGATGTATAAGTTCAAAGAAGTATGGTCTTCCATATCCTTTAGGAAAAAGCTTTCCTGTTGAATATTATATCCCATATGGAGATTAAGGTGAAAGATTAATTCCTTTGTTGTGTATTAATGGGACTGGAAATCATACTTCACTTACTCCACCTCCTTAAATTATTCTCCATAACCCACAAGTTCAAAGACTTGAAATGTTCAAGGACACTCAATCCTTATTGGCAAGAAAATTATGTATGTGCTCACGTCTTGGAGATCAAGTTACATATTAACAGGCTGGGAGAGTTGGGTGTCGAAGTCTCGAGGAAGCTGGCTGTTGACTTTGTTCTTCAGTCACACCCTGATGAAAGATAACGATAGGATCCTTATCGATCTTACCGATTTGCTTGTTGTTGCTGAATCAGCAATGAGTTGGAGCACGAGTAAAGCAAATTTGATTTGAAGATCTACTTTCCAGGTTTCCATGGAACAATCTAGAAATGATTTCTTCTCCTAGGAGAGAGAAATTGGCTAAAGTCAAAAAGTTTAAAATTAAGAGAACGTCAGTTCAGGTTTTTTTTTTTTTTTTTTTTTTTTTTTTTTCAATTATAGGGACATTGGAAGCGAAGCTACCCTAATTACCTGACAGGTCTAAGAGATAGTAAATTCAAATTGTTTCACTTTACGTTAGGTAAGTCCATTATCTAACTCTATTAAGTTCCTATTTGGAGATTCTTAATACATGATGTAATGTAATTATATTTTGATGTTTTGGAGAATCAAAGGAAGCCTAAAGAAAGAGTATATTGATTTTGATCGTGAAGAGATGAATTTCGATCACATGGTTCGATGATCAAAATTTTAAGCTGCTGCTTGAGAGTTATGATAGATTATTTAGGAATAGATAACAACATAGTTTTCATATGTATTTGCATTGTAAGGATCAGTTTTTCCACAAATATTAAATTAAAAAGCAAAATTTTGATTTTATTTTATTACGTATCCTTACAATGGCATTTGTGAACTTTGTTGTTTATACGTTTCCATTGATGGCAATATTGAAAAATAGATTTGATTCTTTCATTTGTGGTAATGTCATAATTTACCAAATAAGGAAAGATTGTCATCAAGCAACTTTAAGTTGGATAGAAACTTGGAATCATACAAGTTGTGTTGTATAATGAATGAGAATTTTCTTCTTTGGGAAATTAAGACTAACTCCTTGTTCACATGTATATGTGAGTCAAGTAGGACTAGGGGATCGGGTACACTTGGTTGTGCACTGATCAGGTCCACCACAAAGAATGATACGACTATTCATTATGATTTACTAAAGTTTAGGTAATATGGTTATACTTACAAGATTAAGTGTAATTCTGAATCATTGAAACGGTTTCAATGAATAGTAGGACGAATAAGAAGAATCAGATTAGGCAGAATGATAAAAGTTTCTTCCATCTGAAGAGATGGGAGAGTACTTGAGTATCTTGTTTTTTTGATTGTCTTAGTGATTATGAAACCATACAACAATTGATCCTCTAAGGACATCTTAGTACATTTGTATGGCAAAGAAAAGGAATCGTGAATTGTTGAAATGGTTAAATCCAAAGGTGAGTCATACTAGGTTCCAAAATCAAGTATTAGAGTCATACTCCAAGATTGTAAATTGAGTGATATATCTTAAGGAAGATTTATAACACTTATCAAATTTAGAGAAAAATGTTTTCTTACTCGTGTACATTTGAAACGGGTAAGTTGTGATGTTTTGGATAAAACAAAGACCAACTAAGACAAATTGTGTAAAGTGTTTATGTTGATAAGAATCCACACTAACTCTTGAATATATTTTTTTTATCAAGGAATGTTCCTTGACATAGAGAATCTTATATGTCAAGAGGTCAGCGGGAGTGTTAAAGATCTTGAAAAGTTTCTAGAACTAATCATGAGTATTTTTAATAACTAGCACATAACTTGAGGTTTACAACCTATCGTTTTGACATATTAATATTTTCGTGCCCATCCCAGTTAAAGTTAACTATACATGTGAGTTATATGAATTCTTAATTGTTTTCATAACAACTTGGAAGCAATGGTAGGCCGTTGTGCTGCTAGGTGGAAAGAAAATAAGATTGAACAAGTTTAGTCCATATGAGTTTGTATTTGTCACTACCCTTGTCTGGTGATAATGGTTATGACAAATTCACATGGATAGGAACACATACACCATAAAAATATAAGTGTCATAGGGTTTCTCTCCAATTCATGAAAATGATTGTTAGGAAATGCTTTCAGTAAGTATATTGTGAAGGATTCGAGTTAGCAGTTGTGGTAGTTGCATTCTCAAATTCAATTATGATTACGACATCCCTCTTCATAGTTCGAATTGTGAGCAATGGTAAAGGTCTAAACATTTGAGAATGTAATTAAACACACGTGTAAGCTATCTAAGGAAAGGTGTATGATTTTGGGATGCTTAGATAAAGTCTTATGGAAGCATCCCGTATCAAAAATCTCAACTTTGGTAAGAAAGTCAATAATTATTGATTTCTAGAAGTCCAACTGATTTCTGGATACATGTCAAAGTTAATGGGAGCATAAGTGTTATGTTAATAAGGATATAATTATCATGTTAGTGGGAGCATGATTATTATGTTATGTGTTGTAAGTTTGCAATATTAATTATAGAAAACAAAGGTTTCAATTCGCAGAGTTGCAGGGTTTGAAAAGTTGTTTTGCGATAATTAAGGGAGAGGAAATTATAATTTATTATCTAATTATAAAAGCTTAGCTTGAGATTTTAATCAAACTTAGTCAAGTATATGTATGAATGTTATGTTGGAATGGTTCAAGATAAGGAAATTCTATATATGGAAATGCTAATTGCATTCTCAAAATTTGATTATGATTACGTCATCCCTCTTCATAGTTTGAATTCCGAGAATATGGAAAATAGAAACATTATTGCAAAAGACTGGTATAGAATCATGTTTTTATGTGAGACATCATGAATCATGTCCCATATGATTCAGATATAGGATCGATTATACGTGCTATAATATTCATCCGTTCTAAATTTTCCAAATACCTAAGGCATTAAGTGGGAAAAAGGACCAGAACTGTATATGAGTAAAATGATTAAGCATTTGTCGTGGACAATCTAACGTTTACCAAAGATTGGTTGCTCATGGACTGTTGGAAGTATAATGTTAATTTAGAAGGACCACATTGACATATTCTGAAAGAGACAACTTTTGTTTAGAAGTGATAGTCAAAATGAGAATATGGAAATGTTTCCATAGGTGGAAGTTATTCTTTAAATCTGTGTAAGATTAGAAAACTTAATGCAAGAAGGATGTTCAAAGGAATGTACTATTAAATTAAGACTTCGGTTCCATCGAATAGCTCTCCATTGGAATACTTTGTAATGTTTGTTTCCAAGTCTTTGTGACTTTTGTGCATAGTCGTTACAATAAGATCATTGCAGATAAGTTTAGAATCTAACAAATCACAGTAAATGGCAAGAATTTGGTATTCTTATGCTTTTGGTAAGGATTTGAAATTGTGAAATGAGTTTCATTGAAGTTGTGTTCAATTGATCTATTTCACAAAGAAAGGACCATAGACAAACATAGTATGCATGCTTGGAGCATAGGATAAGTATTGTTTTAATTCATGTATTAAGTTGATTAAATAAAACATTATAAAATGAATAATGCGTAATAAATATGATCATTAACTAAAAGGTGTTTATTTACACTCAAAAGTTTTTTGGCCATATAGGATTAGTATTATTCTAGTATTTCACTTTACATGTTTTGACTTCCTGAATAACTAGGTTATTCAAACCATCCATAATCTATTGATATGGGCATATTTAGTTATAAAATTCATGCATTTTATTAATACTTTATGTTTATTTTTGTCTCATTTAATGAAAAAAAGGTTCTTAATTAGTTTAGAATTTCATTTTTCAGCAACAATGACATGCTCAGATGGAAAAGAAAGCGGAACTAGCGATTGGAGGCTTGGATCTTGGATTTTGAAGAAAGAAGGATGTTGCTAGATAGCTTTACCCCTCATTAGTGTTTTGGCCATACCTCATGAACCGTAGCAACGATTGATGAGATTCAAAATGTTCTGAAAAGTAGACACAATTTCAGATGAATTTCGTGTTTTGAGAAAATGTTGATTCCAAACGGACTCGATGAGTTGGGCCTCAACTCGACGAGTCACGTCATTCTGGACGCTGACTTGCCGTACATGGGTTTTCAGTGACAGAGTCGTCGAGTCAGTCACTGGACTCTACAAGTCACCTCTGTTTTGTGAAACTATATATTAACGGCATTCCTGCCCGATACCCTAGCATATAGATGAACCATGGAGGCCAATTGTCAACTAAAGGTGTTACTGGAGTGTGGGAAGATAAGGAATCAACACTACATTCAATATTAAGGAGAATCAAGGTAAAATCAAGTTTACTCTTTACTTAATCTCTTGTTTGAACTATTTTTTACCTATTGATTCCGTTTTTGAGCTTGTTTCTGCTGTAATCATGAGCTAAGACTCATACCTTCTGTTTAGGATATATGATTTTATGATTATGGTTTGATTTTGTGGTTGGATTAATTTAAGTTGGTGAACTTTGTTTTATTAAGCTTGTTAAAGAACCTTATGCATTAACCATAACTATTTTCTATTAATTATCAAGTAATTAAGCTGCACGAACATCTCTTAATTGCTTACCTCATGTGATTTACATGAAAACATAGTTATGTGCCTAGGATTAGCGAACATGAAACTAGGATTAACTAGAAAGTGGATAAATTAATGTGTGAGCTTGTGTGACAAACCGTTAACAAGAGGTTAATTGAATAAGTAATTTGATTAACTAATTACAAGTCTTATTTAACCATTATCAATAAACTAGGAAACACATTGTTTTAATAAACTGATCACTACTTGCATTAATGTTTTTTTTCTAACGATTAGTAATACCAAACATGATCCTAATCACACTAATCGGTAGCCGATGCCAATTAATCCATTTCACTTTTCATAAAATCAACCATATGAATAAATGATTCGAACCTAAACAGAAGTCTCCTTAATTATTGAATTTAGTTGATTTTTATTTGCTTAGCTCTTAGTTTCTTACTTTAAGTTTTAGTTAATTGTTTAAGTTTCTAGTCTTGTAAAACTAGAGAAAAACCCCTTTCTGTTACTTGTTTTATTTAGATAATATTAGCATTTATTTTAATTGTTTACGGTTCCCTATGTTCGATACCCTACTTACCTGAACTAAACTACTAATCGATACGTACACTGCCTTTCGTGTTTTTGTCTTTGTGTTTAAGTTAGTAGGATTAAAACTAGTGCATTTCACACACATCATCTATCATACTTTGGAGGTAGGTATTGAGGCAAGACTGTCATGAATGGGTCTGTAGGTTGTCTAAAGGTGTTTAGACATAGCACAACAAGTGTTCATGAGTATTCCTGGAATAAGATTCGAGTATTGAATTAAACCCACACTCATTTGAATCACTTCATGGATTTTATCACGAGTGATTATGAGATGATAATATCTTATATTCTTGAAACTAAGAGATATGAGTTGCACTTTACAAGTCGGTTGCACATTGATGAAATGAAAACGCACCAGTAACTTGGTGTTACAAAACACATTATTATGTGTGATTTGATGAGTAAAAAGAACAAGCATATGAGTCAAAATTTGTCCATTCCTTTTCCTCTTAAAGGGATAAAAAGCAACAGATATGGGCCACTCGATGATTTAGTGATGACAACCCTAAGCGGTCGGCCAAGCCTAGATTGATTTGATTTGTTCAATTAGTCGGTCGTCATAAATCGGAAATTGGGAAACAATAGATGGACAGAGAGAATGATTTTAATCCATGTCTCAATCCATATGATATCTTGTAGAATGGAGGAATATATGATCCTTTATCTAACAGACACGTCATTGACTAGGTCAGAGTTCGACAGCAGCTTTTAAGAGCTACGATTGCTAGTCGAGATTTTGGTGTCGTACTTGCAATAGTAGTTATTAGACTTATCCAAGTGGGAGACTGTTGGATTAGGTGTTTAAGACCATAAATATAATTGGTATGTACTTGACTCAAGAGTAGCATGGTCCATTTGGGCTGCATATGATCAGGACAATTTGTTAGGATCGCTACCCACTTCTACAAATCGAAAACCTATTTGACCAGCTCGAAGGGGCCAACTACTTTTCAAAATCCGGATATCACCAACTCAAAGTTCGAGAGGAGGATATTCCAAATATGGCGTTTCAAACTCGTTATGGACATTACGAGTTTGTTGTGATGCCCTTTCGTCTAACGAATGCTCCCGCAACATTTATGGCTTGATGAATCGAGTTTTCCATCTATTTCTCAACAATTTCGTGATCGTTTTCATCGACGATATCCTAGTGTATTCTCAAAGAAAGCAAGAACATATTCGACACCTTTGACAAATCTTGGATACCTTACGAGCTGAAAGACTGTACGCAAAACTCTATAAATGTGAGTTTTGGCTTCGCAGCGTGAACTTTTTAGGTCATATTGTTAGCAAGGAAGGGATACACATGGATCCTTCCAAATTCAAGGCCATTGAAGGAGGGGAAAGCCCAATAACCCCCACCGAAATTCATCAGTTTCTGGGTCTCGCAGGCTATTACAGAAGATTCATCTAGAACTTCTCCAAGATAGCCAAGCCTCTTACTACACTTACACAAAAAGGTATACCATTCAAGTGGACAGAAAAGCAGGAGGTTGCCTTCCAAACCCTAAAACGAGCTCTCTTTAGTACACCAGTACTATCATTACCAGAGGGAAATGAGGACTACGTAGTTTACCGTGATGCTTCGAATCAGGGTTTAGGCTGTGTACTCATGCAACGTGGGAAGGTGATAACTTATGCCTCCCAACAACTAAAGACATATGAGGTGAATTATACCACCTACGATCTCGAATTGGGAGATGTGGTCTTTGCTTTGAAGATTTTGAGGCACTACCTTTATGGTACAAAGTGCACCATTTTCATTGACCACAAAATCCTCCAACACATTTTGAATCCAAAAGAGTTAAACATGAGGCATTGAAGATGGGTTGAGCTGCTAAACGATAATGAGTGGGAAAGCACTAAACAGTGCTTTAACAATCATACGTGAAATGATAGAGAAGATAGTTCAAATCAGAGCTCGACTTCAAGCATCACGAGATCGACAAAAGAGCTATGCTAATAAACAACAAAAGCTGTTGGAATTTCAAGTCAGGGATCGAGTCTTATTAAAGGTCTCTCCTTGGAAAGGAATGATTCATTTTGGGAAATGGGGGAAACTAAACACGCGATACATTAGACTATTCGATATCCTTGCCCGAATAGGCCCAGTAGCATATAGGCTGCAACTACTTGCGGAGCTTAGCAATATAAATCCAGTGTTCCATGTTTCCAATCTAAAGAAATGTTTATGTAATGAAACCCTCGTTATTCCTTTAGAATAAATCGAAATCAAAGAGAATCTCTTGTTCGTGGTAGAACCAGTCGAAATCATGGACAGGGAAGTGAGGCGTACGAAACAAAGTCTCATCCCGATTGTAATGGTTTACTGGAACGTTAGGCGTGGACCATAATTTACATGGGAGCGTGAAGACCAGATGAAGTAGAAGTATCCTCACTTAGTCTCCCCTTCTCGAATCTAGTTTCAAAAATAATTGCACGACGAAATTCCCTCTAACAGGAGGATGATGTCACAGCTAGGAAATTCTATATCCTTAGACCTATAATGATGATAGCAATTGTAACCAAAATTTTGAAAGCATGCTTGGTGTTTATTCAATTACAACAAATTTTATCAAAAACCTTATACAAACACTTCATATGGTCAACAAAAGATTGGAAACCCTAAAAATTCTGGTTTAGGTCCAATATGGACAAGAAGTTCCTTATCGGGCCTAATGGACCAACAAACTTCCAATTTGACTGTCTTGGGCTTAGAACCCTTAAATGGACTCTAATTGGACCCACTTTCATGAAACCTAACATTTTGGTCCATAATGAGCCTAAAAGGAATTAGTTTACCCTTAATGGGCATTGTTGGGCCATAATCGATCCAATAAACCTTAATGGGCCATATAACCCATTCTTTTAAGCTAATTAGGTCGTGAACCATCCCAAAGGCCCAATGGGTTGAAAACCTTCTTATTGGGCCTTATTTTTTCGAGCAAACCCAAGAATGGGCCCAAGTAAATCCATTTCTTCTCCCTTTTAGCCCATTCTCAGCCCATATGTTGTGTAAAAAAATGAAAAATGAATAATTGTGGAACATCCCGAAAAAGCAAGAGTTGTGTGGAAGGGCTAAAAGTGTAATTTGGGAAAGAGTGACTCGTCAAGTCCATGGATGGACTCGGCGAGTCATTGAGATGGACTGAGATGGACTCTTGGTCGCGTGTTAAATAGCCGACTCGGCGAGTCATTGAGATGGACTCGGCGAGTAGGCGCTGAGTGGAGAAAACCCTAATTCTCGGGGTTGAGCCCTATATAAAGAGCATTATGTTTCCTCCCCAGCCTCTTTATCACCCCTTTGAGTCCCTGAAACCCTAAAATCGTGGAGAAGCACCATTGTGAGTGGATTGGAGCTTGAGAAGTAATTGTTGGAGAAAGTTTGGAAGTTTGAAGGTGTGGAGCAAGGGGTTTTGCTTGGATTCGAGTTTCCTTGCAGATTAGGGCATTCTTTGAAGGTAAAATCTCGTTCTTGAGCTGCTATTGTCTTGTCTCTTCATTTTGGGGTTTGGGGGGAAACTTATCTTGGGTTATTTTGGAGTCTAAAGGTTGGATCTGAGGTTGCTACCTCAGATCTGGAATGGAGGAGGGTTAGAATGCAGGAAAGTCCCTGTGTTGAGTGTTGGATGAAGCTATCTTGTCCCAAACCTTAGCCCTAATGTGCAAGATGCATAGATCTCTTTGGATTCACGTAAAGATTGCCACTTTACGTGATGGATGAGTTGTAGGAGGCTAGATCTATGTTTTGGATCAATTGCATGGTCTGGAACGCTTCTGTTTGGATTCAGACCGGTGGTACTCGGCGGTCACATGGGTAGACTCGACGAGTTGCTTGAAGATGAGCTGAGACTCGACGAGTTGGAAGAACAACTCGGCGAGTTGGATGAAGATGGTCTGGAACTCGACGAGTTGGATGAACAACTCGGCGAGTAGGTTGAAGATAGCCTTAGACTCGGCGAGTCTGTTCTTGGACTCGGCGAGTCTTGTCGAAGAGTCCCAATATTTTCTGGTTGAGTCGAAGAATCGGCGAGTCAAGGTATGACTCGGTGAGTTATGTGCGAATGGACTCAGAGTTGTTGGACTCGGCGAGTCTCGGGGTGACTCGGCGAGTTAGGTCGCGGATTGAGTGAAGTTTTGAGTTGGGAACTCGGCGAGTCATAGGGTTGACTCGGCGAGTAGGGTCAGTCAGGGGTTGACTTTGACCCAGTCTTTGACCAAGGGTTGACCATTGGTTTCCAGGGGTATTTTGGTAATTGTTGGTTATGGTTTTGAGTTCAGTGCATTGGTGGCTGTCCAGTGGTGGAGATCGTATCAGGGATCGGAGCAGTTCGGGTTATCTGTTCAGTCGACAGTTTCAAGGTGAGTTATCCTCACTATATCTATAGGGTTTAAGGCACCAAGGCCAACCCTTTTATCGGATGGAAATCCGGGTAATTGTCTGTTGTATGATATTGCGGGATATGGGCCGGAAGGCATTACATGTTGCGGGCCGGAAGGCAATGCGATGTGGACCAGAAGGTCATGGCCTGGAAAGGCGTATGTGCATAATTATTTTGTTGGCTGAGTTGTAGGGTGATGTTATGCTAGTGATCGGCTAGGCTGGTATCTTGGTTAGGGTAATGATATGTTATGTGATCTGTTGATCGATTTGCTAACTGTGAACTGCTATATGATTACATGTTATGTGTATGGTCGTCTGGTCTGGAGTGTAAACCGGTATGCACGGTTGTTCTATGTTCTGTCATGATATATATATATATATATATATATATATATATATATATATATATATATATATATATATATATATATATATATATATGCTTTTACGTTGCGGGCCGGAAGGCGATATGTTATGGGCCGGAAGGCATTATGTTATGGGCCGGAAGGCATTACACAATGGGCCGGAAGGTGATATGTTTGGACTGGAAGGTTGTGGCCTGGAAGGGCGTATATGTGGTTGGTATTTTGGGGGTATCTCACTAAGCTTTCGGGCTTACAGTTGTGGTTTTATGTTTTCAGGTTCTTAGGAGTCTGTGGCAAGGCAAAGGCGTGATCGTACCGTTCCTCGCGTTGGTGTTTTATGAAATGGACCTGGGAAATACTCTGTTAAATAATGTATTGAAAACCTTTTTGTAACAACGTTATTAAAATGGGTTGTTTTTTAAAAGTTTTAATTGTTTCGAAATTTTAGTCGTTACAAGTTGGTATCAGAGCCTTGGTTTGAGTGAATTGGAGGAACACTTGTGTGACTCCAGTCTCAAATCGAGGAAGGTTTTAAAAGAGAAATTAAAATGGTTTTAAAATTTAGTAAAAGGAGGATGCGGAGGTACGATCAGCCGGAGCCAGTAAGTAACCCCAAATTACCATTCATGACATTGTTTTATTGAGCTTTGATAGAACAGCATGCTAGAGTTAGGCTAGGGATCTTCAGGAATTCGTGTTAATGTTGCCTGATTGTGATGCCTGTAGCCTAGGGTTCCTTATGGGAGATTCTCAGTGTTCCCCTAGTGGTGAGGGTTGAGCGTTGTTATGCATGTTTCTCTAGGGTGTTGTAGTAGTACTTCATACAAATATGGGTAGGTGTGGAAGGTAGTATGGGCCCGTACTACTGAAAGCACAGGACCCATACGCGTATCAGGGAAACCATGACCTCTAGGGTTGGGTTGAGAGTCGGTTCCCAGGATAGTGGGAAGAGTATGAGGTTTTCTAATATATTTTCAGTATGGAGATTTCGAGGCATGCTAGAAGCGGATCCGGGTCAGGATCGGGTGCAGGAGGAGGGGTTGCGGACGGGTCAGTACCGCCCGAGATTATTGGTCAGATGAGCTCGTGCGAGTTGGATGCGAGGATTCGCGAGATCCTGCATGATGAGGTTGCTGCATTGTTCCGGGTTGAGTTGCCGGAGTTGTTTGGGTCGATCAAGACTGCCATGGTTGAGTATTTTGATGAGCGCTATGCGGCTCTCGTGGAGACAGCTACCGCGGCGGCTACAGTGGCTGTAGCAGCAGTAGGGGGAGGAGCTGATAGGGATTTTCAGTATCCGGACTTCGATTATACGGAGCCTCCCACCTTCGATGGAGTTCAGAACCCGATTGTTGCTATGAGATGGTTATCAGACGTGGAGGGGTGTTTCTTCATGAGTTCATGCCCTGTTGATCAGAGGGTGAGGTGTGCTCTGAACCTGTTGAGGCTCGGGGAAAAGGATTGGTGGAGGTTGACCACGGGGTCATATTTGGATGCGCATAGGGCTGCGATTTCATGGGATCAGTTCAGAGAGATGTTCGGTACTCGTTATGTTCCGCAGGTAGAGAGGGAGAGGTTAGCTCGGGAGTTCCTCGAGCTGAAGCAGGTTTCGGAGTCGGAGACAGAAATCACCAGAATGTTCACTGAGAGGGCGATGTTATGCCCTGAGTTCGCTTCGGAGCAGGCTCAGATGTCCCAATATCTGAGTATGCTAAAGAGAGACATCAGATAGTTTGTGTCCGCACAGAGGTGCGGGACATTGTTGGAGTTGTAGGAGGCCGCCCGGCCACGTGAGTTAGAGATTGAGTTGCAGTTGCGTGAGCTGAGGCAAGCTCCGGTTCAGTCGGAGCCGACAACGAAACGGTCTAAGACCGTTGATTCCAGGATGGGGGATCGGAGCAGCCACACTTGTGGGAAGTGTGGGAGGAGCCACACAGGAATTTGCAGGTCCGGTGGTGCATGCCGCAAGTGCGGAAAGGAGGGACACTATGCGAGGGATTGTCGGCGGTCAGCGCCAGTTCGGGATTTGAGGATTTGCTATCATTGTCTTCTGGTTGGACGTATGAGGATCAACTGTCCACAGTTTTCCGCGGGACCGGTGCAGGCTCCAGCACCGGCCACTTTGAGGATTTCAGGAGAAGGTCAGGGTGGAGCGGAGCCCCCAAGGGCTCAGGGTCGTGCTTATTAGATTGCGGCAGAGGAGGTCAGAGCAGTGCCGGATATAGCTGCGGGTATGTTTCTTTCTGGATGTCATGTTATCTTGCGATTATTATGGTGTATTGTTTGTGTTGGTATCTTTGTGTGGTTTTGATGCGGTATTTGTCGTTTTGAGGGTTTGGCATGGTTATGGATTTGTGATTCGGGTTTTTGTCTTGGTATCTGTTGTTCCTTGAGGGTTTGGCATGGTTATGGATTTAAGATTCGGGTTCTTGTCTTGGTATCCGTTGTTCCTTGAGGGTTTGGCATGGTTATGGATTTGCGATTCGGGTTTTCGTCTTGGTATCCGTTGTTCCTTGAGGGTTTGGCATGGTTATGGATTTGTGATTCGGGTTTTCGTCTTGGTATCCGTTGTTCCTTGAGGGTTTGGCATGGTTATAGTTTGGTGTTTGTGCTCTCGTTGGTTATCATTCGTGAGGGTTATTAGTGGAGATACAACATTGGGTTGAAGGTCGGGTAGCATCGGCTTTCCGAGGAGTGGTTAGATACAGTTTGAGTTTCTTTCGAGCGGGTTAATCAGTGTTGATATGAGATCTCGTTAAGATTGTTTATGCTTGTGGGAAGCAGTCCGCGTGTAAGTGTTCTCTTTGTGCAGGGTTGTTCTGGAAGGTCGGTGATGGCGATCGGTGGTTGTTAATCAGTTCTATAAGTGTGGGAGAATTGGAGAATTCTCCAGGAGATCGATGAGTACTTGAGGGTGCTTAGCTGTTAGGATTCAGTAGTGTGCTGCCAGCCCAGAGTATAGTCTGATAGGAGCGAGTGTCGGGCGTGCGGGGCAGGATACAAACCTAAGGCATTTGATTGTGGAGGCCTGGGAACAGGCCGGGACCGAGTATGCATGATGGAATTAGAGTTCGGAACCCCCCCTGGAGGGCTGGAACGGTATGCATGGGAGGATTTCCGGGGGTGATAGCCCGGAATGATGAATGATAGTTGAGCGGTCCAGAATGGGCTGAAGGCCTGGTAAGACGGTCCAGTCATACTGAAGACTCTGCAGGTATTGTTGGATCTGTTTGAGGATATGGATTGGGTATGTCGAAGTGTGTTTGCATTAGAAGGTCTGGCCCCGGGTAGTGATCTTGGTGAGTTGAGATAGTGCATGGGCTTGAGGGTCCCCTGCGATGAGACTCATAATATGTGTGTTGGATGGATAGCGGATACGCTATGACAGGGTGGTGTAGCGTTGGGCGAGCACCGTGGCACTTGTCGGAGTGACAATGTGGTCGAGTGGTTTCCTTGGTAAAGGAAGAGAGAGTGAGGTGTAACTCCGAGAGGGAGTGCAAGTTCACGGAAGTAAAAATGGCAGAGCAGAGTTATAAATCGAGTACTTCGAGTATGGTTTGAGCAGCATGTTTACGGCAGTGGTATAGGAGCTTATCCAGTTTGGATGCCTGTTGAGGTTGCGAAGGGAATTCCGCAGGTGTAGAGCCAAGAGGCTCGGAAAGGATGCAGGGAGAGAGTCTTGAACTCTCAGTGTGATTTTGATCAGGGTATGGGGTATGTATTAGTGGCTTATCCGGGGGATGTTTGAGGATATTATCAGTGTATCAGGTTTTCCCAACCTGAGGGTGTTAGGACTAGTTCAGCATGCATATGCGGTTGCAAGGGGAGAACTCGTGGGAGTTGCTCTGAGATTGAGAATGGGTCTCTCAGTCGTCCCGGATTAGATAAAGTGAGATTCGGATTGGGGATCCGACGGCTCAAAGTTTTCTAACCCTTATGAGTCGAGTGATTATTGAGATTGGGGCAGTAATGCATCTTGGGTAATTCTCGGGTATCGAGTGTGATCATCAGAGGGTACAGTCGGTGCCCGGTTCGAGACGGTGGTCAGGACACCGTAAAGGAAGGGAAAGTGTGTTCGAGTTTCAACGGGTATGCCTTGTGGGACCTGGTCCGGTTAAGGCCAGATGGCGTGTTGTGGGAATATCTTTGGAGATGTATTGTTGTAGGCTTCGGGGGCGAAGCCTAATTTAAGTGGGGGAGAATTGTAACATCCCGAAATAGCAAGAGTTGTGTGGAAGGGCTAAGAGTGTAATTTGGGAAAGAGTGACTCGTCGAGTCCATGGATGGCCACGACGAGTAGAGTCGCGACTTGGTCGCGTGTTAAATAGCCGACTCGGCGAGTCATTGAGATGGACTCGGCGAGTAGGCGCTGAGTGGAGAAAACCCTAATTCTCGGGGTTGAGCCCTATATAAAGAGCATTATGTTTCCTCCCCATCCTCTTTATCACCCCTTTGAGTCCCTGAAACCCTAAAATCATGGAGAACCACCATTGTGAGTGGATTGGAGCTTGGAGAAGTAATTGTTGGAGAAAGTTTGGAAGTTTGAAGGTGTGGAGCAAGGGGTTTTGCTTGGATTCGAGTTTCCTTGTAGATTAGGGCATTCTTTGAAGGTAAAATCTCGTTCTTGAGCTGCTATTGTCTTGTCTCTTCATTTTGGGGTTTGGGGGGAAACTTATCTTGGGTTATTTTGGAGTCTAAAGGTTGGATCTGAGGTTGCTACCTCATATCTGGAATGGAGGAGGGTTAGAATGCAGGAAAGTCCCTGTGTTGAGTGTTGGATGAAGCTATCTTGTCCCAAACCTTAGCCCTAATGTGCAAAATGCATAGATCTCTTTGGATTCACGTAAAGATTGCCATTTTACGTGATGGATGAGTTGTAGGAGGCTAGATCTATGTTTTGGATCAATTGCATGGTCTGGAACGCTTCTGTTTGGATTCAGACCGGTGGTACTTGGCGAGTCACATGGGTAGACTCGACGAGTTGCTTGAAGATGAGATGAGACTCGACAAGTTGGAAGAACAACTCGACGAGTTGGATGAAGATGGTCTGGAACTCGATGAGTTGGATGAACAACTCGGTGAGTAGGTTGAAGATAGCCTTAGACTCGGCGAGTCTGTTCTTGGACTCGGCGAGTCTTGTCGAAGAGTCCCAATATTTTCTGGTTGAGTCGAAGAATCGGCGAGTCAAGGGATGACTCAGTGAGTTATGTGCGAATGGACTCAGAGTTGTTGGGCTCAGCGAGTCTCGGGGTGACTCGGCGAGTTAGTTCGCGGATTGAGTGAAGTTTTGAGTTGGGAACTCGGCGAGTCATAGGGTTGACTCGGCGAGTAGGGTCAGTCAGGGGTTGACTTTGACCCAGTCTTTGACCAAGGGTTGACCAGTGGTTTCCAGGGGTATTTTGGTAATTGTTGGTTATGGTTTTGAGTTCAGTGCATTGGTATCAGGGATCGGAGCAGTTCGGGTTATCTGTTCAGTCGGCTGTTTCAAGGTGAGTTATCCTCACTATATCTATAGGGTTTAAGGCACCAAGGCCGACCCTTTTATCGGATGGAAATCCGGGTAATTGTCTGTTGTATGATATTGCGGGATATGGGCCGGAAGGCATTACATGTTGCGGGCCGGAAGGCAATGCGATGTGGACCAGAAGGTCATGGCCTGGAAAGGCGTATGTGCATAATTATTTTGTTGGCTGAGTTGTAGGGTGATGTTATGCTAGTGATCGGCTAGGCTGGTATCTTGGTTAGGGTAATGATATGTTATGTGATCTGTTGATCGATTTGCTAACTGTGAACTGCTATATGATTACATGTTATATGTATGGTCGTCTGGTCTGGAGTGTAAACCGGTATGCACGGTTGTTCTATGTTCTGTCATGATATATATATGCTTTTACGTTGCGGGCCGGAAGGCGATATGTTATGGGCCGGAAGGCATTATGTTATGGGTCGGAAGGCAATGTGTTATGGGCTGGAAGGCATTACGCAATGGGCCGAAAGGCGATATGTTTGGACCGGAAGGTTGTGGCCTGGAAGGGCGTATATGTGGTTGGTATTTTGGGGGTATCTCACTAAGCTTTCAGGCTTACAGTTGTGGTTTTATGTTTTCAGGTTCTCAGGAATCTGTGGCAAGGCATAGGCGTGATCGTACCGTTCCTCGCGTTGGTGTTTTATGAAATGGACCTGGGAAATACTCTGTTAAATAATGTACTGAAAACCTTTTTGTAACAACGTTATTAAAATGGGTTGTTTTTGAAAAGTTTTAATTGTTTCGAAATTTTGGTCGTTACAAATTGACTAAATACCTTGCCACCTCATTTTTATACATGGGATAACCATGTAATATATACAACATATATCCATAAAAATGTTAGATACCTCCATTCACATCATGTCACACTCTCTTCCTTCCCCCTTTTTTCTTCTTCTCGGCCGAGCACACAAACACACACACCTCACTTGAAAATTTTCTCAAACACTCTCAAGGAAAACGACTATTCTTCTTTCATCCAAATTTTCGAGAATCATAAGAGCTTCAAGAAGGATTTCATCAAAAAATCTAACAAACATATTTTCTTTCTACACTCATTCACTCCTCCTACCACATTAAATTTCTTGGTCATACTCCCTAGAACTCATCAAAATTCCAAGGTCTCTCCAAGGAGATTACTAGGGCCAAAAACCATACAAACCTCCTTCATCTTTGCTTAAAAACTGAAGCAACAAATCAAGGTGAGTTCATACCTCCTTATTTTCGGTTTTCACTCGTTTTTGGGGATGAATACAAGTATTATGTGTTGAGCTATGTGTTTATGTATGATGTATGTGATTTCTTTGGTTATTGTTGTGAAAAATGTGATAATGCTTGTTATATTTCGAAATCCATAGCATAAATGTGTGAGATTTACAAACTAAAATATATTAAATAACATACTTCAAAAATAAAAGTGCATAGATGCTTAAGATATGGAAATTTTAAGTAAAACCTTGTTAAGGATCATTTTTGTCAAGAAAACAAAAGTTAAGGGCTAAAAGGGGCATTTCGGTTCAAAATAGACTAAACAAGTCATATATATATATATATATATATATATATATATATATATATATATATATATATATATATATAAGGATAGATTTTTATGACAACCATATTTTCAAAGGGTCAAAAATGTAAATTTTAGCAAGATTGGGCCTAAACAATGGGCCTCACGGTATTTGGGCCCAATATTGTGAAAATGAAGAGTTTTGGGGGATGAAGTTGTGATTTTATTAAAATATGAGTCTAAAACATAAATAAACTATTTCAAGGGCTGAAAAATGACTTTAATGCAAAATTTTGACTAAAAATGCAAAGTTTTGGATTTTGGGGCCAAAAATGTAAAACTTACAGAATTTGGGCCAAAAGTGTAAATTTTTTACAAATTAGAGCTGGAAATATCAAATAATATATTTTGGGTTGAAATTGTCATATAAATTATGATTAGGCCGAAAATGCCAAGATGTAATTTAAGGACCAAAAATGTCATTTTTCATCAAAAGGGACTAAAAATGTCATTTTTAATAAGAAAGGGCTGAAAATGTAACTATACAGGAAAAATGGGCTGAAATGGTCAAATAAATATTTTGGGGTCAAATATGTTAATATTGAAACAATTTGTCCAAAGAGATATTAAGTTTATAACATATGGATATATATATATATATATATATATATATATATATATATATATATATATTATATGTGTGTGTGTATCTGTGTGTGTATGTTTATAACCATAGTGTCGTTACAAATCCAACATCAAGTGTTTTAAAATTGAAAGTAAACGCCAATCGTAAAACAAATCCTATACTACAATTTATACCGATAAACAGATAGACGATACAATGATTGGGCCTAAGGTTACTCATTGTGCTCATTGGGCCTTCATGGCCCAATCACATGATTATTGCACCCAATCTAATCAAAACATGGTATTGGGCTTCCGGTGACCTAATTACATGCCTATTGGACCCTCAATGGCTTGTACATGCTTTTGGGCCTTAGTAGCCCATTTGCATTTCTAGTATGGTCAAAATTAATCATAGGCTTGATGGGCTAAGGTGTCCATAAGCATACTCGACATCCTCTAAATGACACACATGATTAGTGGGCCACAGTTTTCCTTTTTCATGTTTGTTAGGCTTTACTCTATACTATGTGAACATCAAACATGTTTAAATCAATTCCATTCAAATTCATGGGGTAATCTTTGGGGATTTAGTGAGAAATATTGGTCGGCACCAATAAGTGTCGGCCGTAGCCTGTAAGTTGTAACCAGAGTCTCCTGGAGGGAGAGCGAAAGTTTGTGTACAGATCTATATAGTGGTGACTTCCGCACACCTGAGTTGTTCATTACAGTTAGACTCGGCCAGTCTAGGGTGACAAAATCTTGATCAAAACCGAGATTGTAAAAATGTCAAGACATTCGAAATAGTCATACCCATGCATGGGTATAACCTCTCACATAGAGATCCATTACCATTTTATCAATCATGGGAAATCAACTTCATATAGGGTGGCTATTCAATGTGGTTTATGCGATAATACAAAACCATACAACTGTTTTGAATCCGAAAATATTAGATTTTCAGGGGAATTTTTATCATTCATTCAACACATCAAATACAATAAAATGAGCGCTTTTGGTAAAGTCATACAACTATACATGTTTTTAAATCACGTATACATTTGCATATATTGGATCATCACATCACATTGTAAACAGATTTTACTTCGGAAAATATCGGATTTTCTGGGTTATACAACGATACAAATCATTTTTATATCAAGCATGCTTATGAACTCACCAACATTATATATGTTGACCCATTTTAAAATATCGGATTTTCTGGGTTATACAACGATACAAATCATTTGTATATTCATTGTAACGGTATTCAATTGTTAGTCCCGCAAGCCCTCAGAGGTTTTTGCCGTCCGGTACGAGGATGTGACAATGTGTGTTTTTCTCGTTGATTGAGTTGAGATTCAGATGCACACCAAACCTTCTTCAATCGAATTTAGAAATCAAAGAATTCAAAACTCAAACATACATACTAATTCAATCATGCACCAAGCTCCACCAACTATTATTTAATTGCCAAGGTACATTCTTCAAAAAGGAATATGATTTCAGACATGTATGATGAATCCATTGGCAATAGCTGGAGAGGACGATAAATAGTAGAAGGGATTTAAGGTTTGCGATTCTGATTTTTCTTTCTATTCTTTTTTTCTAATGAAACCTGATGAAGATGATGGAATGAGGTAAGTATCGATGATGATGGTGAGGTGTTGAAGCCATGTTTTTACTTGATAAGTAGAAGCTTGATGAAGACGCAACACTTTTGTAACACCCGGTCTCAGGTACGCATTTAAATTCAAGTCAAACTTCATATTTTACTCTTGGACTCGGTGAGTTGGGGGCTCAACTCGTCGAGTAGGATCGACTGCCTGTCGGGGGATTAAGTGACTTACTCGACGAGTCGAAAGACTGACTCGACGACTAGGAGCTGTCTGAGTGAAACCCTAAATTAGAGGGTTTGCACCCTATTTAAACAACTTGTGAGGCTTCCAACCCAACCTCCATCACCCCAAGTCCTGTCCTCAAAACCCTAAGCAGTTGTGAGCACCTTTGAGCTATTTTGTGCCACTTTGAGTAACCTTGTGTAATTTGGAGCTTGTGTGAAGAAGGGGAAGAAGGAAGGCTTCAAGAGGAGGTTGCAGATCCAGGAACAACATCATCTTCTCCTCACTTTCTGGCAGTGACAGAGCTTGAACTTTTGAGTTAAAGGGGGGGGGGGGGGGAGAAAGTATAATATGTATAAAACTTAAAGCTCAGGGGGGGTAATAGAAATTTTTTTTAGCTTTAGGCCAAATATGTAAAAATTTTAATACTAATGGACTAATTATAACTAAAAAAAAGAAAAAAAAAACAGGGGGGGCCACAACACCCTCTAGTCCCTTATAAGATCCGTCCCTGCTTTCTGGTAATAAAGCTTGACACTTGTCTTGTGGTTTCTTAGATCTACTTATGGTTATTTTATGGAATTTTGGGCCAAGAAGCTTGATTCATGGGACTTGGACGTCCCAAGTTGATACACGTTCAGATCTAGAACCTTTAAGGGTTCTCATGGCATAAAGGTGCCATCTTTATGGCCATGAGAACCCCATGCATGTAATAAGCCCCCATTTTGGCCCTTTGAGCACAAATGTCCCATGCATGTACGTAAAGTTCATGACTTTATTTGTTAGATCGACTATAGGAGCCCAGATCTACCTTTTAGATGAGATTTGAACATTAGAAATCGAGTTATAGACTTGGACATTAGTCGACTCGACAATTTGTTCTAGGGACTCAACGAGTCGGGGGCTTGGTTCCCTAACCTTTTATGATATGGAGGAATCTATTTGAGCTTAGAAGGGATTTAGATAAGTCTAGAAGAGGGACTCAACGAAATAGATGAAGTTATGGACCTGGAAACCATGGACTCGGCGAGTGTATGAACACACTCGGCGAGTCCAAGGCAATCTCCCCACCCATGAAGACGAACTCGACAAGTTGTTCATACAACTCGGCCAGTCAAAAACTAGTAGCACTTATGATGAAGACGAACTCGACGATGTCAAGGTTGAACTCGGCGAGTCAGTTGAAGATTGTCCCGATATCGATTGAAGGAGAACTCGTCGAGTTCTTGCTAGACTTGACGAGTAGAGTCGGGTTGGGGGCAGATAAAAGAATACGGACTCGGAAACTTGGCGGACCAACTCGGCGACTCAAGTCAACTGGATGTTGAGTTTGACCAGGATAATGATTTTAGCTATGGGTAAAATGGTCGCTTTACCCTAAGGTTAGTTATCAGTTTTTGACTAAGTGTCTTTATGGAAATTATAATCGGAGAGTTACCGGAGGAGCATGCAGAGATTCCTCACTTGGAGTTTCAGCAATCATACACACAAGGTGAGTTTTCCTTCAGTAGGAATGGGTCTAAGTCACCAATGTCGGCCCGTTTATGTAGTAGAGTATGTCGAGGTGAGCCCGATGATGGGGTTAGCCCGATGTAGTTTATATGTTTTTGGACTTCAATCTGATGACGAGGCGGTCCTGAGAAGTAGTTAAGTATGCATGATGTCTTTGTGATTCATGCATATTATATGATATGTTTTAAGTGTTTCGGGCTTCGGTCCGATGCCGGGGCAAGCCCGATGTATGTTAGATATCATGCTATGTATTATGTGTTCTGGGTCAAGCCCGATGCTGATTATGTGATTATGTTATATGTTTATGATATATGTTATTTTGTGTATGTGCTGGGGTAAGCCCGATGCCCGATGCGGTCGGAAGCCGAGGTGAGCCCGATGCCGAACAGGAGTCCGATGCAAGGTAAGCCGATGTCGGGATTCATCCGATGCAGTTGCGGCAGACAAGGAGATGAAAAAGGCCCGATATCATGAGATGCTGCAAAGTGACATCCTCCAGTTAGTGAGCCGATCCAACTGCAATATGCTAGAAGATATGATAGCATGGACTTGAGAGAGGGAGTTGGATTTAGAGATGGAGAGGAAGAGGAAGCTAGAGGGGGTTCAAACAGAGAGTTCGGGCAACAAACCCAAGGTATCAGATTACATATCTTGTAGCCACCAAAGCCACAGTTGTTGTGAGAAGTGTGGCAGGATGCATGAGGGAGTGTGCAAGGCAGGGAGTTCGGGTTGCTATAAGTGTGGCTGAACTGGTCACATGAGCCGAGATTGTACAACTACTACCACCACCACACCAGCATCATATCTTATTTGCTTCCAGTGTAATCAGAGGGGACACCAGCGGTCCTAGTTCCCAAACTTAGCAGTAGCTGGGAAGGTGGTAGCACCTCCTCCTGCCACTTTGAGGATTACGGATTACAGACGGCCGTCAGGGCCGGGATGATGAGTCAATGGCACGGAGCAGGGCTTTTCAACATACCACAGAGGAGGCATGAGCAGCTCCCGACGTGGTGACGGGTATGTATTTTCCTCTTATCTCTGTATTTGATATTGTTTATTTCTCATGTTTATGTATTTGTGTATAGGGTCGTTCTTAGTGAACGACATTTAAGCTATGATATTATTTTATTCGGGGGCTACCCGATCATTTTTGTTGCTCGCACGTAGCAAGCGATTTAGCAGAGTTCCAGGAGACCTAGATTGTCCACTCGACGTTGAGACAACTGATGACAGGACCATCAGGGTCACGAGAGTACATAGAGGATGCACTTTGCGGTTATTTGATGAGTAGTTCTCAGTGGATTTGGTTCATATTCCCCTGCGAGTGAATAAGGTTTTAATAGGTATGGACTGGTTAACCCCCAATGGGGCAGTGACAGATTTTGAGCAGAATTTGGTTAGAGTCTGCACTCCCAGTGCGGGAGAGTTAGTGATTTAGGGCGAGAGGCCACAACGTGGACCAATATTCTATTCTGTAGCGAGAGCGAGACGTCACATTCAGCAAGGTTGTGCGGGATATGTTGGGTATGTCATGGATACCCGGGATCAGGGCAAGGCGACATTCAATGATGTACCGGTGGTACGAGAGTATCCGGATGTATTCCCAGAGGATTTTCCTGGGATACCTCCAGAGAGACATGTTGAGTTTCAGATTGACCTGGTCCATGGTTCGGCTTTGATAGCCAAGGAACCATATCGGTTGGCTCCCCATGAGATGAAGGAGTTATCTATGCAACTGCAAGAGCTGCTAGACAAGGGTTTTATCAGGCCGAGCAGTTCGCCATGGGGACCCCCGATCCTGTTTGTGAAGAAGAAGGATGGGTCGCATCGTATGTGCATAGATTACAAGGAGCTGAATAAGGTAACGGTGAAGAAGCATTACCCACTCCCGGGAATAGATGATTTGTTCGACCAACTTTAGGGAGCATCTTGGTTTTCCAAGATTGCTTTACGATTCGGATATCACCAGGTGCGGGTAAGAGATGATGATGTGCAGAAGACCGCTTTTAGGACCCGCAATGGTCATTATGAATTTGTGGTGATGTCGTTTAGTTTAACCAATGCTCCAGCCACATTCATGGATCTCATGAATTGAGTGTGCATACAAATGTTGAATCGGTCTGTAATAGTATTCATTGATGGCATCTTGGTTTATTCCAAGACTAAGGAGTAGCACGAGAAACACCTGAGGGAGGTGCTAGAGACCTCGAGGACAGGGAGACTTTACACAAAGTTCTCCAAGTGCAAGGTCTGGTTGCACGAGGTACAGTTTCTGGGGCATCTTGTCAACCAGAAGGGTGTATTAGTAGATTCGGACAAGATAGAGATCGTGATGTGGTAGGAGGTCCCGAGGTCACCATCTGAGATTCAGAGCTTCCTGGATTTGGTAGGGTACTACAGGATATTTATCCAGGATTTCTCCAAGATAACAGTTCCGGTGACCTGACTGACCAAGAAGTCGGTCGTGTTTCGCTGGGGTCCTGAGTAGTAGACAACCTGTAAGACGCTTAGGCAGTGACTGTGCGAGGCGCCAATTATCAACCTACCAGTGGGAGTAGATGACTTTGTAGTCTACTGTAACACTTCGATTATAGGTATGGGAGCAGTGTTGATGCAGCGGGGGCATGTAATAGCTTATGCGTCAAGACAGTTGAAGCCTCATGAGGCTAACTACCCGATGCATGATTTAGAGCTGGGGGCAGTGATGTTCGCCCTCAAGATGTGAAGCCATTACCTCTACGGATTCTAGTGTACTATCTACACTGACCATAAGAGTTTGAGGTACCTCATGGATCAGCTGAACTTGAACATGAGGCAACGTTGATGGTTAGATGTGGTAAAGGACTACGATTGTGAGACCCTTTACCACACGGGCAAGGCCAACGAAGTGGCCGACGCCCTGAGTCGCAAAGCGGTAGCGACTCTGATTTGAGATATATGTATGAGGATAACAGTGATTACTCCACTACTGGAGCTGATTAAGGAGGCGCAGGTTGAGGGCCTAAAAGATGAGCGCAAGAAGTGCGAAAGGATAATGGGACGAGTAGCTTTGTTTGATAACGATAGCCGATGATTGTTGACCCTGCATGGGAAGGTCTGGGTACCATACTGGGGTGAAGTATAGTAGGTGTTGATAGATGAGGCCCACATGTCTCGATTCTCCATCCACCCAGGGGTGACGAAGATGTATAGAGATCTTCGACCCGATTATTGGTGGCCCTGCATGAAGCGGGACGTAGCTTGGTATGTGGAAAGATGCCTGACTTGCAGGAAGATAAAGACAGAGCCCAAGAGGCCCCACGGCAAGATGAGATATTACCATGTGAAAATGGGAGGATATCACTATGGATTTAATTACTAAGATTCCCAAGACCGCACATGGGGTTGATTCGATATGGGTCATCGTGGATCGGTTGACCAAGAGTGATCATTTTATACCGATCCAGGAGAGTATCTCATGCGAGAAGTTGGACAAGATTTATGTGCGGGAGGTAGTGGCACGTCATGGAGTGCCTGTCTCGGTGGTGTAAGACCGAGATATCTGGCTTACCTCTATGTTTTGGAAGCGGTTTCATGAAGAGATGGGTACTCATCTCCATTTTAGTACCACTTTCCACCCTCAAACAGATAGGTAGAGCGAGAGGAAGGTTCAGACTCTCGCGGACATGCTTCAGGCATGTGTTTTAGATTTCGGTGGCAATTGGGATACGTATCTTCCATTAGCGGAATTTTCATATAACAACAACTACCACTCCAGTATAGACCAGCCTCCCTTCGAGATGCTCTATGGGAGGAAGTGTAGGACCCCAGTTTGTTGGGGTGAGGTCAGTTCGAGAGTCATGGGGAGTACTAAGGTAGTACTCAAGACCACAGAGTGAATTCAACAAGTCTAGAGTAGGCTCTATACTGTTCATATCCGGCAGAAGAGTTATACCGACAAACGGCATTTGGACTTGGAGTTTCAAGTGGGCGACATGGTCCTCCTGAAAGTGTCACCCTGGAAGGGTGTTATCAGGTTTCGGAAGTGGGGCAAGCTAGGCCCCAGGTTCATTGGTCCATTTAGGGTTTTGGCCAGGTGGGTCGGGTTGCATATTGGTTAGATCTTCCAGCAGAGCTCAGCCAGATCCACAACACATTCCATGTTTCTTAGTTGTGGAAGTGCTTAGTGGATGATTCAGCAGTGATACCTATTGAGTACATTCAGTTTGATGATAGCCTGAACTACATCGAGAGACCCATGGCGATCTTAGATCGTAAGACGAAGGAGCTGAGGAACAAGAGGGTAGAGTTAGTAAAGGTGCAGTGACAGCACCACAAGGGTTCAGAGTGGGCGTGGGAGCCCCAGGAGGAAATGAGGGAACACTACCCAGAGTTGTTTCCCAAGACAATAGACTTCGAGGACGAAGTATAAGACAAGTGGGGGAGAATTGTAACACCGAGTCTCAAGTGCACATTTAATTTCAAGTAAAACTTCATGTTTTACTCTAGGACTCGGCGAGTTGGGTGCTCCAATTGTTGAATAGGATCGACTCTAGGTCAAGGGATTAAGTGACCTACTCGATGAGTCGGAAGACTGACTCGGCGAGTAGGAGTTATTTGAGTGAAACCATAAATTGGAGGGTTTGCACCCTATTTAAACAACTTATGAGGCTTCCACCCCAGCCTCCATGACCCCCAAGTCATGTCCTCAAAACCCTAAGCAGTTGTGAGCATATTTAAGCTATTTTGTGCCATTTCGAGTAATCTTGTGTAATTTGGAGCTTGTGTGAAGAAGAGGAAGAAGGAATGCTTCAAGAGGAGGTTGCTGATCCAGGAACAACATCATATTCTTCTTAGTTTTTGGTAATAAAGCTTCACACTTGTCTTGTGGTTTCTTAGATCTCCTTATGGTTATTTTATGGAGTTTTGGGCCAAAAAGCTTGATTCATGGGACTCGGACGTCCCAATTGATACACATTCAAATCTAGAACCTTGAAGGGTTCTCATTGCATAAAGGTGTCATCTTTATGGTCATGAGAACGCCATGCATGTAATAAACCCCCATTTTTGGCCCTTTGAGCACAAATGTCCATCGAATGCACGTAATGTTCATGACTTTACATGTTATATCGACTCTAGGAGCCTAAATCTACATTTTGGATGAGATTTGCACATAAGAAATCAAGTTATAGACTTGGACATTAGTCGAATCAATGAGTCGTTCTTGGGACTCGGCGATTCGGGGGCTTCGGTCCCTAACCTTTTATGATTTGGAGGAATCCAGTTGAGTTTAGAAGTATTTATATGAGTCCAAAAGAAGGACTCAACGAAGTAGACGAAGTTATGGACCTGGAAACCGTGGGACTCGGCGAGTGTATGAACACACTCGGCGAGTCCAAGGCAATCTCCCAACCCATGAAGACGGACTCGACAAGTTGTTCATACAACTCGGCCATTCAAAAACTAGTAGCACTTATGATGAAGATGAACTCGACGATTTCAAGGTTGAACTCAGCGAGTCAGTTGAAGATTGTCCCGATATCGATTGAAGGAGAACCCGTCGAGTTCTTGCTAGACTTGACGAGTATAGTCAGGTTGGGGGCAGATAAAAGAATAGGGACTCGGCAAGTTGGCGGACCAACTCGGCGACTCAAGTCAACTGGATGTTGAGTTTGACCAGGATAATGATTTTAGCTAGGGGTAAAATGGTCGGTTTACCCTAAGGTTAGTTATCAGTATTTGACTAAGTGTCTTTATGGAAATTAGAGCCAGACAACCGCCGGAGCAGCAGACAGAGATTCCTCACCCACAGTTTCAGCAGTCAGAGATATGAGGTGAGTTTTCCTTTAGTAGGAACGGGTCTAAGGCACCAATGTCGGCCCGTTTATATATTAGAGTATGTCGGGGTTAGCCCAATGCAGTTTATATGTTTTCGGACTTCGGTCTGATGCCGGGGCGGTCCCGAGAAGTAGTTAAGTGTGCGTGATGTCTTTGTGATTCATTCATGTTATATGATATATTTTAAGTGTTCCGGGCTTCTGTCCGATGCAGGGGCAGGCCCGATGTGTGTTAGATATTATGCTATGTATTATGTGTTCCCGAGCATGCCCAATGTAGATTATGTGCCTATCTTATGTGTTTATGATATATGTTATGTTATGTATGAGCCGGGGTAAGTCGGATGTTGGGGTAATCCCGATATCCGATGCAGTCGGATGTCGGGGTGAGCCCGATGTCGGACAAGAGTCCGATGTCGGGTAAGCCGATGTCGCGATTCATCTCGATGCAGTTGGGAAGAGTCCTAGAGTTATTTATTTATTATATGTGTGTGTATGGTATGTGGTAGTTTGTGGGAGCTCACTAAGCTTCGTGCTTACAATTTCAGTTTTGGTTTTAGATACTTCAGTTAGCAAAGGGAAAGGCTCGAGTTGATGGCATGGTGTAAGGTCCTATAAACGGATCTTAACCAGTGATCAAGCAGTCAACCAATCAAAAATAGTAAGAATTATAGTAGAAGAAGAAGAAACAAGCTTGCACACACTTATATTATAAAACATCTAGTACAACTTGCAGAAACCCTAGCCGTGAATACTAAATGATCAACAACCACAAAAGACTTTGACCGACCCTATATATAGAGAAGACTATGGCCATAAACAGGGTTTACAACCGTAAACAGATTTACAGACCTCCAACGATATCCGCTTCAATACCTATGGGGGAGTCATCTGTTCCACTTAATTGTCCAGAATCTTACGCACAACATGATACTCCAGATGTTGATGCTACACCTCCTACTCCTGTTGAAAGAGATTTTATGTCTAGAGATGCTTCCGCTGTTACTCCAAATTTCATGGAACTACTCTTTCCTGAACAAATTGCTAATAAGTTTGTAGCAGATCCATCTAATAAGATAGGTTCACCTGATGTTGAACATTCAACAAATGTTGGATTTATCAACATTCACAATCTTCCCGTCTCCCTCAATGACATCAACCAGGAGATACCCTCACGTATTCAATGCGATCATCCGATCGAGAATGTCATTGGGCAGTTGGGTGACGGTATTAAAACAAGAAGTCAAAGTGGAGATGTAAACACATTTCTCTATTCTTGCTTTATCTCTCAAATAGAGCCAAAGAATGTGGAAATGGCTTTGAATGAACCCACCTGGGTAGATGCTATGTACGAAGAGTTAAATTAATTTGAAAAACTCGGGGTTTGGATGCTGGTTGAACTTCCTAAGGGAAAAAAGTATATTGACACGCGCTGGGTATACCGCAATAAGCAGGATGATTCTGGAGGCATAGTGTGCAATAAGGCAAGATTGGTGGTTTGTGGGTTTAGACAGATTGAGGATCTTGACTACACTGAGTTTTATCCTCCAGTAGCTCGCTTGGAGGCTATCCGTATCTGTTGCATTAATGTCTAAGTCCATAACTATATTTGGTATGTACTTGACCCGACCCGACATGGTCCATTTGGGTTGCACTTCACCAACACAATTTATATGGATAGTCTTTTGAGAATAGTATATTTATGATTAATATTAATATATTATAAGTTCTAATATATTAATATGGAAGCATATTATTTAATTAGTATTGATCAAGAATTAATTTATAATTATATTAAGTGATCAAAATGAACAAATTAAATATGGACTCTTATATATATGGAATGGGCCAAGTTCATTTAGGTTGGGCTAAGCTTTCATGGATAGTCCATGGAGTGTTTAACCCATGGATCTTATGAAATGAAAGGTCATGGGTTTAACCCTAGTCTCCATACTATATAAAGATGTCATTGGTTGGTGAAATGGCACTAGTGTGGTACACTAAGAAGGGCTAGCTGATTTCACTAGAGAAAACCAAGTATCCATATTCTCTAAAGTCTTCCAAGGTGTTTTGGTGATTTGTGATTCCACTTGAGGCTTCCACACTATTGGGGCTAAGCTCTTAAAGCTTGAAGACATTAAGCTACATCAAAAGGTATGTCATCTAACTAGTACTTTGTAGTATACGAACTTCATAATATGCTAGTGAGGATTAAAGCCTTGGAAAGATCTTATTTGCATGTATAATAGAGAAAACATAGATCCAAGGTTTATAGGGTTGCATGTACACCATAGGAGTGTTAGAATGCTCAAAACCAATAGTGGTATCAGAGCCTAGGCTTGTTTTCTTGTTATACTTGCAAAACTGCTTAAAAAATCGAAGTTGTTTGCTGTCTGACCATCTGACTCGGCGAGTCCATCAGGAGACTCGGCAAGTCCATGCATAAAAAGTGATCAAATCAATCCAACTCGTCGAGTTGGTTCATGCACTCGACGAGTTGGACCCCCAGACAGCATAAATTCGACTTTTTTGGCTGGAATTGGACTAGGAACATTACCCTAAGATGTTTTTGGACTTATAAACTTGTTTTTGATGTGGTAATGTTCATGCTAATCTAATTTCAAAGATAATTGTCAATAGATTCATGTTTTGTATTAGTTTAAGGTTTAGACTAATTGCATGAAAAAGTTTGATTTGAATTATCTTGTTCTTATGAGTTGCTTAGATTAATAGAAAAGTTGAGTGAAATAGTTGTTTTCAATCCAAATTAATCTAAGAGTTGATTCTAAAATGTGTTTTTGTAAATTGTCCTCAAGTTATATGAAAAGTCACATTTAAGTTTCATAAAACTCATAAAAGTTGGCAAAGGTTACAAAAATGAAGAGTCTAGTTCTAATTAAATGATTTTATGACTCCATAACTTGTCCTAGAACCAAGAGTCTCTTCATTAAATAATAAATAAATAAAGGTAACCTTAATTAATTCTATAAGTTATAAAATAAAGAAAGGTTAATTCTTTTATTAGTTTAAAGTCTTCCATAACTTGTCCTGAAGTTATGGAACTTGAAGAGTTTTTGGATTAAAACTACTTTAAACACATAAGTTATGGAATTAATTAGTTTTGAATAGTTTCAAAACTTGCCCTCAAGTTTTGGAATTTGTAAAGTTTTCTTTTATGAATACTTTAATTCCAAGTTAGCCCTTAGAATTTTAAAAGTTAAAATTCAACCCTTATACTTTATAATATTATAAGTTAATAATATTTATATATATGTATAAGAGTAAAGTCAGTCTTACCGTTAGTAGGCCTCATTCACGAAGCCGGTCTATAAGGGGGGGGGGGGTATAAGGTTACTGCCTATAAAATGGCAGTTTAATGGGTGTCCACTCTCACCCACCGCTTCCTTGACCGGTGGAGGGTCGTTAGCCGAACGGGTTTGACATGACTACAATTCTCCCATCATTAAAAGTATTAATGATAAATACTAAGTAACTAAACTCTTAATAATACCGAATCTTAGTTACTTAGGAAAATGTGAATAAGGTGTTAATCCATGAAATTACACTTTGCACTTTGTTTAAGTCGGTTAGTGGAGCGTGTGTGGTTAACCGGCACACTAACTCGTATTTAACAAGGTAGGCAAAGGGTAACTTAATGTCTATCATAGTATCGATGGAGCGTGTGTGGTTAACCGGCACATTGATTGAGGGGTAAACACTTAAGGGTACCAAGTAATTTGCATGGTTACTTCACACCTTGTTTTGTGATCCTCGGCATCAGAGTCACAAAACCTGAAGGGCACACTCAAGATTGAAACATCCCATTGAACAGTTCAATGAATCTCAACAGATCTAGGAGTTTCAAATCCAATTAAAACCTAATAATACATTTCGTTTATCTTGGTGGAAATTGGTGAATTGTCATTCACCTACCTTCAAATATTTTATAGCTTGGATTACGACATCCCTCTTCTAAGTTATAAAATAGTTTGTTGGGTCCTAGCCTTAATATTTTTCATATTGGGTGTCATATTAAGGACTTAAGATCAACAATCTTGAATATCTCCGAAAAGAAGTCTGATCTAGACATCTATGATCTTCCCAAATCTCTTGAAATAAGCTTTCCTACATGAAGCTGATGTCCTTTGGAAATCATACTTCTTTAACCTCCTCTAATTATTCTCCCTAACCCATAGGTTGAAGGTCACTCAAGCCCTATTGGCAAGGCAAGGTCTAGGTGTGATCATATCTTGGAGATGTAGTCACATATTGACAAGTCGGGAGAGTTGGGTGTCAAATTCTTTAGAAAGTTGGTGGTTCAACTACTTTCTAAGTCACATAGTGAGTTCTTTTAAAACACCTATGAAACAGATTATGACAAGACCCTTAATGATCTCATTTATTTGCTAAGATCAACTTCCTAAAACTTTATGGACATTGACAATGATGACATTGGATATCTAGTAAAGCTCTCTCTTCCTAGTGGAAAGGGATCGGCCATAGTCAACTCGGTTGACCAAATGGTAAAGAGAAAGGCTAATTCTGAGATAGTCCCGTGTACCATTATCAAAGGGTCCATATGTTTATATTTCCAAAGGAATGGTCATTAGTTGCGAAGCTGCCAAATTTACCTAAGGATGTTAAAGTCAATAAGTTTGACTCTACTTCAGGTAAAGTCCACTATCTAACTCTGCTAAGTTTCTATTCTGAGATTCTTGATATATGATGTGTCTGGGTCACATGGTGATGTTTTAAGAATCAAAGAAAAGTGAAGAAACTTAATGAAAGAATATGTTGAATCTGATCGCGTAGATGGATTTCTATCGCATAGTTTGAAGATTGGGTTCTTGAGCTACTTCTTAGGAGTTATGAGATATTGCTTAGGAATAGATAACAACAAGTTTTCATATGGATTGTAAGGACAAGTTTTTCCGCAAAGTTTAAAATAAAAGAAAAACTTTTGATTTTATTTATTTTAAAATATCCTTACAATGGCATTTGAGGAAAAATTGTTGCTTATATGATTCCATTAATAGCAAGAGTGGAAATATGAAATTGATTCTTTCATTTGTGGAAATGTCTAAATTTACCAAATAAGGAAAGATTCTCATCACCCAAGTTTCAATTGGACCGGAACTTGGAATCATGCAAGTTGTATAGCATGATGAATGAGAACTTTCAAGTATTGGATAATTAAGAATAATTACTTGTTCACATGGATGTGTGAGTCAAGTAATGGACTAAGGGATCGAGTACACATTCTTGTGCACTGGTCAAGTCCACCACAAAAGATCGATAAGATTATTCGTCATAATTAAATAAAGCTCAGTAAATATGATTATACTTACAAGCTTAACTGTAACTCTAAGACATTGGAAAAGGTTCCAATGTAAGGCAGAGAGAATAAGCAGAATCAAATTAGGCAGAAGGATAAAAGTTTCTCAAATCTGAAAAGATGGGAGAGTACTTTAGTATTAGTTTTGTGATCATCTTAATGATTAAGAAACCATAGAACAATTATTTCTCTAAGGGAATCTTAGTGCATTCTTATGACTAAGAAGAGGAATCTTGAATTGTTGAAATGGTTAAGTCAAGAAGATGAGTCATACTTCGTTCCAATATAAGTCTTAGAGTCATACTCCAAGATTGTAATTTGAGTGACATGTCTTAAAGAAGGTTTAAAACACTTGTCAAATGTAAGAGAAAAAGTTTCCTACACTTGTACATTTGAAATTGGTAAGTTGTGATGTTTTGGATAAAACAAAGACCAACTAAGGCCAATTGTGTGAAGTGTTTGTCTTGATTAGAATCCACACTATCTCTTGGATGTTTGACAAGGGAGTCTTATAGGTCAAGAGGACAATGGGAGTCTTAAAGGTCTTGAAAGTCTCAAGAACTAATCAAGAATAAAACCTGAAGTTCTTCACTAGCACACAACTTGAGGTTTATAACCTATCATGTTGACATATTCTGTGCCCATTCCAGTTAAAGTTGGCTTTGCATATGAGTTCTTAGAGTTCTCAATTGGTTGCGCAACAACTTGGAAGCAATGTCAGGCCCTTGAGCTGCCAGGTGGCAAGAAATCAAGATTGAGTTCAGTCCATATGAGTTTGGATTTGTCATTATCCTTGTCCTGTGACTATGGTTTTGACAATATAAGAACACATACGCCAGTAAATCTAAGTATCATAAGGTTTCTCTCCGATTCATGAAAATGATGGTGAAGAAACTCTTTCACTAAGTAGATTTTAGCTAGATAGCAATTGTAATATTTGCATTCTCAAAGTCGTTAATGGAGTGTGTGTGGTTTACCGGTACACTAACCTGGACTTGTGAGAAGTGGCAAAGGTCTAAACAATCGAGACTATGATTATGACATCCCTTCTCATAGTTCTTAAAATTGTTCAGACACACATGTGAGCTATCTAAGATAAGGTGTACGATATTGATAAAGTTTTATCAAAGCAATCTAGTATCAGAAATCTGAACTTTGGTAAGAAAGTCAATAAAGTATTGATTTCTAGAAGTCCAGCTAATTTCTGGATACATGTTAAAGCTAGTGGGAGCATAAGTGTTATGCTAATAATCATCATGTTAGTGGGAGCATGATAATTATGATAAGTATTGCAAGTTAGCAATATTAATTATAGAAAACAAAAGGTTTCAGTTGGGAAAAAGTTGTTTTGCTATAATTAAGGGAGAGGAAATTATACTTCATCTCAAATCTATAAGCTTAGATCATGAGGTTTTAATCATTTAGTCAAGGGTATATATATATATATATATATATATATATATATATATGAATTCATGTTGGAATGGATCAACATAAGGAAATTCTGTATATGGTTCCATTATTTGCGTTCTAAAATTTGATTATGATTACGACATACCTTTTCATAATCTGAATTATGAGAACTTGGCAAACTGAAATGGAAATATTATAGCAAAAGACTGGTTTAGTCTTTATGTGAGACATCATGAATCAAGTCTCATATGCTTCGGATATAGGATCGATTACATGTGTTATATTCATCCTTTCTAAAATTTTCCAAATGCCTAGGGCATTAAGAAGGGAAAAGGTCTAGAATTGGATATGACTAAAAAGGATTAAACAATTGTCGAGGACGATCTAAGGTTTACCAAAGATTGGGTGTTCAAGGACAGTTGGAAGTATAGTATTAATTCTGGAAGGACCATGTTGACATAATCTGTAAGGAGGTAGCTCTTGTTCAGAAGTGACAATCAAAATGGAATCTGGAAATGTTTCAAAGTTAGAATTTTTCAATCTGTTTAAGATCAGGAAACTTAATGCAAGAAGGATGTTTCTAAGGAGCTGATCTCATTTGGAATGCTTTGTAATGCTTGTTGTCAAGTCTTTCTGACTTCTTGCATAATCATTACGAGAGGATCAATGGATATAAGTTTAGAATCTAACAGATTTCAGTAAATCGCATGAATTTGGAATTCTTGCATTTGTAGTAAGGATTTGGGACTGTGAAAAGAGGATCATTGGAGTTATGTTCAATTGATCTAATTCACAAAGTAAAGATCATAGACAAAAATAGTATGCATACTTGGTGTATGGCATGACTAGTGTTTAGAAAACATAGTGTACGTGCTTGGAGCATGGGACAACTATTGTTTTAAATTCAAGAATAAAGTTGATAGTTGAAACAATATACAATGAATAATGTGTAATAATATGGTGATAAATAAAAGGTGTTTTATTTATGTTCATAGGTTTTGATACCATATTGGATTCAATTATTCTTGTGTTTCAATTTACATGTTTTGACTTCCAGAATAAACTAGGTCATTCTTCCAGAATGACTAAGTTATTCAAACCATCCACAGTCGGTCATATGTTGGAAGTAGATATGAATGAAGACTGTCATGGGTTGGTTTGTAGAGGTCTAAGATGTTGGACAAAGGGCTACAACACTCATGAGTGCTCATAAGTTCTGAGTATTGGATTCAACCCGCGCTCATTGGAATCACTTCATGGATTTTATTACGAGTGATCATGAGACGATAATATCTTATATTCTTCAAACCTAGAAATATGAGTTGGTTGTACATTGATTGCACGGAAACGCATTCGGTAACTCGGTGTTATAAAACGTGCCTTTGTGTATGATTCAACAAGTAGTAGAAAAAACCATATGAGTCGAAGTTTATCCATTCCTTTTACCTTCGGGATAAAAGCAATATCTGTAGGCCCCTCGATGATTTAATAATGACACATGACTGATTTGATTTGTTCAATTAGTCAGTCGTCATGAATCGGAAATCGGGAAACAACAAATGGACAGAGAGAATGACTATAATCCATGTCTCAGTCCATATGATATCTAGAATGGAGGAATATATGATCCCTTATCTAATGCACAAGTCCGTTGACAGGATTAGAGTTTGACAGCGGCTTTAAGAGCTACGATTGCCAGTTAGGTTTTGAAGTCATACTCAATAATAGTTTTAGACTTATCTAAGTGGGAGACTGTTGGATTAATGTCTAAGTCCATAACTATATTTGGTATGTACTTGACCCGACCCGGCATGGTCCATTTGGGTTGCACTTCACCAACACAATTTATATGGATAGTCTTTTGAGAATAGTATATTTATGATTAATATTAATATATTATAAGTTCTAATATATTAATATGGAATCATATTATTTAATTAGTATTGATCAAGAATTAATTAAGTGATCAAAATGAACAAATTAAATATGGACTCTTATATATATGGAATGGGCCAAGTTCATTTAGGTTGGGCTAAGCTTTCATGGATAGTCCATGAAGTGTTTAACCCATGGATCTTATGAAATGAAAGGTCATGGGTTTAACCCTAGTCTCCATACTATATAAAGATGTCATTGGTTGGTGAAATGGCACTAGTGTGGTACACTAAGAAGGGCTAGCCGATTTCACTAGAGAGAACCAAGTATCCATATTCTCTAAAGTCTTCCAAGGTGTTTTGTTGATTTGTGATTCCACTTGAGGCTTCCACACTATTGGGGCTAAGCTCTTAAAGCTTGAAGACATCAAGCTACATCAAAAGGTATGTTATCTAATTAGTACTTTGTAGTATACGAACTTCATAATATGCTAGTTAGGATTAAAGCCTTGGAAAGATCTTATTTGCATGTATAATAGAGAAAACATAGATCCAAGGTTTATAGGGTTGCATGTACACCATAGGAGTGTTAGAATGATCAAAACCAACAGTATCTTCATTGCATATGCTTCCTACATGAACTTCACGGTGTACCAAATGGATGTCAAGACAGACTTCTTGTATGGCATGGTAAAGAAAGAAATCTATGTTGATCAACCTCCTGGGTTCGTCAACTCAAAGTTTCCCAATCATGTCTACAAGTTAGACAAGGGATTGTATGGGTTACATCAAGCTCCTCGATTGTGGTATGCGACTCTCACAAAGCACTTGCTCGAGCATGGATACTCTCGTGGCACTATCGATTAAACTTTGTTCATCAAGCACGTTGGTAATGATCAGATTGTAGTCCAGATCTACGGTGACAACATTATCTTTGGATCTACCAGTCCGTAGCTATGCAAAGAGTTTGAAGGCGTTATGAAAAGGAGGTTTGAGATGAGTTCGTTGGGTGAAATGACCATGTTTTTGGGGCTTCAAGTCCAACAGAAGTCAACCGGAATTTTGCTCCATCAAGCAAAGTATGTGGAGGATATACTTGAGAAGTTCGGGTTTCAAGACGCAAAAACTGCATCGACACTGATGGCCGAAAGACCCCTGCTCAATCCAGATACTGATGGTGAATCCATAGATCAGACTGTCTACAGATCAATGATCGGATCGTTGATGTGTCTAACTGCAAGCCACCTAGACATCATGTTTGCAGTTTGTCAATACGCACGTTATCAGGCTAATCCTAAACTTTCACATCTTATTGTTGTTAAAAGAATCCTTCGGTATATCAAAGGCAGCCCAAAATTAGGTCTTTGGTACCCGAAAAATTCTGAATTTGATTTATATGCATTTGCTGACAGTAATTATGGAGGTTGTGAGCTTGATAGGAAATCTACATCAGGAGTGTGCCAATTCCTTGGTGATCCGCTGGTATCATGGCAGTGCAATAACCAACACGTTGTCTCAACCTTAACAACAGAAGTGGAATATGTTGTTGCATATGCTTGTTGTTCTCAAGTTATATGAATCCAACATCAGTTGTTAGATTACGATTTGAACTATCTAGAAGCCCCTCTTTTTTGTGACAATGAGGTTGCAATTCAGATTACTAAAAATCATGTCCAGCATTCCAAAACCAAGCATATTGATATCAAAATTCATTTTATCACAGACTGCTATGAGCGTTCACTCATTCGGCTGGAACAGGCTCCCACTGCTAATAATGTGGCAGATCTATTCACAAAGCCTTTTAACAAAGCTCGATTCGATGTGCTTGTGAGGTTTTTGAAAATGATTCATTTTGACGATTAATTTTTGTTTTAGGTTAATTTAAATTTACGCAATTTAGTTTCTTTATCCCCATGCACAAATTTAGGGAGAAAAATAAACAAAAGCCAAACAAAAAAAATAGAAAATCAAAAATCCAAAAGTAGTGTTATTTCTGTTTTTTTTTTTTCAGAAAATACTTCAAAAGTCCAAAAACATTAGAAAATCAGAACTTAAAAAAAAAATTATTATATGTTGTTCTTTAGTTTTATTTAGTGGGAAGTGATATCATTAAGTGATAACACGCAATCTGAATCAGCGTAATGTACCAAAGCTAAATTGTTTAAGCTCTGTGTTTGATGCGCTGGTAGGCACGAAAGATTTTAAATGGGTCTGACTAGGTAAAGCTGAACTTAAGAAATTTAATGACTTGACAAAACTTGACCTAGATAGATTCGTTTAGCATGACAATACAATGTTGGAATAGGTTGAGCAGGGAGATATACACAAGAATCCATTGGTCCCATTAAAAGAATCCGTATTTAGAACTATGGTTTTACTTTTCCTCGATGTACGGACATTGTCCTTAATTCCGACTTTGATGGGACAACTGGGGAATTCCGATAACTTAGGTCTGTAGAAAATTGTTTTCTTTCTTTCTATCTGTTAGTCATATGTTGCTTCCTTTGATGATTGGAACATATCTCACCTGGAATGCAACATATGCAACTCTGTTTCTCTGCATCTTCTTATATGCTATTCTTTCTATCTGTTAGTCATATACTATCTCCTTTGCGTGATTAACAATCCGAGTTGGCACACAGTATATGCAATCTTCTACTTCTCATTCCCTCTAAACTCTAGTCAGTCATATGTTTCACTCTCAACGTGATTGGAAGAGATCCGACCTGAGTGAACAACATATGCATTCTAAATCTGTTTTCCCCCTTAATAATTGTCTGCTCACCTGAAGTAAGGAGTATTCTGGAAGTCCTTGATTGTCAGAGTATATCAGGAAGTGTGAAACACGTTCTAGTACACCTAAAAATTAAACACTTACAGGTTGTCTGTAGATCTCGCTGCTTGATTTAGGTGGACAACAATATTCTTGGTCGTTGTCATTTGAATGGACTTTTAAGAAAAATATCTAAATTCATAGGATTTAGTGTCTTGTCACTAACATTTTGTCCTAAATTTGATCACAAATCTTTTATGTTTAAGTAGACCACAATACCAATGATCGACGAGACATAGACATGAAAGTAAATGTACCGATAAACGGATTATGGATGTCTAATAACTTTGATCCCAGTAACAAAAAATTATGCTCAGTATTAGTTGAAATGAATCAAGTCTGTTTTATTTTTAATTCTTAATTTTTGCCTTCAATTAGTTTTATTTTCCTTTTATTTTTATATATTTTTTTTTTTTCTATTTTTAGTGTCTAAATTTTAATTACCGTTTTAAATTTTAAATCTTTAGAAATTATTTTATTTTATTTTAATTTTAATTTTATTTTTAGTTATTTTAATTTTATTTTATTTTTAAATATTTTTTCCTTATCCTCAAAATGTTTTATTTTTAAAATTTTGGGTATTGGACCTCATCTTACACTGTGTGGATTGCACCCCAATTTTTCAACAAGGTATAAAGGAGTTTACAGCCGATTTTTTTACTCCACCCCTTCCTTTTCATCTTTACGACCATAAACTACATAGTTCTCCATCTCTCCTTCAAAAAAAATTGTGATTTTTCAAGAAATTGACTTGTGATTCGTGTAGGTATGCCAAAACTGACCACTGATATGTAACTACTACGACAAATCGACGAATTTTAAGGGTTTAATCGAAGAAAAACGATTATCGGCGTTTACGGCCAGACCCTTTACAGCTTGGCTATTCACGGCTAGGCTGTTTACGGCCCAACTGTTTACGGCTAGGCTGTTTATGGTCAGGTCGTTTACGGCCGTAAACTACCTTTTGGTCAATAATTTGTTGACTTTTATTTTAAGGCCAAAAATAACATATTTGATTGAGAAAAACATAAACTTTATATTGTTTAATACTTTGTTTTCTCACTTGGTCTGTTTTGTGTAGTTCAAATGGCAAGTCTCAAATTCATTAATAGTCATAATCTTGAAATTCTACTGGCGGAACCTCCTGTTGCTCATGGAGAGTTCAAGTCGATGATTCATGGGCTAAGGGAGTGTTGCTTGTCTACTACTATCACAGTAAATCCTATTGTTTATCAAGGCATCATTAGAGACTTCTGGAATACTGCTAAGCCGAAGAGGGGAAATGATGGAGTTGTCACTGTTGAAGCTGATGTGAACGGTTGCAATGTTGTCATAACAGAGAATTTCATCAGAGAGGCTCTTCTGATTGATGATCAATCTTCATTTCCTACTGAGATTGGAATAAATGATACCCAAGAAATTCTTGTCAGGATGCGGTACGAAGGAAATTTTCCTCCCATTATGAAGAAATTGTTGCCTTCCTACTGGAGATTTTTGGCTCACATCTTTGTGAGCTACATATATGGAAGAAGAACTGGTGCTGACGAGATTTCCTTGAGAAACACAAAGGCTATTACCGTACTTGCTGCGGGAATCGACTTCAATTTTTCAAAATTTATCTTGGAGGAATTTGTGGTGAATATCGAAGCAAGACATGTGACACATTCTTGATGTATCCCAGGTTCATTCAGATGTTTGTTGATGTGGAATTTCTAGAGATGGTCAAAGAAGGAGAAACACTGGATATGAAGTCCCTTGGTCTGCACACAATTGGACTGATCAAACAAAATCGCAAGGGAAAGGTCGTCTTTCAAGGAAAGTTTCCTTTGATTAATTTTGGAAAGTTTGCCGAGCTGAATGAAGCATCTGAATCACATGGATATTATGACAAAATAAGTTCAGAGCGTGTATATTCTAAGCAGGTATCTTCAGAAGATGATGTCATAACTGTTACAGATCACGAAAAAGAAGCAACTATTCATGATGCCTCTGTGGCAGAAGAACATGATATGACATATGTACCTATTCAAAGTGATTACCATGAGGGAACTAGGGAAACTGCATCTGCAAACACTGAAGATGCTCATGATTCATTCGAGGATCTCGATCTTACAAGCTATGACAAGGATGATATTCCATTAAACTTTGGAAGCAATGAAAATCTTTTGTCTGATGAAAACCTCAATGTGTTCTTTGACAGTATCCATGATGTTGCTCATCCAGCAATGGAGATACATGAGACTGAAAATGTTCTTGAAACCATACTTCCTACCTCTAATAAGATGGTTGACAGTTCAATTCCTAAGGAGACATTTTCAGGGATTCCTCCCCTGGATAATGTTCCTCCTATGATAGAGCCACCTGAGAGTGATCCTAAAACAACTCTAACCTCCTCGACTCCTTGAAAAGAAGAAGGCTTGACCCAAGACCTGGTGTGCTGATCTCTGAACCATTTCAAGGCCAACCAATTCATCCAACACCTGTTCTTATTGTTGCATCATCTGGACCGTCTCATGAAAAACCAAGCACCACCATTGAAGTTGGTGGTTCCTCAACACCTGCAGATTTTTCTTCTCCTTGACCTGATCATGATGCTGCCTCTGTGAGGCTTGTTCAATTTTTAGCTAAAGAACAAAGCTCGGTGCCTTTTTCCCGAGCTAAAGGAATTTTTATTGGAGAAGCACACTCTGGAGAAGATAATCCTTATATCCTTGAGCTTCAAAAGGTGATAAATGTGCTTAGTCAGAAAAATATTGAGCTTGACATTCGGGTAGCTGATCTTATGACTGAAAATACCAAGCACAAAATTCAAGTTGATGTTCTTGAAAAGGACAAGACTCTAAATACAAATCAAATCACTGACCTTCAAACTCATTTTGGTGTCCTTACAGCTAGCTACTTTGACTTGAAAAAAGAAGTTGGAAGAGGAACTTGAAGATAAATTTGAATCCTCCGTTGATGAGTCTAGAATGTACCTGTCCGCTCAAGCTCCTCCTGCTATTCCACCACCTACACAAACATCCTGAGTTGTAGATCGATTTGACAAGGAACCAGCTCAAGCTCCTAATGTTGTTGCTCTGAAACGTGTCAGATTGCCAAAATCCGCTGAGAAAAGACAACTTTTGTTTAAAAGGATCTCAGATCAAAATGCACTTGGAGATCAGCCTAAAATCACCGTTACAGACCTTGAAGAGAAACATTTGAGACATATATGGTGATAGGTCAAGAATTGTGTGATGGGGCTTTCATGACGCGCTAAACATGTGTGACATCCCCATTTTCACGGCCAAAAAAGACCGATTTGTTTATGCTTTGTTTTATAAAATCAGAGTAATCTTTTAAAGAAAACGGTTGCGGAATTTGTTCCCAAAACAAGATATAATAATAACTTATCAAAACATTTCTCAAAGAGAATGTATTTTCATTTAATAATAAAAACTCGAGATGTCATGTTCCGATGCAGACATATAAGCATAAATAGAACTTACATTTAATTACACTAATGATTTACATCTCCTTTAATCTCTCAGTGCAAAGCAGATTCGTATCGATACCTGTGATACAATTAAACTGAGTGGGTCAGGCTTGGGAGCCTGGTGAGCATATAGGTTTTTCAACCCACAATAATATAATTATTATATTCAATCATCAAACAATCAACCCAATTACCCATCCCCGTTATCTCCATTTATTTCTTAAGTACCTTCCCTAAGGAATTATCCTAAGGGTCATCTCCTACATCATATTTACCTCTCATCTCCTTACATCACATTTCCTTGTATGTTTGTTCCTAAGGACTTTTTCCTAAGGATCATCGCATGAATACGTAGTCACAACATCGCCTGGACTAGTAAGTTATAATAAGGGTTAGACTATCATCGCATGAATACATAGCCACAACATCACCTGGACTCGTAATTCATAGTAAGGGTTAGTCTATCATCGCATGAATACGTAGCCACAACATCGCCTGGACTCGTAATTCATAGTAAGGGTTAGAGTATCATCACATGAATACGTAGCCACAACATTGCCTGGACTCGTAATTCATCACCTACAGGTTATGAGCCTGCTAGTGTTTCCACGGGGCCATCTAGAATAGTCCGTGGTCGCCATCTATACTCTGGTAAATGACTACATCGCAAAATTTCCACATCGCCGGTCAAGGTTATGGTATCTCCTCTCATCTCACATCACCTATTTATCATTACCTAATTATCATCACCTTTCTATCATCACCTATTTCTCATCACCTAATCATCATCACCTGTTTCTCATCACCTAATTATCATCACCATTATATCCTCACCTTTCTCTTATCACATTCGTTCAACACGCATCAACAATTTCATCTACCCATGTTCTACCCAACATATTTGTAGATATAAATTACATATATAGTTTAAATCATTTAACACCCATATAAAAACATCAACTCCAAGCGCATCTCATATAGACAATTAATATATAACACATAGCACGTATTTAATAGCTAATGCTTTATATTTATGTGTTTAGAAGAGAGTAACCGCACACTCACACATATAAACCACAATATATATATATATATATATATATATATATATATATATATATATATATATAAAACACGTATTTCGTATAAAATACTTCATAATTATGCGTTAGAAGAAAGTAACTACACACTCACTTGATTAGAAGATGATCGGACAGCACTACGACTTGTAGAAGTAGTATTCTTCGACAGATCTGGAAGATCTTTACAAAAACCGGACTCCTCATGGTTAGAGCTTCGGCTCGGGAATCACACTTCTCGGGATCTTCGGGGCCTCGGGACTTGCTTCGGGGCTCGGGAATGATACCGGGGCTTCGGGATATTTCTTGCACGAAAAACGATGCAAAAATGCGAGAAAACGGGAAGAAATGAGCAAAGAAGTCGGTTGCCCTCGACACCCTTTTATAGGGGGCTGGAAGCCCATTTACGCTGGGCGTAACTTCACATTACGCTGGGCATAACGTGCATCAAATCGCTGACTCCCCCCATGGATAATATCGGTTAATTTATAATTAAATTAAATATCGAAAATATTTAATAAACTTCAAAAATCCATATCTTCCTCATACGAACTCCGTTTTCGACGTTATTTATATCCCCGCGTAGGTGAGACTATGATCTACAACTTTCGTTTAGACTCCGTCGGCTAATTTTGAGTTTATTTTTATTATTTATTTTTAGTAGGCTGGGACAGGAAAACTCCGTTATAAAATCATAACTTCTTCATCCGACGTCCGTTTTCACCTATCTTCTTATCGTTTTACTACAATTAATGAGATCTTCAATTCTAATTTAGATTGTTTTGGCTAAAAACCGCTCGGTCTCAAATCGAGCATTCGGGCTGCATACTGCTAAGTCGAAACTTCGAAAAATCATAACTTCCTCATACGAAATCAGATTTGGGCGTTCTTTTTATGCACGCTCATGGTTTAACGTATTCTACGACTTTCATTTAGATTTCTAAGGGTAAATATCACTCTAACGTAAATTCACTTTTTACGTCGCGCTGTGTCGTGCCGGTTCTGTCGCGAAACTTCGACAGGTCATAACTTCTTCGTTATAACTTGGATTTCGGCGTTCTTTATATGCACAGAAACCTTGTAACATATACTATAACTTAATTAAGATTATTCCTTCAAAATAATCTTCCATCAAAAAGTCATTTTTGACGCTTAACGTCTCTAATTGACTAGCCCGGATCTACGGGCGTTACAATTATCTCCCCCTTAGGATGATTACGTCCCGGAATCATCAACGAAAATAGAAATTGTATAATGATTCCATACGCTATCTCTTCATCCTAGGTAATAACCGTAAATTCTATGTTTCCTCGAAAGAGTATTTAACTCTATGGCTTTCTTGACCTCAGACGATGCCCAATCTTGCATCTGCTTATCGTACTATGTTGTACTTTCAATCGTTACCCTCGAGTTACCAAATAAGTCATTATTATGGACTCCTTCTTCTTCTCAGGATAAATACTTTCCTTTATCTATTGTAACAAACCGATGGGTCGTGCTCTACTGACCTCTCATCGAATGATGCAATGCTTAGACTCAGGTCTCTTAGAGTTAAATTCCAAAATGGAATATACCTACCTTCATATTCCAATGTGATATAATCGCATTTCAGCATGTAGCATTTCTACCTACAAACTTCTTTTAACAACGAGCGCGACACTATCAATCGCATTAACTTCAACCTTCTGACTTAAGTCAGATGTTACATCTAACTTGGTCCTCTAGACCACGTAACATACTCCTCGTAGTCGAACTCAAATTTAAACATGACCACTAGGGTCGGAACAAGAACCATCCTACTAGTCATTACCGAAACAATGGTAATGACACACTTAAACAAAACGGAATCAATTACTAGCTTCTTGGTAACCTTGTGACTTTCCCTGATCCAAGTGCGAGTCCTGTGCTTCCGGTAGTATATGCATCTACTATCTTTCACACCTACTCATACTCGTCCCAAGTATTGTCCCGCAGTCGACCAAGTCACCATACAAGAAAATCACAAAACAGTTTAACACATACGAATGTGTCCAAGTAATCATAAACAATTTCCCTAGACTCTACTAGGACTTCTTCATTGCTCAATCTTCAATCATCAACTCTACTTCAACTCGATTAGTGATGAAAATATCAGAAGATGAGACAACTTCAAGAATTTCACCAATCGTTCCATCATCCTGCCAATCGAAGGTGTACTTTAGACGTACCGTACTCCTCTAAACGTACTTTTATTTCATAAGACATACTCTAAAGGCAAGATACCACTCTTACGATATCTTCTGATAGGTGTCATCCACTATCATAAGCCTTCTTCATTTCCTCCATTTACTCAATTTCTCTACGAGTCTTCACCATGACCCCTTGTACATCCAAGCAGACATTCGGTGTACCAAGCAAGAATTTTAAGATAAGAAAGCTTTAATTACGATATACATATAAATCTCCTTATCACCCCGAAACGTTTACATGCTAGTTCTAATATCGTAGCCATACGCTTAGAATCCGAAACACATAAGGTTTCCAGATCCGGTCAGCAACAGACCATAGATCCGAACAAATAATAGCATCAATATAGCTATCACACAAAACATTTAGCACATAAAAGCTTTTTAGGCATCATTCCTAAAATAAACTAGTGCTTATGTCAATTTAGGTGTACTACCTAACATATTTTAGACACACTCATCACAATCATTACTTAGCATTCTAAGTTTAAGTCTAGAAATTTCCTACAAATTCCTAGTTCGCTTAAACTAATGCTCTGATACCAACTGTGACATCCCCATTTTCACGGCCAGAAAAGACCGATTTGTTTATGCTTTGTTTTAGAAAATCAGAGTAATCTTTTAAAGAAACGGTTGCGGAATTTGTTCCCAAAACAAGATATGATAATAACTTATCAAAACATTTCTCAAAGAGAATGTATTTTCATTTAATAATAAAAACTCGGGACGTCATGTTCCGATGCAGACATATAAGCATAAATAGAACTTACATTCAATTACACTAATGATTTACATCTCCTTTAATCTCTCAGTGCAAAGCAGCTTCGTATCGATACCTGTGATACAATTAAACTGAGTGGGTCAGGCTTGGGAGCCTGGTGAGCATATAGGGTTTTCAACCCACAATAATATAATTATTATATTCAATCATCAAACAATCAACCCAATTACCCATCCCCGTTATCTCCATTTATTTCTTAAGTACCTTCCCTAAGGAATTATCCTAAGGGTCATCTCCTACATCATATTTACCTCTCATCTCCTTACATCACATTTCCTTGTATGTTTGTTCCTAAGGACTTTTTCCTAAGGATCATCGCATGAATACGTAGTCACAACATCGCTTGGACTAGTAAGTTATAATAAGGGTTAGACTATCATCGCATGAATACATAACCACAACATCGCCTGGACTCGTAATTCATAGTAAGGGTTAGTCTATCGCATGAATACGTAGCCACAACATCGCCTGGATTCGTAATTCATAGTAAGGGTTAGAGTATCATCACATGAATACGTAGCCACAACATTGCCTGGACTCGTAATTCATCACCTACAGGTTATGAGCCTGCTGGTGTTTCCACGGGGTCATCTAGAATAGTCCGTGGTCGCCATCTATACTCTGGTAAATGACTACATCGCAAAATTTCCACATCGCCGGTCAAGGTTATGGTATCTCCTCTCAGCTCACATCACCTATTTATCATTACCTAATTATCATCACCTTTCTATCATCACCTATTTCTCATCACCTAATCATCATCACCTATTTCTCATCACCTAATTATCATCACCATTATATCCTCACCTTTCTCTTATCACATTCGTTCAACACGCATCAACAATTTCATCTACCCATGTTCTACCCAACATATCTGTAGATATAAATTACATATATAGTTTAAATCATTTAACACCTATATAAAAACATCAACTCCAAGCCCATCTCATATAGACAATTAATATATAACACATAGCACGTATTTAATAGCTAATGCTTTATATTTATGTGTTTAGAAGAGAGTAACCGCACACTCACACATATAAACCACAATATATATATATATATACATAACACATATTTCGTATAAAATACTTCATAATTATGCGTTAGAAGAAAGTAACTACACACTCACTTGATTAGAAGATAATCGGACAGCACTACAACTTGTAGAAGTAGTATTCTTCGGCAGATCTGGAAGATCTTTACAAAAACCGGACTCCTCACGGGCAGAGCTTCAGCTCGGGAATCACACTTCTCGGGATCTTCGGGACCTCGGGACTTGCTTCGGGGCTCGGGAATGATACCGGGGCTTCGGGATATTTCTTGCACGAAAAACGATGCAAAAACGCGAGAAAACGGGAAGAAATGAGCAAAGAAGTCGGTTGCCCTCGACACCCTTTTATAGGGGGCTGGAAGCCCATTTACCTTGGGCGTAACTTCACATTACGCTGGGCGTAACGTGGATCAAATCGCTGACTCCCCCCATGGATAATATCGGTTAATTTATAATTAAATTAAGTATCGAAAATATTTAATAAACTTCAAAAATTCATATCTTACTCATACGAACTCCGTTTTCGACGTTCTTTATATCCCCGCGTAGGTGAGACTATGATATACAACTTTTGTTTAGACTCTGTCGGCTAACTTTGAGTTTATTTTTATTATTTATTTTTAGTAGGCCGGGACAGGAAAACTCCGTTATAAAATCATAACTTCTTCATCCGACGTCCGTTTTTGCCTATATTTTTATCGTTTTACTACAATTAATGAGATCTTCAATTCTCATTTAGATTGTTTCGGCTAAAAACGGCTCGGTCTCAAATCGAGCATTCGGGCTGCATACTGCTAAGTCGAAACTTCGAAAAATCATAACTTCCTCATAGGAAGTCAGATTTGGGCGTTCTTTTTATGCACGCTCATGGTTTAACATATTCTACGACTTTCATTTAGATTTCTAAGGCTAAATATCACTCTAACGTAAATTCACTTTTTACGTCGCGCTGTGTAATGCCGGTTCTGTCGCGAAACTTTGACATGTCATAACTTCTTCGTTATAACTCGGATTTCGGCGTTCTTTATATGCACGGAAACCTTTTAACATATACTATAACTTAATTAAGATTATTCCTTCAAAATAATCTTCCATCAAAAAGTTATTTTTGACGCTTAACATCTCTAATTGACTAGCCCGGATCTACGGGTGTTACAACATGTGGCTCGTGAGACGGAAAAGTGGAAATACAGAGTTCTACAAAGACTTTCATGATTTTCATTCCTAGACCATGGTTGATCTCACAGAACTATTAAATGATCCTTTTGCAAATCCCTCACATGATCCTAAGGCAACACATTTTAAGTAATTTTTGGAGGATCAAGTGAAGAAAGGTTTTCCTGCAATGAAGACTGCAGAGTCAATCATCAAACAATACCCCAATGTGCTTGATCCTAAAACCAATCTTCCTCTTCAAACTATGATGTGGCCTGCTACTAGCCAAGTGAAACAGATTCCTGTGCTTCAGAATTATCCAGATGGATTGTTGCAATCCATGCTCTACTGGGTCTTTGATGAAACTACAACTTCTGCTATAATAAAACTTAAAGATGGATGCATTCGATTAAATGATAAAAGAGATCTGTTTCAATTTGGAAGATGGGATATTCATCGGTTGAATCTTCATCAGATAAAGGTTGCAAAAGATATTTTCGAGCTAGCTGCAAAAGAATATACTTATATGGTTGCTGATATCATCAACAAAAGGATGTGGAACGGAGCTATGGGCAAATCAGATGTTCTTCTTGTCGACAAGGATTAAGTCAAGCTAGTCACAAACCAAGGGGTAGATTGAAGGGTCAAGGTTATGGTTTGGTCTAGGCTTCGCATTTTAAAAGGTCTTTTGATTTGTTTTATGTATTTACAGGTTGTTTAGGTGTTTACGGCCATGATGTGTGTTTACGGCCGTAAACACACATCATGGCCATAAACCTAAACAACTTGTAATACATAAAATAACTCAAAAGACCTTTTACAATGCAAAGCCTAGACCAAACCATAACATTGACCCTTCACATGGCACACACCACATAAACCTAAACAACCTGTAATACATAAAATAACTCAAAAGACCTTTTACAATGCAAAGCCTAGACCAAACCATAACATTGACACTTCACATGACACACACCACAGTTTATTAACCTGGGAGCTCACTCTGATATTTTATTTGAGACAGTTATATGTTGACAAATTTAATAAGAATTTGAGATAGATGTTTGATGATTTTATCTTATGGTAATAACATTATGTTTGTTAAATGATTTTAAAAAACGAAAATTTTGTCTTGTATTTTTGGGATGTGACAACTTTTGCAATCGGTTAACAAGAGTGGATGACCTACTAATCTGCTAAATGGGAAATATGAAAACAGATGTACAAATATTAGGCATTTGTGCACAAAAAACGGATAATAGACATAACTGAACTTTTTTTATATCAATTTGAGGCGTTTTATGTCATTAACCCTACGAAGAAAGTGTTACTCTAGTTAACTATAGTCAAATTCAACACTTTTGGAAAGTTTTGCACTACCAACACGGCATTGTTTTTGGAGCATCATTAACAAAGTGATCAACTAAATAATGGTTCCACATGTCAGCGTGGCTTCTTAGTGATTCAATAGTACAATCCAATATTGATTTTTTATAATTCAGTTTAACAAAATGTATATTTTTTATTAATAAAATGTCATAATGATTTTCTGTACCCGAACTTATCACCATTTTAAGAAACATGTTTAGACGAGCTTAACTAGAAACGAAGATCATGAACACTAGTAGTGTTAAATTGGACAATCAAATTTATTTTTAGCTGACAAAACATAACAAATTTTATATAAGATAAAAACGATAGACACAATTTTGTGTTTTGTTTACTAAATGAAAGCAACCCAAATAAAACACGATACAAACAAAAAAGACTAACTAAAATAACAATTAGTTTATCTTATTTATCAAGCAAAACATGATACATATGAAACACATGTTAATATGATGTTATTTTTTTTCTAATACGAACATGACACAACATCATACTTTTCAGAATAGACACGAACAACATTTTATTTTCAATTACGTCACAACTTCTTTTCTTGTCGTATTTTTTCTATTATATTGTGTCATTGACTAACACCTCTATAAACACACACACAAAATAATAATAATAATAATAATAATAATAATAATAATAATAATAACACATTGTTTATAGATAAGCTGACTATTACAATCATAGTATATGTTACAACATTATATGTATACAACCACTATATAACCACAATATTGCAATTGATCTTGCATTTTATTTGGACATAGATTTGTAAACACAAAATCACTCCTAATATGACGCCAACTTCTCGTCTTCATTGGTTTCCATGCCCGGTAATATAAACAGGTTGTTTGAGTTTATACGTGAGCAATTTGTACGAATTTGACCTTGTGTACCCGTCAATACACTCAGTTGTCCCATCTTTATCATTGCATTCACAAAGTCACGGAAAAACAAGGTTTGGTTGATCGCATAGTTTGTGACGATGCCTCGAGTCCTGCTATCCGTATACAAGTCTTGATCTGATGTGAAAAGCCCTTGACGATTCATGAGGTCAACATAATACCTATTATCGAACACATTTGGGGACCGAATGTCCATGAAAGTGGTGTTGTCAGTTACATTTGTTGGGCATGTTAATCTTAGATTATTGAAAAAGGTTTGGTCCATTGTTGGATCTCGTGTTGGGAAGAGTCGAGGGGTGAAAGAGGTGCAGTGAGCTATCCCGATTGTGTGGCCGCCGGATAAGGCCACAACATCAGTAGGAGTGAACCCTTTCGTGGAAAGGGAATTTAATATTGTGGTCGTGTTAGCCGTAGGTGGTGGAAGGTTGGCTAGAGTAACGTTTCTAGTGGCAAAGGTAGTCCCGTCACGTCTCCCCAACGGTATGTTATAGTTGGGACCGCCCGACTGTATCATTAAGTAAATAATCAAATTAATAATTTTTTAATGAGAAAGTAACAAATTTTAAAAAAATGTGCTTACTAGGGTCGAAATTTTATACCAAAAATACAGCATCACGAGCAGCAAGAGCAGTCAAATCCGAACAAGAGACTATGTTGTTGCAAGCATTGTTGACGAGTCTACGAAGATTTTCTATGATCACGAATGCTTGTGCTCGCAAGGACAAGTTGGGTGGTGCATCCTTCTCGCTTGGTCCACTCGCGGAACCGTCAAGCAAAACAGAACCATCACATCCCTAGCAAGTTAAGATCCACTTATTTATATCGAAAAATACATTTCCAAAAGGTTATAATTGATTTTTAGGATAATATGGTTCTAAGGTAACCAAGTCCAAAATGTGCTTAAAAATCCCTTACTGGATCTTAGATTATGTTCATGCTTTTGCTTTATAACTGATTTTTAGGATAATGTTGTTTCAATGTAACTTATATGTGATCCTTCTTATATTGTTGAAATTTAGTTTCACTCATATGAAAATGACGGGTTTAGCGAGTTACATGCTTTGGCTTTATAATTAGATTATGTTTAGTTTTTTGAATTTTGATCTAAAACCAAATTTCTTTTGAAATTAAGGACATTAAAAATACATTCATATGTTGATCTTATGAAGAAAGAGGAGGGAAGGACCACCGATTAAAACTATAATTGTCTCTTCGGAGTTGTACATATAAACTAAATTGAATTAAAAACAAAAAAATAAATTAAATATTTTAAATCATCAAAACAAGAAAACTATGTATGGTTCCATCGTTGATGTGAGCATTTTCTAAGGATGTTACTTTGTTGGTAGTTATTTAAAATAATAATAATAATAATAAATAGAATTGAAAGCAAAAGTACAAAATATTGATAGCAAAAATACTTTATGAACCAATAAAACAAGAGTATCAAAAGAGAAATTGTATTGGTACCTCCTCTAATTGTTTTGTGTGCTCCCAATGTATACAATCATGATGTGATAATTAATAGTATTTGTATACAATCATGATGTGACGATTTATGTAAATAAACATATGATTTGCGGCTTTTCTTTCAAAATAGATCCAACTAGTTTTGTGAAAAACCTCATTTAATTTGCTCACCTAAGCTTGAAAATTTTAGAGAAAAGTCTTGCTTATTTAAAAAAGTTTCCTATATAATTCTATTATATAGTATTAACTAAGTTAGTTTTCATTCTTTACAATTTTATGATTAAGACTCTCAACCAACTTTGTCCAACTTAAATAACCAAAATAGAAATATTGCCAACTTTTTTTTGTTAATCATTGGATTTAACAAAGTTAATATAACTAAAGTACCTCACAATCTTAAAATATCTTCAAATTATTACTAATAGTCAATAAGTATATCAAAACACGAATGTTTTCGAAAGAGACCATTTAAAATTTAAAATATATTTGAGATCAACTTTATTTACGTAAATATACATTTTAATTTGGGAAATTAAGAAATCTAACCATTTTTTTTAACTTGTATTTCAAGATAATAATCAATATTCTTTTAATAAAAATAACCACTTTGTTTGGAATGGACATTCCAAACAAAAAAACGTTTGATTTCGGAACGGCATCCGGGATTCCGGACTAAAATTGTATATTTTGAAAAACAAAAGTTTAAAAATAAGTCAGAAATCTGAAGAACGATTCTAGATTTCAAGAAAAAATAAATTTTTTTTGCTTAATTTAACATTAATTATATACGAGATTCGTCTATAAAGTTAGACATTTTTTTTGAAAAACGATGACATTAAACATTAAGACTTGTAATACTCAGAATCCCAAAAAAAAAAAAAAAAAAAAAAAAAATTTATTTGAAAAAAAAAATAACTTCATAATATGAAGAATACTCCCAAATAATATATTCCGAAGAAAGTGATTATTTTTCAAAAACTAAAAAAAGATAATTATTTTTTTTAAAACGTTATTTATAATTAATCAAATTCCCATTTAATTTTATATTTCAAGAAATGTTTAAGTTATTTTTTTCGCACACCCCTGTGGGTGTTTTTTTGTTATTTTTATTTTTTTTTTTATTTTTTTTTTAACTTTCATTCTTTTTATCCATTTAACCTCAAAGCAATTATCATTTGCTTAAAATGTCAAAAATCTCGTATATAATTACATAAACATTATATCATCTCGTGAAATATTGACGATAAATAAAATCAAATCTCCATTTTTTATTTTTTCAATCCTATGGTAAAGATTTGTCCTTGCGTATTTTTTAGTCCTCACTTGATCCAACATATATATATATATATATATATATATATATATATATATATATATATATATATATATATATATATATATATATATATACATATAAAGTTATTGGTAGATCATTTAATAAGTTCATGTGTTATCAGGGTGAACAGGTAATGATACTTGAGTAGGAAAATGACTCAAAGAGGTAACTATATTTCAAAATCATTCAAAAAACACCATCCAAGTTTGGTATGTTTAAAAAACATCATCCAAGTAAACTTTTTGTACAAAAAACACCAACAAACTATATATTTTGTTCAAATATTACCCACCGGTAATTGGTTTTTACAAGTTATATCATAACTTGGCTTAACTATTATGACATGACATACTAATGATTGACAAAATAATAAATGATATATTCCATTTTTAAAAACCGATTTAGGGTTTCTTCATAAATGAATGACTTCTTCTTCTCCTACGATTGCTCTTCTTCTTCTAAAGTGATGATCTCGAACTCAAGTCCAAAAGCCTAACTCTTAACTTAAGGCAAAAATGGCTCCTTTACCCTTGCCTCAATGGGCCTCCCTCCCCCTAAGACCCAAATTCATAAAAAGTCCAAAAAGGCATCCAAGCCCAACTACAAGGCATCTAAGGCCTAATATGGCCCAAGAACCCCCAACATGGCCTTAAGCCCAAAAAATGACCTGCTACAATCAGGTGGGCCCGATGCCTAACTTAAACAAGTCCATTCATACGCGCAATATATGTTGAAGCCTCTACGATATGGATTTTATGCAAGTACGCCCGGCGTAATCCTACGTACGCCCATCGTACTCGGCTAAGCTCAAGAACCGCCAATCTTCTGAAGGCCATAACTTCTTTATTCTAAGTCCAATTTCATTCTTTATATCCACGTGAAGGAAACGAGAAGCTCTACAATACTATCAACTCTCCCTTGCCATAAAACTTTTCTAACATAAACCCAAACTTCATAAAGGCTCGAACTGATACTTATTGATATGCTCTTGGGCTCAAACACAAACCGAACACTCGATCCCTACCCTCGGTTGGACCTTGGAATGATGAAATCTAATTTAGCATTAAGGTAACACTAAGAATTGCAATCTGAAGGTCATAACCCTCGGTATGGCTGTCTAGTGCCTAAATTATCTCCCATAGATATAAAGAATGATGAAATCACACTTAGAATGAAGAAGTTATGGCCTTCGGAAGATTGGCGATTCTTGACCCTAGCCGAGTACGTTGGGCGTACGCTAGGAGTACGTCGGGCGTACTGGCTCGACATCCTAATTGCAGAGGCTTCAACATATGATGGGACTATCCATAGACTTGTTTAAGTTAGGCTTCGGACCCACCTGATTATAATAAGTCATTTTTTGGGCTTAAGGCCATGTTAGGGGTTCTTGGGCCATATTAGGCCTTAGATGCCTTGTAGTTGGGCTTGGATGCCTTTTTGCACTTTTTATGGATTTGGGCCTTAAGGGGAGGGAGGTTCGTTGATGCAGGGGTAAAGGAGCCCTTTTTGCCTTACGTTAAGAATTAGGGTTTTGGACTTGAGTTCGAGATCATCACTTTAGAAAAAGAAGAGCAATCATAGGAGAAGAATAAGTCATTTGTTCATGAAGAAACCCTAAATCGGTTTTTAAAGGAGGAATATATCATTTATTGTTTTGTCAATAATTATTATGTAATGTCATAATAGTTAAGTCAATTTATCATTTAACCTTTAAGAACCAATTACCGATGGGTAATATATTTGAACAAAACATATAGTTTGTTGGTGTTTTTTGTACAAAAAGTTTACTTGGATGATGTTTTTTGAACATACCAAACTTGGATGGTGTTTTTTGAATGAGTTTGAAATATAGTTACCTCTTTGAGTCATTTTCCTATTGTTTTTTTTCCTTTATGTATTTTTTACCGGTAATTGCCGGTTATCAAAGGTCAAATTTGAACAAAGAATGTACTTCGTTGGTGTTTTTTGTACAAATACTTTACTTGGATGATGTTTTTTTAGACACACCAAACTTGAATGATATTTTTTGAACGATTTTGAAACATACTTACCTATATAAGTCATTTTCCCTACTTATGTTGATTGTGAAGTGCAACATAAACCTTCCACGTAACATCTTATAAACCACAATATATACCTTGAAATCAAAACAAGCAAAAGGGTACTTTTGTTGATTGTGAAGTCCATGTTTTGTCAATAAAAATTTGTGGTGTCATTGCACAAATTATGTTTTATCAATAAAAATTTGTGGTGTCATGGCACAAATTTTCTGTAATAATAAGAGTAAATTATACGAATGGTTCTTATGGTTTAGGAGGATTTGCGTGTTTCGTTCCTAACTTATTTTTTTAACTCGGAAGGTCCTTACTATTTGTTTTTGTAACGCGTTTGGTCCATATCTTACATAAAAAGATTATTTTGCCATTGATTTTTTTAATTTATTTAAATAAACACACCCTCAACCCCACCCCTTCATCTTACCTTACCTATCTCATTATTTTTCCTTATTCAAATAATAGTCTTTTTATGTAAAACAGAGATCAAACGTGTAACAAAAACAGACAATATGGACCAAGTACGAAATAAAAACAAACAGTAGGGACCTTCAAAATAAGTTACGGACGAAACATGCAAATTACCCCAAACCATAGGGACCATTCGTGTAATTTACTCTAATAGTAAAATATTGTGTTGTGTTTGATTGTGTAAATATAAATTTTAGAAAATATTTTTTGAAAATAAAATTGAGTTTTTAGTTTTAGTTTACCATAAAAATTTTAGATTACATGGTTGGTTGAAACCGGTAGAATTTTTATTTTTCAATTTAAAAATTTAAAAACTTTTAGTAATCTAGAAAAATTATTTTTTCTAATTAATATATCATTGGAAAAAAGAATTTTTTTTCTTGGAATTTTTTTGAAAACTTAATCAACCAAACGTATTTAAAAATTTCCTTTTTCATTTGAACTTTTTTATGGAAAATTGAAAATTTTGTTAAAAATACACCCTTAGCTTTTCAATACTTTTGATAATTATTTGGTTTCTAGGGTACTCTCTTGTGTAAGTGTGTTGCTAATTTGTATCACCACTATTTATTTAAGTGTATTAACGAGATGAAATTGTTTGAGATTTTAATAAATATTAAACAAGTAATAGCTACGGAGTGTAAATTTATTTTAATTTATTTTTATTTGAAGCGAATTATACTTAGGAGTAAAAGTAAACCCTTTGAACAACAATGGTCCAAGGGTATCGCCCGACCCTCGTAGCAGGATCCAAGGCTTAAAATTTTTTTATTTGTGTTACAATTGATTTATATAAAATACATAAAAATTTAGTACAACAGTTAGTTATATTTTTCGCGGTTTTTGGGCATTTATAATTTAGTACAACAATCCTAAAATTTCATAGTCTTTATTCAATAACCATTGGTTTTATCCAACTTATTTTCGATTATATAATCAAAGTATTTTAATTTGAAAATGTATCACGACCCACAAGGAATCCAAGCAATCAAAACATCCAAATTTTCTAACAAGCTGGTCAAGGCAGTAAGTAAATCAAATGTTTTGTGAATCCTATGTGATTAATCAGATGAAACATGACTCTTTGTTTATTTATATTTATGAACGTCATGTTTGTTTATATTCATTTATTAATAGATATTGTAATTACAATGACCATAAATAATTTCGTGGGCCATATGTATACGTAAAATCATGTTTAAAAGATACGGAGAACCATATTCGCAATTGTGGAAATTCATCATTTTTCTGTTAACTAGAAGTTAAAGTATGTAGCCAGCAAGTTTAAATCAATCGAATGTCTTCAACTCTATAATCATTATCAGATATATCATGAAGAAAAACCCATAATCAACATGATTAATATTCCTTCAGAAAGAACGGGATGAATAAAGAAAAATCATACGGTTGGGAATCTATTTTAAGATCATAAAACTTACCATCGGAGCAAACGTATAGCAAAAAGGGATATTATCTAACACGTTGAAGCTAAAAGTAGAAATGGACGACAACCACCCTTTATGGAATTTATGAAATATTCATCACAACATAACATGCACTCAGCCTTAATTACGATTATCAGATTATGGATCCTTAAATTTAGCAGCATATCTAGGATTTTGGATCATTGTATTTATAAATATAACACTCCTTTTGTGTATAAAATAACGCACCTATTTTTATTTATTAATCGATACAAACAATATAACTTTTGTAACATATGCATATACATAATCTTTATATACGTTCTATTCACCATGGTTTAAGTTGTCATAACGAGCTTTTTAGCAGATCTAATGTAAGGTTTTTACTGTTATCTTCCCTTGTTACATGCATTTTATTTATTTACAGAAACGTTGTCTGATTTGAGTATAATTAAGTAGCTAGTGATAGATATATACTCGTCACGTTAACTTAATCAATAATGATTCAAATTCAGTCAACTTGATTCGATCATAAGGTATTAATGAATAGATGAATACAATTAAAGAGTTAGAAACATATTCTAGCTAGTCTGAAAGGTCGATCTAGCCAAAGACAATACCTTGAATGTTTTGTTTTGTTTTTTTTTTTAATAAGAGTAAATTACACGAATGGTCCCTATGGTTTAGGGTAATTTGCACGTTTGGTCCCCAACTTATTTTTTTAACTCGGAAGGTCCCTACTGTTTGTTTTTGTTACACGTTTGGTCCCTATCTTACCTAAAAAGACTATTTTGCCCTTGATTTTTTAATTTATTTAAATAAACACACTCCCAACCCCACTCCACTTACCTTACCCTACCTATCCCATCATCTTTCCCTAATCAAATAATAGTCTTTTTAGGTAAGATAGGGACCAAGCGCGTAACAAAAACAAATAGAAGGGACCAAACACGTAACAAAAACAAACAGTAAGGACCTTCCGAGTTAAAAAAGTAAGTTAGGGACCAAACATGCAAATTACCCAAACCATAGGGACCATTCGTGTAATTTACTCTTTTAATAAAACATAGATCGTAATTCATTTCTCAATTACGATCACTTAATCCAAAGTTAAAGCTGAACAAATGTCCTGAAAACATCACTTAGATGTATCAAGTATGCATGCGGATATGAATATCATGAAAAAAACGAACGTACTTGAACGAAGCAATCATGGAAGTGAAGTCGGAGCAAACCAGCAGCTTGGCCGATGTCGGAGTTGAAAACTGTCTGAAGCTGTGTGCGTACGATGGATTCAAGCTGCGGACAAGTAGTCCGGTAGAATGTATACGACAAACCCGGCGCAGGTGCCGGAGTTTGAGCTTCTGAAGCTCTCAAGTTACATGATAATAATATTAAAAAGAGTGTTGGTAGGCATGATGCTCTCAAGAAAGTCATGGCCATAGCTACAAGTTTAGGTGACAGTTGGGACTTGTGGCTTTGGGCTGTTGGTTCGTGGCTTGTATTTATAGCCAATTAACTACAAGATAATAGACATACGTGGTTCTATCTAAGCATATTCCATATTTTTTGTATTTAGTTGACAATGCAAAAAAGATTAAATATATATTTCTTTGAGAAAGTAATATCTTTTTGATTGTTAGTTATTTTCTCAGTGTTTTACTTTTTCCAAAAGAAATTAGAGGATTTCAATTGTATGTAATAAGACATCCACAAAAAAAAAAAAAAAAAAAACACAAATAAAAATACCACTTTTACTATATGTCTCACTCGAAGAAGTTGTGGAAACTTTTCTTCTTGAAAAAAAGAGGGTAATATTTCCATTTTTGATTTGATTCATTCACTTACAGTAATATGATTTGATTTTTTTCCTTATTTATTTTAATTGAAGAGAGAATCATCATTAGTACATAAAAATCAAATCATATTTATTTTAAGCGATGATTAAAAAAACACAAATAAAAATACCATCTTCCTGGAAACAAATGGTGGTTATAATTTGTGCAATCGAAACAAGAATCACGACTCTTGATGAAATATAGCACCAAACCTAACTAAGCACTCAAAATGTAACTTTTGTTTCAAAGAATCCAAGAACATGTACTTTCTTCACTGTCCATTCCTCGTATTCATTTCACATATACATTTCTAAAACCCGAGATCATTTACTTTATTCTATAGTAACTTTCATACCTTTCACTTTACTTCATGTGGATGGCCCACTTGATCCCAATTCAAATTAGCTTCTTTGTAGCTCTCGTCCATAGCTTGTCATTTTAATACATATGCAATCCCTCCTACTCTCTGTTGGTGATTTGTTTCGTTAATGTGATTTAAGTGTAATAGGATTACTTTGTGTGATCAAAAGTGATCTTGATAAATATTAAACAAGTAAGGAAGGTGTAGAGTGCACTCTTGTTTAAATTTATTCAAGATTAAAAGTAGACTGTCATTTAGGGGCGAAGCCCCTAAACGAACGAGGGTCCGGGGTAGCGGCCCTAGGAGCGGGGTCCAAGGGGAAGAGCCCCTGGCTAGGATCGAGCTGCCAGGTTAGCGCGAAATTTTTTGGGAAGAGCCCGTGGCTGGGATCTAGACATTTGGGTTATATTGTTGTATTAAAAATGCATCAAAAATCCAAATTTAGAATATTTAACCCGTTTTTTGGCTTGGTATTAATCATTATAGAAAACCCGGATTTATGACAGTTTTTGATTATTGCCAAACTGTTTTATGATAGTTTTAACAGTTTTAAGATAAAGGAGGTATTTAACCAATTTTGGTCAGTTTTTTCTGATACTCACGAAATTCATATATCTCATTCTTTGTTATTTTCTCTTATGGGTCTTATCCAATCAAAGATTAGTGAGTACCACCTAATACCTTGATTTGATAGCACAATTCTCAGAATTTCCAAGGCTATTATTATCCAATTTTCTAACACTCTCTACTAATCCCTCCTACTCTCTATTACATGTTTTCTGCTCTTGGTATTTCCGTAATTATGACCTTTGAACTACGTCTTGTTAAGGGCATCCACAATACATTGAACTTCGTAGAGTTCAATGGATTGTCACATTATCCATTAAACACGTATTCAATCCCAATCACCATTTTATTCCTTTTATTAAACCATTCGATAATCATTGAACTCCTTCATTCAACTCTACTCCATGTTATCTCCTACACTCCATTCAACTCTTATTTAATCCTAATCACCGTCCTCTTCAACTCTTATACTACTTGCATTATGGATGCTCTAAGAGTACATGAAGTTTGAGTCCAATGTTGTCTACCTATGTGGCTATATAGTTGCAATGATTTCCTGGATAAAACAATTGTAGTAAATAAGGTATGATTTCCTGGATGAACCAACTGTAGTAAATAAGGTGAATGACATCTTGTTTATTACCCACTCAATGAGAAGAGTAAATTATAGATTTGGTGCATGTGGTTTGTTCAAATTCACATTATTGGTCCAACTTTGAAAAAGTGATCATGACAGGTCCCTTGGTTTGCAATTATTGCACTGGTGGTCCCTGGCACAGTTACCGTCTTAGAAGTTCCGTTAAATTCTATCAAATGACAAAATTTCCCTTTTATTTATCTTTTTCTTATTTTCTTTAATTTTATTTTAAAGCCACAACCAAGTACCATCACCAACTACCAACTACTATCATCAATACCAGCACCACCACATCACCTCGCCACCGACCACAATCACCAATACCAACACAACCACGTCACCTCACCACAAAAATATATAATAAAGAAATAAAAAATCAACAATACATGAACACATGAATCAAATGGTTGATTGTGTCCATTTGTGCCAACCACATGAGAAAAATCATAAGGTCTGTAATTTGGCAAAAACATTCAACATCATAAGCAAATAATAATAAATGTATCTAATTAGGTTTTAGACAAGATTTGTTCAGTATTTTCACACTTACACATGTAAATATTTAAAGCATATCACACAAATCCAACTCCAAGTTTTCAAATTAAGATTGAAAAATAACCTTTCTAAAACAACATTTATCACGATTAATGGAGTCAATGAGGAGGGAATCATAGGAAGAGGAAGGGATCATCAGGTGTTGGGGGAGGTGGCATGTGAGAGCTAAGGGTAGAGGTTGGGATGGTTGGCTTGTGGAAGAGGTGAGGCTGCAAGGGTGGGTTTGTGGTGTAGGAATGGAGTAAGATTTATAGTGGAGAAAGGTAATAGTCATTTTCTATGATTACATCGTAGTAGTCGGAGTTCTACGAGAGAGAAAAATAAACAAATTGTCAGTTCTGCAGAATACGTGGTTGTAGAGAAAGGTATTGTCTGAGAAGACGCTGTCATGGAGGATCTAATCGTCGATGACGAATTAAAAACCAAAATTAGAGACATATGGGGATAGTGCATATGCTTTCTAGAAAGGAGGGCGGTGACCGGAGGGATAACGTTGTCATTCGGTGGTAGAGTACAACGAGATGGGGATAGTTAGAGTCGGAGTTTGGCTAGGAGAGAGGGCCGTGAAGAATGGCTATAGATTTAAGGTTTTAAATCATCTTTATAAATAATTTCCAGAAATGGTCCCTGATGTATATAGGTTTTGATCTTTGTGGTCCAAGGGTAAAAAAGTATTTTAACATTATATTTTATAGAAAAATAGATAGAGTTAACCTTAAGGACCATATGTATAGTTTCTTTAAACCACAAGGATGCATCATGTCAAACTTTCAAAATTGAACCAAAAGTACGAATATAATCAAACCATAGAGACCAAAACTGTAATTTACTCTAATAAAAATAAACCAAAGTATAAATCAGAATCTTGTTTCTTGAAGGGAGTTGATCCGTACACAACGATTTTCATCCGCAACACTTTTATGAAAACGGATCATTATAACCTTTTCTGTATTTTACACTTTATCCCTTCCTATTCTAAAAACCTTCCCTACGTATAGGATAACACATACCAGTACTTCCGCATAAAATGCAACCTTTGTTTCCACAACAACCCACTTTGCTCCGCTGAAGATGTCGCCTCCGGCTTACTCCACCATCTTCGTTCACCATCTTCCTTTGGCTTGCTTCACATGTACACCCTAATGTATTTATAGTTTCAATTTTTTTTTCTAGTTTTGGTCATTTTTTTATAGAAATATCTCTTAATCGATTTACAAAAACACTAAATTGAAATCTTAAACCAATTTGGAATCGTTTGCTATATAATCATGAAATGATTTGGTATTGGTTAATCATGATTTGAGTTTTTGATTGTTCCTTATATAAGCATGTCAATGTATCTCTTAATCTGTTTACAAAAGTACTAACTTGGAATGTTGATATAATTTGAAATCGTTTCCTTTCGAATTGGTAAATCATGATTTAGTTTTTTTTTTATTGTTTCCTATATAGTGTATCAATGTTTCTACTGTTAAAAAATGTATCATTGTTTCTAAATTTTTATAATTCTCTACATAATTGTGTACCAATTTTCTATAAACAATCTTTTATCAAATTTTTTATTATCAATTTGTCTATCATCACGTCTTCAAATCCAAACATCAAAACATAATGTTTTAACCAAAAGAAACGAAATCATGATGCTGAGATAAACAAAGAAATAAAAGTACGTTGCTATTATATGCATTTTACTGGGTCTGATTTCGATATTGTCACAGGATTAGAAGAAGGTGGTGGGCATATGGTCGTGTTTAAGTGGATTCTTAATAACGAGTTGTCTTTTAATAAATAAGGGGATAGATCAGTAAAGTGAATAGACTAGATAAGTCCTTGAGTCTTCCCTAAAATGGTTTTGGTTTTTGTTGGTGCTGCTGTGAAGTTATCTCCTTTGTTGGTTGTATTTCTCCTTTGACTTGATGTACTTTTAATGTTTTTCTAGAAAAATAAAAATTTGTACTAAATAATTTTGTCCCTCCTTGGTTAGCACCAGGTCTTTCTTTATCTATATAAAACGACCAAGTTGGTTTAACTTAAAGGGGTGTTTGGTATAGAGAAATGGAGTTAATTACATTTATATTGTTTGTTTAGCATTGAAAATGAAGAGGAAGGGAAAAAAATGAATTCCTTTTCCAACCTTTTCATTCACTGAACACAACTTTGAAAAGGAGGTTGGTCAAGATCGCTTGTTGGTAATTTAATAGAAAAACATGCACTTTTAGTGATTACAAAACTTGTGAACCAATATGTTACCAATTTTTAGCCCATGATTCAATGACTAAAAGGAAGACCTCCAAATACAAAAAATAAAATAATAATAACTTCTGCGATACGAGATCATTCAAGATTTTAGTTGGCGGAGTCATCACAAAGACACAATAAAGTGGATGGTGAAAACATCTGAATTGATGTAAATGTATATTCGTTATATGCGTTTGATTTAGATGGTCCTTTTTGCGCAATCATAGTTCTTTTTATTTTTTATTTGGATAGTTGTTTGGTTTTCTATTTTGGACTGTTGTTTGATAACATTTGTTTGGTACAAAGTTTCACTACTAGAAAAAATCCCTTTAATGACACGCAAACAATGGTATGGATTCATTTACGATACGTATTTTTTGTGTGTCCTAAAAACAATGTACACTTCCCAAATTTTGAAGGATAGAGGACACGCATTTATGCGTGCCCTAAAATTAGTTTCCAACAAAAAAAAGTTACAAACAAGGAGGGAACTTATCTTGTGACACATGTGTTATGGATTGTTTAAGATTACTTTTATCAAGGGCCAAAGTTGAAGTGTTGAAGGAGACTTTGTGCCATGATGTGGTGCAAGGATGCCTACAACGTGGCAATGGATTGATGGACTGCATGTCTATTTTGGCCGCCACAACGTGGCCAAGTATTTCCAAGGCGTGTCAGCTATTCTGGCCCAAGCTCATGATACTTTTAGAGTTTGCTTCATATTTAAGCCTCTCTAAGCCATTTCTAGGGTTCATTTTCAGCCTTTAACACCCTTTCACCTCAAAAAACCCTAACCTTCATTCCTTGTTTGATTCTTGACCTTTTTTTGGAACATTTCTTGGCTTGAAGAAGAAGAAGAGAAGAAGAAGAAGAATGTGTTTTATTAGTGAAGCTTGCAAGGAAACATCATCATCATCATCTCATATTCTATTCGGATCCTTATAAGTGTCAAAGCTTCTAACTTTATTGTTGTGTATGACTCGATCTAAGTTTTGTCCTATGTTCTTCATGTTTTAGTAAGTTTGGAAGGATGAGACTCATAAAGTTGGCAACTTTATGACTCTCCTAATTCCAATGAGTATCATATGTTGTAGATCTAGTTATTGGTTGAATATCTTGTCATTTGCTTGAGATTTGATATTTCTAGCTCATTTTGACCTAAAATCGATTCTAGACATGTTTTGAATATACCTGTATATAAAGCTTTTCAACTTTATGATGGATCTTATAAACCATTCTAGAGTGGTTGGGTTAATGACTTTTTTAGATTAAGAACTTAATGGTTAAGACATTGTGTTATATAGCTTTATTTAGCCCTAGGGTTGGAGATCTTGATCTCTTTTGGTAGCTTAATGGATAATGTTGGAATTTTTATACATTTAGACCATATAATGGACTAGATCTGAGCTTTAGAGCTCTTGGAATTGAATCAAGCGACTTAATCTATTAAGTTGTTGAAAAACCCAGCACCCACGACATGGTCATAGGTTGCCACGACCTGGCGATTAGGAAATGCACGTTTGTTCGATCGCGGGAGGGCCGCGACGTAGTGGTTCACTAAAGTAAACATTGACCGTTGACTTTTGGTATGTATTGACTTTTGGTCAAATTTCTATTTTTAGAAGGTAGACTTAAGGTATACCTTGTGTGGTATGTTAGAAGGTGTTTAACACCCATCTTTTAGCGGTGAGAGTTGTTAATTATGGTTGGCACTACATTGAGCTGGTTTTAATTGGATTTGTGATTTAGGTGAGTCTCTTCACTATACTCGTGGGTCGAAGGCACCAATATCAACCCCCTAGATTATGATTATACGATGATAGTTGATGATATGTCAGTATGTGCTTTATTGTCTTTGTGACACATGTTGATATGATTTTATGTTTTATTTATGTGGGGTTGATATGGACCCGACATGGCTACATGTTGTTATATAGAGTCATCATGGACTCGGGGTTGATACAGACCCGACACAGCCACATGTTATTATATAGAGTCATTATGGACACCAGGTTGATACAAACCCGACACAGCTACGTGTTGTTATATACATATAGGTTGTATATGGTATTTTTGGGAACTCACTAAGCTTTGTGCTTACAGTTTCATGTTTATGGTTTCAGGTACTTTCGGTTCTGAAGGTAAGGGCCCGGCGTGACTGCACTACATCCCCAGAGTTTCCGCATTAACTACTTATGATTTTTACTCTGATATTTACATGATGTAATCAATTGATTGGTTTTTGGAAGCACTTAATTATATGGATTATTGTTTTAAAAATGAAATGTTTATTCTGAATTTTTAGGATGTTACATATCTTAAATGTGTGTCCTCAACAACGCTTTATAATTTTTACTTAAACGCACGTTTCTTATCACAAAATTGCATGGGCTATTAATTTTAGGGCTTTTTTTTGAAGAACACACACTTTCTTCTCCCCCTCCACCAGGTATGCATCCCTTTCTTTATTTCTCAAGTCTATTTTCTACAAAAACAAGCAAGCATAAGAAAGATAAAGACAACGCACCATGTCAAACTATCTTCTATAACAACAAGTTGTCGACTGAACTGAAAAATCATTGAACCATCTCTTTCAAGTAACAAAACCTTACCGTTTAAGCCTGCCTTCGTCGAAACCCTAAGCCATATGCCTCATCTTCAACAGAACCATTATTCCAATCTTCGTACCCTACCTTTTCTCTGACTTCACCACCATGAACCTCCGTATGTTAATCTAACATCCTCCTCTTTCCCTTTCTTTTAAGATAAACAAACCTTGTTTTATTTGTTTAAAATCTCTATCACTGGACCAATCTACTTGATTTGAGAGAATTACTACATAAATTAGCACCACCAGAACCTCTTCACTTGTTATCGGAATCCTAACCTCTATCCTTCTTTCGACCATACTTATTCCATCGTCAACCAAGAGCACCAGATGTTGGTAATTCTTCAACTCCTTTACAATTTAATTGATTTTTTTGATTTTATACATATACATGTTAATTTCTAGACAGTAATCAGGCAGCCTAAGCATAGTCTAGTATGAAGATGAAACTTACAGGACCTCTTTGAAATCACTTCATCCTGCTTGGCTGCTTGTTTATAGAGAAAATCATGAAAAAAAGACTGTTGGTATATGTGGACATTCCATTCAAATAAACTTCCATGAAAGATTTTTTTAAAAGAGCTTCAGGTTGTGTTATTTCCATTAACACCCTTCCTCACACTCTACCTTAATAAACATATATGTACAAGTGTTATTGGACTCACTAAAAGTGTCTTTTGGTTCATAATCTATCAATTTCTTACCCTGTAGGGTATAATTAAACTTTAGTAAGTGTTTTTCTTGCATTTAGGCTTTCATATTCTACGAGCTTATGCATTGTTCCCCATTTCCTTTTTTGTTTTCCTTTCATTTGAGGTTGAGCAAATTTTTTGTATATGTTATGATGATCCAAAGGAAATAAGAAGCTTAGGGTATTTTGTTAGGGTATTTTGTTAATGATTTAAAATTAAAGCTGAAGCTATCTTAACTATTTCTATTGCAAACATTATAATTTCCATAAATAGGTTAGGGTATTTTGTTAATATCACTTTTGAATATAATTTTATTTGTTTGACTAGATCCGGTGGAAGGGTTATAGACTTGAGGAAGACACTTAGGAACCTATAGAGAGCTTAAGGTAAGGAAATAATGTTAATTATTGTTTACTTTAATTCATGTTGAATTTTAATAATTTGATTTATATATCATTTATTTGAATTGGTGATTATCATGACAAGATAACAGTGTTTGTTGTTAATGATTTAAAATTAAAGCTTGTACCTTCGCAGGTTTCCAAAGTACTATACTTTAGGTGAACTACTTCTATATAGTGAGACAGCCTGAACATGATCAAGCAAATTGGTGTCCAATTCATCTTTTCTTCATCTTTATAGGATCCTGGTTGATCTCAAGCCACGTACATCATCAGGAGAAGGGTTCTTGTAAAAAAAAACCACATACAAATATACAATTAATAATCTCTAATGGCGGAGGCCATATAAGGGCATGCAGGTGTGCTACCCCCACCCCTCAACTTTTTTAATTTATATATATTACTCCCCTCAACATGTCTAAATTCATAAACATTACTTTTATCGATTTTCGTAATAGCAGGGGCTGAATGTTGCGTACCCTTGATCAATATATTATAGATTTACCTTAAAATAGGGGATCCACCATTGAAACTTGCTATTTTTCGGCTATGTATCTGACATTTCCTTTACCATTTTTAATATTTTGCTAACACATTGGTAACAAATAATAAGAAATATTTATGATATTTTTATTATATAATGTAACACCCGATTCAAGGTATTTCTCTTTTTGACCCTTCTATTATGAAAAATGTTTACAATTTGGTCCTAGGGGTGAAAACGGAAATTTAAGGGAAGGGCGCGTATGCTAGGCATACTCCTAGTACGCAAGGTGTACGTAGTTAGGGGACAAACCATAATTTTTAAGGTTTGGACCCTATTTAAGCATCATTATGGATTCAAGACCCTTTCCCTCACCAGCTTTCTTCCCTCTAAAGATACCCTACAAAAACCTAGTTTGTGAGTGTTATTGAGCTCTGGTGGTTAACTTTTGGTGTTTTTGCTCACTTTGAAGAAGAAGGAGATTGGTGTTCAAGCCTTGGTTGGAGTAGAGTTCTTAGATCCAAAGTTTGCATCAATTTTGCTAGCATTAGGAGGTATAAAGCTTCTATCTTGATGAATTTATGTGTTAGATCTATTCTAGGGCTTGTTTTTAGCATGTTTTGATCCGTTGGGTCCTTGTGGGTATGAGCTACCCTATGAGCTTAGAATTTTAGATCGTATCATTTCTAATGTTGTTAGTGCATAAAAATGTCATCTTGATGGGTGTTGTTGAAGCATGCTAGAGTTGGTGCTCATATTATGGATCTAGATGGACAAAAATGGGTTTTGGGTCCTATTAAGACATGCAAAGGGGTAAAGATGCCAACTTTATTGATTAAGACCTTACTTAGACCTAGATATGAGGTTTGGACATTAAAGTCTTAAGTAATTAAGACCTTTTCTTAAGGATTTGGGTTCTGGCTAATATGTTGGGCGTACTTTTTAGTACGATGTGCGTACTAGGTATGAGGCCCAATGGAAGTATTTGTAGTACGTGGGGCGTACAGGTTAGGTACGCAGGGTATACAACATGTTGTGGGCCTAGGATACTTTTTGGGCCATTTTGAGGGTTTGGGCTTTGATTGAATGGGTTTAGCTTTGAGGTGAATAGTCTTTTACCCTAAGAGTCGTGATTATGGATTTAGGTTCTCGGTTATGTTATGACCTACTTGTAAATTAGGGTATTATTTGATCATATTTAGTGCGGAGATTTCACGGATCAACAGACCGAGCATTTATATGATTTTTCAGTAGTTTGAGGTGAGTCTCCTCCTAGTGTTTGGCAGGTCGAAGGCACTAATGTTGGCCTATTGATTATTGTTATTTGTATATTGGTTGTATGTGTAACTCTAGAATGTGTTGTACGTGTTGTATGTAAGTCGGGCGGGGCCAATGGTTATCAGGCAATGACCATTGTATGTATGGTATGAGGCATTTCGGGGAACTCACTAAGCTTTGTGCTTATGGTTTTCAATTTATGTTTCAGGTACTTATGGATCAAAGTGGAACGGCTCGAGTGATCGCATCGCACACATCCTGATTTTCTGCTTTATTGACTTTGATGTATTTAGGATGATTATGGTTACATTATGATTTCCTTACGGTTTTAATAAATACGATTGGGTTGTGTTTTATTTAATATAAAAACAAAAGATTTTGATTCTGAGTTTTGGAAAGTTACATATAATCACATTTTAGAAAACATTTATTTAATAATTTATATATTTTTTGTGTTTTCTTGTCAGGTAAGTAATATGATAAGTTGTGATTTAATTATTTTATTAACTTGTTAGGATAGCAAATTTTCATAACTTATTTGTTAATTTTAATTTTTATTATGTTCAAATAGGTAATTATTACTTTTAGGATTATTCTTACCTTTTCATCTTTTTATCACAAAAAATTTTGAGTTGGACACGGCCAGTATGCGTATGTTAATTTTTTTAGATCTAAAATCTATTCATTTTTAGATTTTATATTTATGTTATTAATGGTTTTGAATTTTTGAGTTTTAAGATGTTTCGCAAAGATCAAATGCAACTTTTAGTTAGAGAATATATATATATATATATATATATATATATATATATATATATATATATATATATATATATATATATATATATATATATATATATATATATATATATATATATTATGAAGATCCGTTTGAGAGCTGACGATGTTTAAGGAAAGATTGTGCTGACCAACGTTTGGGTACAACACAACAAATGAATATATAAATATATTTCCTTCTTGCTTATATGATCAATCTATCATTTTCATTTTTAACTTTACATCTTTTTTAAGGAATGGGCATCACAACAGAGAAATTGATATAACTTGTGAAAACATGGAAATCTTTGATTGAAGCCTATGTAGATGTGAAAACCACATATAGCAGTCTCAATAATTACAATTTGACTGGTCCAATCCTAATGAAGTTAACTAACAACACATTTTTGCAAGTTCTATAAGTTGAAGTAAGTTTATTTCACACATTTAGGGCTTTTTTTGGTAAAATACAACAAATAGTAGCATACCTTAATTAATTTGACTTGAAAAAAACATGATTTACTCTTTTTACAACACAAGTCATTTCATGTCCCAAAAAGCAAAAAATAGCAATGTACTTTGCTATTTCATGCATTTAAACTTCTTTTACTAGAAATAAGTAGAAGTAAGTCGTTATTTCATGAATTTAGGCATTTTGTGGTTAAAATTCAAGACTAACAACATACTTAATTGCTTTAACTTAAAAAAAAAAAACATAATTTACTCTTTTTACTACATAAGTCATTTTATGTCCCAAGCAGGAAACTTATAGAAAAAAAGTTAACACTAGTTGAGTCAATGCTCTTCAAGTGATGAAGTTCCAAGACTTAAAGATGTCATGGATACTATAAAAGGAGAACTTACTTACGAGTTTCTTTTAATGTTGTTATTTGTTTTTCTATAATAAATATACTTAATATTAGCAATTTATTACATTTAGTTACTATTAGAATGATTATTTGTATTTGACATATGATATTTTGTGAAATTAATTATTTTTCTTGTGTATGGTATTTTATTTTTTATTATGAGAATTTAAATGCGTTATCTTATTTGAAAATTAGTAAATCTATCAAAAATATATATTTATAAATCATTTAAAATTATGACACGCAAAACTATGTGTCGTCTTTGTTTATGTCATAGACTTAAATGATACACATTGTGTATTGTAAATACATGTCGTAAAGTTGCGACACGCAAATATGTGTTGTCTTTCTTTATGATAGAAGCTGCCTTGACATGTATTTGCGTGTCATCTATACCTTTTTTATGACACGCAATGCGTGTCATTAAAAGATATTTTTCTAGTAGTGTTTGGTGATATAAATAATTTTTTTTTTAATTATAGAAGTTATTATCAAGTGAAATGTGTACGGTTATGTTAAATTTTTTGAGTTTATATGTGAAAAAATAAATTATGGTAGAAAATATAATTTTTAGTGGTGGGAATATAAAGTATTGTAAAATAGACTAAAAAGTAAAATTGAAATTTGCAAAAAAAAAATTATATACATGGCAAAAGAAATATGTTAATTTAGTTCGAGGGGACAAGGAAAATATAAATTTGTCTATTTATATGAAAAAAATGTTGTGGATGGTTACAAATCCTTGTGTACGAATTAACTTGTTTTCTTGAATGTTTATTATGTAAAATAAGGGTGCTAGACAAGGTTGTCAAGATCGGGATCCTACCTAGGATCGTTTTTTGGTTTGCAAGATCGGGATCGAGATCCTAAGATCCCACAAAATATAATATAATTTTAATTTATAATATTTAATTATGAAAAATATTTCAAACATTTAATTTTTCGTTCAAAAATTATAAAAACTTCAAAATATTAGTTATAAAGTCAGAATAAAAATGATAAATGATAGATTGATAAAAGATAAAAGACATAAAGTGGTAAAAATATCATTTGCAAAAAAAAAAAAAAAAAAAAAAAAAAAAAACAAACAAACAAAGGAATGTAGGATCGGATCAGATCTCGATCCTACCCCAAATACGATTCTTTTACGATCCGGATCGTTTTTCATACTTAGGATTGTAGGATCGTACGATCCTACGATTAGGATTACGATTTTGACAACCATGATGCTAGATTCTTGGACTATTGCATCTAGCTCATAAATATTCATCAATGACTACTAAACGACACCAAACAAATAAAGTTAATGGGAGGGACCAATTTTAGAAAGAAATTTTTTTTTTTTTCAATAAACCTTGCAAAAGTGTATAATACCATGGACCATTATTAGGTTTTCTCTTTTTTTTTTTTCCTTTATTTTACCATGCCCATGGGCCATGTCGATGGTCCATTGTTTTATATATTCTTCTTAATGTTTCATTAGTTGTTTGATCTATTCTTGACATGTTAAATGTTTTTTTTTTTTTTTTTTTTTTTTTTTTTTCCTTTTATTTTACCATGCCCATGGGCCATGTCGATGGTCCATTGTTTTATATATTCTTCTTAATGTTTCATTAGTTGTTTGATCTATTCTTGACATGTTAAATTATGTGTATAGTTTAAAAAATTAACCGCGAATAAATCATGTTAAATAAGGCATATCTTTTGAAAATAGATTTAAATGTTTACAAATTTTTAATCTATTTTATTAAAGAAAGTTAAACCAATTATTTAATAATACATTCTTAGGTTCAGGTTCATTTGAAACAATGTTAATTTTGTGTGATCGTAAAACCAAATCCAAAAATAATTTTAAAATGAAAAATAAAAGGATAGATCCAAAAAAAAATTAATTATTATTTTCGGAACTTTATTTAACTAAAAAAATAAAAAATAAATTAAAAAAAATTACCGTTTTTTTTTAAATACATGAAATATTCTAATAGCATATTACACTGTATATATTTAATATGATTTTTAAAATGTTTAGAATATTCTACTAGATTTGACAGATGTATTGAATATTCTAAATATTCTACTAAAATATGTAAAAATGTATTTATTTATTTATTTATTTTTTATTTTTCTTTTATTTTTTTTGGAAAATATATATTTCGAAAATAATATTGGAAAAAAAATTTGAAAATTTTCAATTATTTTGCATTTGAAAAATGTTTTTGTTTTATCTAATAAATGAGTTGCTAGGATTGCGTCTCACGGTCTCACAAAATTAGGACGTCTCACATGAACCTAAACCTACATTCTTATAATTAAACTTAAATGGTTAATTATTAGAAAATTTTAAAATGGTTGGGTACAATACTTTAGCAAACGGTTAAATCGTTTGTTATACAGATCTGAACTTTGGAAAATTAAGAAAGAGCATTATAGGAAAATGGATGTTACGGTAGACTTATAGTAGAATTTTGCTGGACAGAGTTCCCAACATTGTTTTTAGAATTGTTTTCAGAGTGGTGTGATCATCATTTAAGAAAGGAAGATTGATGTGATTTGGAGATGTGCATAGGCGACAACCAATCGATGTTGGTCGGGTGATGGAGAAAATTATTGCTACCAGTACATGGAGGAGAGGATGCTTAAGAAGGAAGTGAGTAGATAATCTGATGTTAGACTTGAAGATATTACTTCTTACCAATGACATTAACTCTAATAGGATTATGTAGAGGTCGAGCATCGAGATAATTTAGTATGATAGAAATATACTATGTACTACATTTCCTTCACATTGTTTGTACTTGGTACTTAGCATTGTTATCTTACATTTATTTTTATTTTTACTTTCAATCGGTATTTACTAATATAGCCCCTTCCTATACTACTAGATCCTATCTCTACCATTTGTGTTGTTCATACAATACGTTTTTTTTGTTACCTTTGCCTCACTTTGATATTAGTTTAATGTTTTTATTTTTGTTTCTTTATTATCTTCATTATGGACTAGCATTTTAAATGCATGAGATAATCCAATAGCATGTAAACGTATACTATTTCATTTTTTCCTTCTTATTTTTTCCTTACTTTTTAATCAGAGGTGGAAACACCGTGATCTACACCATCTTATCCCCCTACCCCTACCTCATGCTTATGTGATTGAGATATTGTTATTGTTTGTGTTACCTTACCCCAAAAAATGCTACCTAAAATGTTGATTTGCATTATCATTATTTGAATAGTTTGTTTTGGGGTTTAATTTTTGTTTTTGAATAATGTTATTGGGAACAAACTATTTTGTATATGCTCATTTAGTAACCTTTCCATTTGAATGTATAAAAGGTCACAAATTGCTAATATTTTTCAAAAAGTATATCATGATTTGCAATAACATGTTTACAAGTTATTACTTATGTGATATTCAAATGTTGATATGGTGTTGACGTGACATCTTTTTAAGAAACTCTATGAATGTTAGACAATTTTGCTTATAATGTCCTTTATTGCAACCACGAAAGTAAACCTCATCATTCATGATTTCTTCCTTCTTCTTTGGTTGAGAGGTAATCTTTTGATGAAATCCTTTATCCTTACCACCTTTTATGTCGTTAGTTTTCGTTTTTTACACATGATTCCCTATTCATAAGCATTATGGATGGGGCTTTTTGGAAATATGCCCACTAACACAAATGATTATATGGGTTACACATTTTGCTCAACAAGGAACAACAAGAATAATTAGTTAGAGGGATTAATTTTATTTATTGATTTATCAAGTAAATAACTAGAAATTTGTAACAAGAGCCTTTTTATGAAATAACATCCAACGGTTGCATTATGGTAATGTTACCATAGTTTAGAAAATGTTGGAGCCTAAGAAAAGGTTACTTAGGGTTTCCACTCCTTATATAAAGGAGACAAGACCAAAGAAGCCTACAAGATTGTAACATCCCGAAAACCAGGTATAATATTTAATTAAATTATATTCACTTTGTCAAGGAAACTCGAAAACTTGGAGATTTCAACTCGCCAAGTAGAGATTGAGATAGCCACATGATTTTTAGAGTCTACTCAACGAGTTGGGGGGACTCGACTCGACGAGTAGGAGCTGAGTGTGAAAACCCTAATATTCAGGGTTTGCACCCTATTTAAAGGACCTTAAGTCCTTTACCCCGCCTCCCTCATCACCTTAGCACAATGAGAGAAACCCTAATCGAGATATATTCATCTATAAGAGAGAAATAGAGAGAGAGAGAGAGAGAGAGAGAGAGACTAAGATTGTATGTTTTATGGCCATTTCCATCTTCTCTTTGAGTCCCTTAGTTGTTTGAGCATGCCTTGAAGATGAGACTTCAGATCTAGATAGTATGAGGTTCCTTGGGCCTAAAGATTCAAGTTTTATCAAGCTAATGGCCAACTTTCATGCATTAAACCCTTAAAGAGTTTTCTTTTGGCATATTCAGCCCAAGAAGCCATGCATAGACATAAAGCTTGCATCTTTACGTAATATTTCAACCTTAGAAGGCTAGATATAGAGTAAGGGGCCTTAATTCTACTTAAAAATGTTTGAACGAGAGAATGGACTAAAAGGACTCGGCGATTTGATGAGCAAACTCGATGAGTTGGTTAGGGTTTTCCCCGATAGTCTGGACGCGTTACAAAATCGGTAAGTTGGTGAGACAACTCGACGGGTTGAGTTGGATTTTCCTGATATTTTTGAGAAACGAAGGAACTTGATGATTCGCATAGATGCACTCGATGAGTTGGGTCAACATGGACTGCTGACTCAAGTGTTGACTTCCATTGACTTTTAGGGTTTGGTCAAGTTATGGATTAAGGACACCATGGAGGGGTAAAATGGTCTTTCGCCATTTCTGAGAGTTAGAAAAGGGGTTAGCTTAACATCCTTAGAGTTGTTGTTATAAAGTGCTAATTAGAGATTATTATGATATGTAGGTGGAGTCTAAACCGATAGTTGATTATGAAACCTATTTGCTTACATATGAGGTGAGTCTTCTCACTATACTTACCTTAGTGGTAATATTGTGTGTAACATCCGGACTCCTAGGTATATTATTTATTTATTTTATTTTTGAGGTCTATTGAGAAACTCGATGAGTAGGTGCTTCAACTCATCGAGTAAAGTTATATTTGGCCACGTGGGATTAGTAACCTACTCGACGAGTCAGAGAGTCGACTCGTCGAGTAGGCACTGTGTGATGAAACCCAAAATCCCAAGGGCTGGGGCCTATTTAAGAGAACTTATGTCCCCATTTTTGACTCACCAACTACCCAACTTCACTGAGAGAAACCCTAATCGGCCATTGAGCTAAGAAAGAGTGTTTGAGCTAACTTTTGAGTATTTTGGTGAATCTTTCGGAAGGAAAGAAGGGTGATACAAGCAAGGGACAAGGAGATACTATGGTATCCATAAAGTTCCTTCACTTAGAGCTTTTGTGGAAGGTAAAAGCTTGCACCTTTCTCATTTATTTGGTTAGATATCTTGAGTATGGATGTTAGGGCTTTTACCACCTTTGGTTGGGACAATGAGTGTATGGGGTGTATTAGGAGGTCTAGACTTCAGATCTGGACCTAGTGAGGTCCATTGAGTCCAAAGGTCCCAACTTTATTCAGCCAAAAGAGGGTTCTTATGCTTAACACCTCGTGAGAGCATGTACTTGGTAATATGGAGCAAATATGCTATGCATGAACATAAAGATCGAAGCTTTATGTGACAATCAAGCATTGTGATGCTAGATCTAGTGTTTGGAGTTGTAGATCTGCTTTGAAATGTCTGAATGAGAAATCAGATTTAAGGGATGAGTCCATGAGTTGAACTCAACGAGTCGATTAGGGTTTGTTTGGATGAGCTTGATCATGCGATAACTTGGCGAGTTAAGGGTCAGCTCGACGAGCTGAGCTGGACCTTCACGAGACTTCTGAGGAAAAGTGTGGACTCAACGAATCACATAGGTGCACTCGACGAGTCGGGTCAAACATGGACTGTTGACTTGAGTTTGACTTCTGTTGACTTTAGGGTTTGGTCAAACATGAGTAATGGAGACAATGGAGAGATAAAATGGTCTTTTACCCATCTTAAGAGTTAGAGAGAGTGTGTAACCTTCGGTTTATTTTGAGTGTGAATATAATATTAATTAAAGGTACTTATTCTCTGTGTTAGGCGAAGGCTAGTTCGACACTACATGTATGACGTTGTTACTTTTTTGCTTACGAGGTGAGTTTTCTCACTATACATACCTGGAGTGGTTATATGAGTTGTGTGACTGGAGGGTCTTATGTGTTTATATTGAATATTGTGACATTCTGCATTATGTCTATGTGATTTATGTTGTGTATTATATCTGAGCTTACTGAGTTAGGTACGGAGGGTCCATCTGAGTAGGGCCAGAGGGTCCACCCGAGTTGTAGGATCGGAGGGTCCCACTCAAACACATTGACCGGAAGGTCTTTCTGATTTATAGCCTCAAGTGGCTAACGAGTTGTGTGTGGTATTTTAGGGAAACTCACTGAGCTTCGTGCTTACCGTGTTACGTGTTATGTGTTTCAAGTACTTCTCAGGATCACAGGAAGGCACCAACTTGATTGTACATTCATCTGAGCTGGAGATATATTTTTGGAGGATCCTGGATTTGTGTTAAACAATTTTGAAATATGTGTTGATAAACTGATACTTGAGATTTTGAGAAAATGTGACATGTGTTTTATTGTATTTTAAAATGAAAATTTTGGTTTGAAAATTTACGATGTTACAAGTTGGTATCAGAGCGTTGGACTCAAACTAAGGATTTGAGAAAAAATTTCAAAATGAAATAATGATTCTAAAATGAGAAAGAGTTCAAGAGAAAATGAGTTGGAGTAGTGTGTACATTTATTCAGATCCCGAGTGGTGATTTCCCAAAATACCCTTACTTTTTGTGTTATGAGATATGATGAATTATTATTTTGGATGCTAGAGGGTAGGCTAGGCATTCCATATTTTAGGACTAGAGTTGCCTGATTTGTGATGCCTTACCCTAGGAGTTGGTGATATTTGTGATGTGCTTTTGGGTATGAGATGAGTAAGAGTATTTAGCAGGAATCACCTAGAGAGGGTTCTTGAGTTGAGAGAAAATCTAGGAGAGACACCTAGATGAGCTTGAGAGGGTTCTACTGAGAGAGTAGTTTGATATTCATGAGAGATAGAGTACTTGTGACTTGGGTGGTACCAGAGATGTTTGGGTCTATCAAGACCACCCTATCAAGAAATTTCATGAGTGGTACGCTGCTGTTACCGAGGCTGCTGCAGCTACATCCATCATAGCTGTAGCCGCTGCCAGGTCACAGGGAGGTGACTCGTTGTTGTATCTGGAGTTCAATAACACGAAGCCACCAAAGTTTGATGGGACTCAGGATCCGATTGCTGCGATGAGATAGATCTCTGATGTCGAGGGATATTTTTACGCTTGTTCATGTCCGGAGCATTTGAGGGTTCAGTTCGTGTTGAACCAGTTTCGCTTGGGGGCGAAGGACTGGTGGAAGTTTGTGACAACCAGTTTTACTCCTGCAAAGCATACTGCAGTGACATGGGAGAGGTTTAAGCTGATGTTCCGAGATGAGTATGTTCCCCCGGTGGAGAGTGAACGATTGGCCCAGGACCTTCTGTCTCTCAAGTAGAAGACACAGTTAGTGGCGAAGATTACGAGAATGTTTCACGAGAGGGCGTTGTTCTGTGTTGAGCACATGTCTTCTAAGAAGGCACGTATGAGCCGGTATTTCAGCATTTTGAGGAGGGATATTCGAGATTTCGTGGCGAAATCTTCTTATCAGACATTTTCCGAGCTTCAGGAAAATACCCTAGTGGGGGAGTGCTTACAGTGTATGGCGAGGGTACCAGATCTGTGTCAGCTTTCTGCTATGCTATCAGAGCGAGATAGAGTTTGCAGCAGGGTTATAGGGGATTTTTTTGCGTATTTGATGGATACACGGGTTGCTACAGAGAGGCTGAGTTCTATCACTGAGGTTCCGATAGTGATTGAGTTTCCATACGTTTTTCCCGAGGAGTTACTGAGTGTGCCTCTAGAGAGGCAAGTGGAGTTTCGGATTGATTTGGTACCGGGAGCGGCGTATCGCCAAGGCACCTTATCGTCTTGCGCCACCAGAGATATAGGAGTTATCCTGACAGCTCCAGGAGTTGCTTGGGAAGGGATTTACCAGACCGAGTAGCTCGCTGTGGGGAGCGTCGATCGTTTTTGTCAAAAAAAGGATGGTTCACACCAGATGTGTATTGATTACTAGGAGTTGAACAAGCTGACAGTCAAGAACCTTTATCCACTTCCGAGGATCGACTATTTTTTCGATCAGTTATAGGGGGCATCTTGGTTTTCCAAGATCGATTTGAGGTCTGGATATCATCAGATGAGAGTTTGTGAAGAGGATATCCATAAGACGGCCTTTAGGAGTCGTTATAGGAATTACGAGTTTGTGGTGATGCCATTTGTGCTCACCAATGCACCGACAACGTTCATGGACCTCATGAACCGGGTGTACAGGCCAATATTGGATCGAATGGTGTATTCGAGATCTAGAGAGAAGAACGAGGATCATTTTAGAGAGATTCTTGGGGTATTGAGAGTAGAGAGGCTTTATGCCAAATTATCCAATTATGATTTCTGGTTACAAGTTGTTCAGTTCTTGGGACACATCGTTAACCAGAATGGGATATTGGTCGACTCGGCCAAGATCGAGGCACTGATGAGCTAGGAGGTACCGAGATCCCCCACTGAAATTAAGAGTTTTTTGCATTTGGCCGGCTACTATCAGAGATTTCTCCAAGATTGCCATCCCTCTCACCAGGTTGACCCGAAAGGGTGTTACTTTTATTTGGGGTCCCGAGCAACATGCCTCATTTGAGACACTTCACCAAAGATTGTGTGAAGCCCCAGTGTTAGCCCTTCCTGAGGGGTTGGAGGACTTTGTAGTTTACTGTGATGCGTCTATTTTAGGGATGGGTGCGGTGCTGATGCATAGGGGGCACGTGATAGCATACACATCGAGGCAATTAAAGCCTCATGAGACGAGATATCCCACCTACGATCTAGATCTAGGGGCAGTGGTGTTCGCCCTCAAGATCTAGCACCACTATTTGTACGGGGTTTGGTGTACTATATACATGGACTACAAGAACCTGAAGTATCTCATGGATCAGCCCAACCTAAATATGAGACAGAGGAGGTGGTTGGATGTGGAGAAAGACTATGACTGTGAGATATTGTATCATCCGGGAAAGGCTAACGTGGTAGCTGACACCCTGAGCCATAGATTAGCAAGCGCTCCGATCCAAGATGTGTGTATGAGGATGACGGTGGTGACTTTAGTCATATATATTATTCGAGAGGACCAGTTGGAGGCGTTGAGACCAGAGAACCGCAAGAGGGAGCGGGTTATTAGATAGGTGTTTGAGTTTGTGATGGATAGTCGTGGGCTGATGACTTTCTGCGGGTGGATTTGGGTGCCCTACACGGGCAGACCTCAGCGTATACTGACGGAGGAGGCGTATAGATTGAGATTATCGATCCATCCAGGGGCCACTAAGATATATTTGGATATAAAGATAGATTATTGGTGGCCCTATATGAAGAGGGAAGTGGCATGGGTAGTTGAGAGGTGCTTGACCTGTCGCTGAGTTAAGGCAGAGCACGAGTGTCCACATGGTCCATTACATCCTTTAGAGATTCGCCAGTGGAAATGGGAACAAATTTCTATGGACTTTATCACCAATTTACCGAGGACTGCACGAGGGGTTGACACGTTATATGGGTGATTATGGACCGGCTGATGAAGAGTGTTCACTTCCTCGCTATTAGTGAGAGATCTTCTATAGATAGACTAGCTGAGATTTATATGAGAAAGGTGGTAGCACAACATGGATTGCCAACCTCGATAGTGTCAGATCGAGACGTGTATTTTATTTCCTGCAACTGGAAGAAATTTCATGTGGAGTTGGGCACAGGTTTGCATTTTAGTACCGTGTACCACCCGCTGAAGGACGGGCAGAGCGAGCGGACGATTCAGAAGCTTGAGGACATGTCGCGTGCATGTGTTATGGACTTCGGAGGAAGTTGGGACACTTACTTACCCCTGGCTGAGTTTTCTTACAACAACAACCATTATTCGAGTGTTGGTATGCCTCCCTTTGAGCTTCTACGTGGGAGGAGGTGTCGAACTCCCATTTTTTGGGGAGAAGTGGGGTAGAGAGTGATGTGTTGAAGACGACTGAGCAGATTCAGCAGGTCAGGAAAAGGTTACTGACTCCCAGAGTCGCTAAAAGAGTTACGCAGATCGGCGACAATCCAAGCTAGATTTCCAAGTTAGAAACTTTGTCCTCTTGAAGGTATCCCCATGGAAATGGGTGATCTGATTAAGAAACGAGGAAAGCTGGGGCACCGATACATCAGTCCTTTCAGAGTGACCGCCAGAGTGGGTAAGGTAGCATACCAGTTGGAACTACCTTCAGAGTTAAGTCATATCCATAACAACTTCCATGTGTCCCAGTTGAGGAAGTGTGTAGCCGATGAGATAAAAGTGGTGCCATTAGTGGACATTTAGGTGGATGCGAGCCTGATTTATATTGAGAGGCCGATTGAGATCTTGGATCGAAAGGTGAAGGTTCTGAGGAACAAAGAGGTGCCCCTGGTTTAGGTCCAGTGGCAACATCGAAGAGGGTCTGAGTTGACTTGGGAGCCAGAATTCAAGATGCGAGAGCAGTACCCAGAGTTATTTCCAGAGCATGACTGCAAGGGCGAAGTCTGATTCCAGTGGGGGAGAATTGTAACGTCCAGACTCCTAGGTATTTATTTAGTAATTTTATTTTTCAGGTTTATTGAGCAACTCAATGAGTAGGTGCTTCAACTCATCGAGTAGAGATGTATTTGGCCACTTGGGATTAGTAACCTACGCGACGAGTCAGAGAGTTGACTCGTAGAGTAGGCACTGTGTGATGAAACCCGAAATCCCCGGGGTTGGGGCCTATTTAAGAGAACTTATGTCCCCATTTTCGCCTCACCAATTGCCCAAATTCACTGAGAGAAACCCTAATCGGCTATTGAGCTAAGAAAGAGTGTTTGAGCTAACTTTTGAGTATTTTGGTGAATCTTTTGGAAGGAAAGAAGGGTGATACAAGCAAGGGACAAGGAGATACTATGGGATCAATCAATTCCTTCACTTAGAGCTTCTGTAGAAGGTAAAAGCTTGAACATTTCTCATTTATTTGGTTAGATCTCTTGAGTATGGATGTTAGGGCTTTTACCACCCTTTGTTAGGACAATGAGTGTATGGGGTCTATTAGGAGGTCTAGACTTCAGATCTGGACCTTGTGAGGTCCCTTGAGTCCAAAGGTCCCAACTTTATTCAACCAAAAGATGGTTCTTATCCTTAACACCTTGTGAGAGCATGTAGTTGGTAATGTGGAGCAAATATGTCATGCATGAACGTAAAGATCGAAGCTTTACATAACAATCGAGCCTTGGGAGGCTTAGATCTAGTGTTTGGAGTTGTAGATCTGCTTTGAAACGTCTAAATGAGAAATTAGATTTAAGGGACTCGTCGAGTGCATGAGCTGACTCGATGAATCGGTTAGGGTTTGTCCAGATGAACTTGATCATGCGATAACCTGGCGAGTTAGGGGTCAACTCGACGAGCTGAGCTGGACCTTCACGAGACTTCTGAGGAAAAGAGTGGACTCAACGAGTCAAATAGGTGCACTCGGCGAATCGGGTCAAACATGTACTGTTGACTTGAGTTTGACTTCTGTTGACTTTAGTTTGGTCAAACATGAATAATGGAGACAATGGAGGGGTAAAATGGTCTTTTACCCGGCTTAAGAGTTAGAGAGATAGAGATTGTAAACTTTAGTTAGTTAAAGTATGAAAAGAGTATTAATTAGAGGTAATTATTCTATGTGTTAGGCGGAGGCTAGTTCGAGACTACGAGTACAAGGTTGTTACTTGTTTGCTTACGAGGTGAGTCTTCTCACTATACATACCTTGAGTGGTAATCTGAGTTGTGTGACTAGAGGGTCTTATGTGTTTATATTGAGTATTGTGATATCCTGCATTATGTCTATGTGATTTATGATGTGTATTATTCTGAGCTTACTGAGTTAGGTGCGGAGGGTCCATCTGAGTTAGGGCCAGATGGTCCACCCGAGTTGTGGGACCGGAGGGTCCCACTGAGACACATTGACGGGAAGGTCTTTCTAAGTTATAGCCTCAAGTGGCTAACAAGTTGTGTGTGCTATTTTAGGGAAACTCACTAAGCTTCGTGCTTACCGTGTTATGTGTTATGTGTTTCAGGTTCTTCTCAGGATCGCGAGAAGGCACCGGCTTGATTGTACACACATCTGAGCTGGAGATATATTTTTGGAGGATCCTGGATTTGTGATAAAAAATTTTGAAATATGTATTGATAAATTGATACTTGAGATTTGAGATAATGTCACATGTGTTTTATTGTGTTTTAAAATGAAAATTTTGGTTTGAAACTTTACAGTGTTACACTGTGTGACCAGAGGGTCTTGTCTGAGTATTGACCTGAGGGTCTTATGTGTTTATGCTGAGTTATGTGATATATTATGCATCCTATCTTTGTGATTTATATCGTATATTATTCTGTTCCTTATTGAGTTAGGACCAGAGGGTGCAAACCGATCTGTGAGACCGGAGGGTCCTCACTGAGATATTGGACTGGAGGGTCCAACCCGACCTATGAGACTAGAGGGTCTTCACTGAGATACCGGACCAGATGGTCTAACCCGAGCTGTGAGACCAGAGGGTGTTCACTAAGACACATGACCGGAGGGTCCTTATCGAATATAGCCATGAGAGGCTAATTATTTGTGTGTATTTTGGGGAACTCATTATGCTTTGTGGTTAAAGAGTTGTGTGAAATGTGTTTTAAGTACCACTCAGGATCACGGGAAGGTTCCAACTTGATTGTAACACCAGCTAGAGTTTATGTTGTTTTGAGGATTCTGGATATTATCAAACTTTTTTGTTGTCTTGTGTTTTGAACTACTTATACATTTGGGTTTTGAGAAATGTGAGATTATGTTTTAATGTGGTTTTAAAAATGAAAAAAAAATGTTTGAAAATTTAGAGTGTTACATGTTGGTATCAGAGCCTTGGTTTGAGGGATTCGGATGTACCCTCAGGTATGTTTGGACTCAAACTAAGGATTTGAGAAAATTTTATAAAAAAAAATGATTTTCCTAAAACAAGAGCTTTTAAGAGAAAATGAGATGAAGTAGTGTGTACAAATAGCTAGAGCCCAAGCGGTGATTTCTCAAAATAAAATTACTTGTTTATATTATGAGATACTTATGAGATATTTGAGCTTCATGCTAGAGGATATGCTAGGTATTTTTGGAATTTAGAGTTAGAGTTCCATAATTCATGATGCCTTAGCCTAAGGGATGCTATTGATTGATATTATCTGCTATTTGCTCTGTGTATGTGCTGAGTAGGAGTGCATAGCAGGAATATTTTAGAGAGAGCTTTGAGTCGAGAAGTACTCTAAGAGAGTAGTTTGATATCCGTGAGGGACAGAGTACTTGTGAATTAGGATCCTAGGAGGAGGACTTAGGGAGATTACAGGTTGGTATGGAAGGTAGTATTGGGCCCGTACTACTGAAAGCACTAGATATGTATGCGACCCAAGTAAGAACCTTAGGATACTAAGGAGCATGTAGGAGTAAGTAATAGCGTGTGTGCTTGAGCTAGTCTCTAATGATTTTCGTGTTTGTGTTTCAGAGATACTATGGTTATTACCCGCAACAACCTCGGGGGCAGTGGTACTAGTGATAAGGAGATCCATAGGATCATTACTGAGGAGGTGGCCGAAGCTATCAGGCAGGCCATACCCGAGATTTTCGGGTCTATTAAGACCATGCTGACTGACACATTTGATGAGCGATGTCATGCTTTCATAGAGCCTGCTGCTGCCGCAGCCACTGCAACCGTAGCTGTTGTGAGGCCACATGGGGGTGACTTGTTGTTGTTCCGATAGTTCAACAACACGAAGACACCTGAGTTTGATGGGACACACAACCTGATTTATGCCATGAGATGGATCAGCAACATTAAGGGGTGTTTATATATGTGTTCATGCCCGGAGCACTTGAGAGTTTGGTTTGCACTGAACTAGCTTCGCTTGGGAGCGAAGGACCGGTGGAAGTTCGTGACGACTGAATTTAGTCCTGTAGATCATGTTGCAGTGTCTTATGAGAGGTTTACCCAGCTGTTCAGAGACAAGTATGTTCCCCAGTTGGAGAGGGAATGATTGGAACAATAGTTTCTATCTCTCAAGCAGAAGATAGAAACAGTGATAATGATTACGAGGATGTTCCACAAGAGGGTGTTGTTCTGCCCTGAGCACATGTCTACTGAGCAGGCATGTGTGAGCCAGTATTTAATCATCTTGAGGAGAGATATTTGAGAGTTAGTGGCAAACTCGTCACATTGTAAATTGGATGAGTTGCAGACCAATATCAGGAGGAGGGAGATTGAGATGGAGATTCAGACCAGAGAGGAGGGAGCGCATCAGGGGAGAGATAGGAGACCAGTGCAGTCATAGTCGGCGATGAAGCGGGCTAAGTCTGTTGATTCGAGAGAGGAGGCTAGAAGGGCCGAACTTGTGGCAAGTGTGGCAAGACTCATGTTGGATCTTGCCGAGTAGGTATTTGCTACAAATATGGCAAGGAGGCGCATATGACGAGGGACTGCCCCAAGGGATTTTCGGTTTGCTTTCATTGCAACCAGATTGGCAACCGGAAGGCCGAGTGTCCTCAGCTCAACCAGGGATCAACCTAGGCTTCTGCTCTTACTACTTTACGTGTTACTGATGGTCGTTCAGGGAAGGCCGAGGCTCCGAAAGCTCATGGGAGAGCATTCCAGATGACTACGGAGGAGGTCTGCACAATGCATGATGTTATTGCTGGTATGTAGCTCCTTAATCATGTCATTTTGATATTGTTTATGCTTATACTGTGTTGCGTATAGGTACTTTTCTTGTGAGTTCTATGCCTGCCTCGGTGTTATTTGACTCGGGTGCGAGTAGATATTTTTTGTCCTTATCCTTTAGTCGTCACATTAGTGTTAGATGCGAGGCGTTGAGTCGACCGCTGAGGGTTTCTATAACCGATGAGCATGTGGTTTTTGCAACCGATGTATTACGGGGATGTGTATTGGACATTTTCTGTGATGAGTTTTCGATAGATCTGGTGCCGATAGTGATAGGTGATGTCTGTGTCATAGTGGGCATGGATTGGTTGAGCCGATTTGGAGCCATTATTGACTGTGAGCATCAGATGGTGCCCATATGAGACCCTAGTGTGGGAGTACTTACTGTGTATGTTGAGGGAACTAAATCGGGATCAACTTTCTGCTCTGCTGCCAGGGCGAGATAGAGTCTACAATAGGGGTGCATGGGCTTTTTAGCGTACGTGATGGATATGTGAGTTGCCACTGAGAGGCCGAGTTCTATTTCTGATGTTCTAGTAGTGTGTGAATTCCCGGATGTTTTCCCCGAGGAATTTTTAGGCGTGCCTCCTGAGAGGCAGGTGGAGTTGCGAATCGATCTGATTCCGGGTGCGGTGCCTATTGCCAAGGAACCTTATTGCCTTACGTCATCCGTGATGCATGAGTTATCCTCACATATCTAGGAGCTGCTAGGGAAGGGTTTCATTAGACCGAGTAGCTCGCCGTGGGGAGCGTCGATCCTTTTTGTTAAAAAATGATGGTTCACACTGGATATGCACCATGAGTTGAACAAGTTGACGGTCAAGAACCATTATCCACTACCAAGGATCGAGGGTTTGTTTGATCAGTTGCAGGGGGCGTCTTGGTTTTCCAAGATTGATTTGAGATCTGGGTATCATCGAATGAGAGTTTGCGTGGAGGATATCCATAAGATAGCCTTTCAGACTCGTTATGGATATTACGAGTTCGCAGTGATGCCTTTCGGGCTCACCAATGCACCGGAAGTGTTCATGGAACTCATAAACCCGGTGTGCAGGACCATATTGGATTGGTCGGTAATCATCTTCATCGATAGGGAATAGCACGAGGAGCATCTTTGAGAGATTCTTAGAGTATTGAGGATGGAGAGGCTTTATGACAAGTTATGTAAGTGTGATTTCTGGTTACGAGAAGTCCAGTTCTTGGGACACCTCGTTAGCCAGAATGGGATTTTGGTCGACCCGGATAAGATTTAGGCAGTTATGCGATGGGAGGTGTCGAGATCGCCATCCAAGACCAGGAGTTTTGTAGGTCTAGCGGGTTACTATCGGGGGTTTATCTGAGAGTTCTCCAAGATTTTTGTTCCTCTCACCAGATTGACCGGGAAGGGTGTTACTTTTGCTTGGGGACCTAAGCAGCAGACATCATTCGAGAATCTACACCAGAGATTGTGTGAATCTCCAATGTTATCCCTTCCAGAGGGAGTAGAGGACTTTGTAGTCTTGTGATGCATCCATATTGGGGATGGTTGTCGTATTGATGCAAAGGGGACACGTGATAGCATATGCATCAACGCAGCTGAAGCCTTACGAGACGATGTACCCAACCCATGATTTGGAACTGGGGTCGGTGGTATTCGCCCTCAAGATTTGGCGCCACTATCTTTATGGTGTCCGATGTACCATATACACAGACCATAAGAGCCTAAATTACCTTATGGATCAACCCAACCTGTATATGAGATAAAGGAGGTGGTTGGATGTAGTGAAAGACTATGATTGTGATATTTTGTATCACCCTATCAAGATTCATATGGTAGCCGCTGCCCTGAGTCATAGAGCAATGAGTGTTCAAATCCAAGACGTGTGCATGAGGATGACGGTGATGACTCCAATCTTAGATACTATCCGAGAGGCCTAAGCGGTGGCAATGAGACCAAAGAACCATAAGAGAGAGCGTGTGATTGGGAAAATTTTGGAGTTTAAGACTGATAGTCGGGGGCTTATAACCTTCCGTGGGCGAATATGGGTGCCATATACGGGTGGAGCTTGACGTATTTTGATGGAGGAGGCCAATAGGTCGAGATTCTCGTTCCATCTGTGTGCCACCAAGATGTATTTGGACTTAACAAGGGATTATTGGTGGCCCTGTATGAAGAAAGGTGTGGCGTGGGTAGTCAAGAGATGCTTGACATGTCTTCAGGTCAATGCAGATCACCAGCGTCCCCATGGCCAGTTGCAGCCTTTGGAGATTCCCTGTGGAAGTAGGAACAAATCTCAATGTAATTTATTACCAAGTTATCGAGGACTGCGCAAGATGTCGATGCGATATGGGTGATTGTAGATCGGTTGACGAAGAGTTCTCACTTTTTGGTTATAAGTGAAAGCTCTTATGCGGAGAAATTGGCCTAGATCCACGTTCAAGAGGTAGTGGCACAACATGGGGTGCCAACATCGATAGTGTTAGATCAGGATGTGCGTTTTACTTCCAAATTTTGGAAGAAATTTCATGAGGACTTGGGTATCCGACTACATTTCAATACTGCATACCACCCACAAACACACAAGCATAGCGAGCGGGAAATTCAGACGCTCTAGGACATGCTACACACATGTGTTATGGACTTCGGTGGAAGTTGAGACACTTACTTACCCTTGGCTGAGTTTTCATACAATAACAACCATCATTCCAGTATCAGTATGCCCCCCTTTGATATTTTATACCGGAGGAGGTGCTGGACTCCCATCTATTGGGGAGAGGTAGGACAGAGAGTGGTGGGGAGCACTAAGATAGTGCTCAAGGCAACATAGCAGATCCAGCAGGTCAGAAATAGGTTACCGACAGCCCAGAGTCGTCAGAAGAGTTATGCAGACCGAAGATGATCCGAGCTAGAGTTCCAGGTAGGAGATTTTGTCCTCCTGAAGGTATCCCCATGGAAAGGGGCTGATCCGATTCAGGAAGCGGGACAAGCTGGGCCCTAGATACATCGGTTCTTCCATGTATCCCAACTAAAGAAGTGTGTAGCTAACGAGACGGTAGTGGTCCCTTTAGAGGACATTCAGGTTGATGATCGCCTAAACTACATCAAAAAGCTAGTGGTGATTTTGGATAAGAAGGTGAAGGTATTGAGGAATAAGGAGGTACCCTTGCTGAAGGTTCAATAGCAGCATCAAAAGTGATCCGAGTGGACTTCGGAGTCGGAGTCCGAGATGCGTGAGCAGTACCCAGAGTTGTTTTTGGTGGATGACTTTGAGGGCTAATTCTGATTCTACTGGGGGAGAATTGTAACATGCTAACTCCTAGGTATAATATTTAATTAAATTATATTCATTTTGTCAGGGCAACTTGATGAGTTGGAGGCCCCAACTCGACGAGTAAAGATTGAGATGGCCGCGTGATTTTTAGAGTCTACTCGACAAGTTAGGGGGACCCGACTCGACGAGTAGGATATGAGCTTGGAAACCTAATTTTCATGGTTTTCATGCTATTTAAAGGACCTTAAGTCCTTTACCATGCCTCCCTCGTCACCTTAGCACATTGAGAGAAACCCTAATCGACCTATATTCATTTGTGTGAGAGAGAGAGAGAGAGAGTGTGTGTGTGTGTATGTTCGAGAGAGAGACTAAGATTGTATGTTTTAGGGCATTCTTGGAAGGAGTTTGAGGAGCAAAAGGCTTGGAATAAGAAGGATCCCTTGGATCCAGTGTTATGTCAGTGTTAGCTGCCACTTGGAGGTAAAAAGCTATTACCTTGAACATTTGTTTGTTAGATCTCTTAACTAGGGAGTTTATGGCCATTTCCATCTTCTCTTTGAGTCCCTTAGTTTTTTGACCATGCCATGAAGATGAGACTTCAGATTTGGACATTATGAGGTCCCTTGGGCATAAAGATTCAAGCTTTATCAAGCTAATGGCCAACTTTCATGCATTAAACTCTTAAAGAGCTTTGTTTTGGCATATTGAGCCCTAGATGCCATGCATAGATGTAAAGCTTGCAACTTTACATGATATTTTATCCCCAAAAGGGTAGATCTAGAGTATGAGGCCTTAGTTCTTCTTAAAAACATCTGAATGAGAGAATGGATTAAAAGGACTCGACGAGTTGGTGAGCCAACTCGACGAGTTGGTTAGGGTTTTCCCCGATAGTTTAGACGTGTTGCAAACTCTGCGAGTTGGAGAGACAACTCGACGAGTTGAGTTGGATTTTCTCGATATTTTAGAGAAACGAAGGAATTCTGCGAGGCGCATAGATGCACTATACGAGTTGGGTCAACATGGACTGTTGACTCGAGTGTTGACTTCCGTTAACTTTTAAGGTTTGGTCAAGTTATGGATTATGGAGATCATGGAGGGGTAAATGGTCTCTCTCCGTTTCCGAGAGTTAGAAAAGGGGTTAGCTTAACATCCTTAGAGTTGTTGTTATAAGGTGTTAATTAGAGATGATTATGATATATATATGTAGAGTCTAGATCGATCGTTAAGTACGAGACCTGCTTGCTTATGTACAAGGTGGGCCTTCTCACTATACTTAACTCAGTGGTAATACTGTGTGACTAGAGGGTCTTATCTGAGTATTGACTTGAGGGTCTTATGTGCTTATACTGAGTTATGTGATATATTATGCATCCTGTCTTTGTGATTTATGATGTATATTATTATGTGCCTTATTGAGTTAGGAATTAAGGGTCCCAACCGAGCTGTGAGACCGAAGAGTCCTCACTAAGATATAGGACTAGAGGGTCCAACCCGAGCTGTGAGACCAGAGGGTCTTCACTGAGTTACCGGACCGGAGGGTCCAACCCGAGCTGTGAGACTGGAGGGTCTTCACTGATACACATGACCTGGGGGGTCCTTATCGAGTATAGCCATAAGAGGCTAATTATTTATATGTGTGGTATTTTGGGGAACTCACTAAGCTTTGTTCTTACAGTGTTGTATGAAATGTGTTTAAGGTAACTCTCAGGATCGCGAGAAGGCACCAACTTGATTTTACACACCAACTAGAGTTTATGTTGTTTTGAGGATTCTTGGATATTATCAAACTTTTTTTGTCTTGTGTTTTGAACTACTTATACATTTGGGTTTTGAGAAATGTAGGATTGTGTTTATATATGGTTTTAAAAATGAAAAAAAAATGTTTGAAAATTAAGAGTGTTACAAAGATAACCCTAAATATATTGGAAATGAGTGTCCATATGTCATAACTAATTGGTATAACTTTGGGAATAATAACAAAGTCCTTTTAGGGTCGCCCTCAAGAGCTAAAAGAACTAGAAAATAATTTAATAAAGAGAGATAAATAATTTAATAATTTGTCACAACTTGATAAATTAATTAGAAACTAGTTTGGGCTAATTTGGAATTAAACATAATTAACTGGAATTAATTTGATATTAACTCAAAGTATAAGGACTAATTTGTAATTATTCATTACTTGAATAACTATAACTTTTTCGAACCCTGTTAAAGTTGGACAAAATTAGTTAGAGATTTATCCTTAGTGATTTTTGAATTCTATCTATAGATATGGTAAGATTTGATTTTGAATAAAGATTTAATTTTAGTAATTATCCTTATCAGATTGTTTTTCCACCAAGTTTCTTTCATCCACAAATAGTGATGGGAAACGAGCCAAGTCAAAGACCAAATCGAGATAGCTGAAACAACAATATTTTTCCGATCTATAAACTTGTAACACAGATCTAGCACAAACAATCTATGAAACTTAAAGGACATAATAAGAGTAATAATACCTTCATGTTTTTATTCGACTTCTTCAATCTAGTCAGTTGATCAAACTTGAGAACCCAGCATACAATCCATTTCTTATGATCACCCCAAGATGCAAAACACCAACAGATCGCACAGCAACTCGAAAACCAACCAGAACAAGGACCGCTTAACGAATCTGATAGTGACCACGTCGTGGAAAACGATGGACCATGTTAGGGTGACGAGCTTCGAGTTTAATAGGGTATTTCATAGGGTTTCTGAACTTCGGAGGTGAAAGGATGTTTTTTCATACATCCAAAACAGATTTTTGACCCCAATATGTAGGAAGGTGATTTGAAATCCTAAAGATAATTACCAAATATATTTGTAATTACCTAGTCTTTTGGTAGTTATCCAAGAATAATATCATTCTAGAATATTCCATACTCTTTATGTTTTAATAATTAATTAATTAAAATATTAATTAATTAACAACACAAGTCCCTAAAATAAATATTTTTCCAGTTTTGCTTTATTTTCCTCTTGCGTGTAACTCAAAAGGACACTACTATTTATAGTAATATTATCGGCTTGCTATGGCTATGAGCACTAATGTCCATCAGCTCCCACTTGCACTTAGGCAACAATAAATGACCGGTCCAGTATCTAGAAACAGAAGTGAGTGGCGGTCCAATGTAACTATTGTACTTATCGCAACATTGCAATAAACAGTCCTACGACTAGTGAAATCAAATTTCTTTGATCTTAATGATATCTTATTATGAAGTTAAGACATGAATCAAAGGTTAATGTCAAGGTTCAATATTATATTTCTCGATACCAACTTGTGGTGACTTTTGAGACTGACTGTTGAATCTGATCAAGTCAGTTTCAGCTTGGCCAAGCATTTTTTTTCTCAACACTAAATCATCGAGAGGCCCAAATATATTTACTTTCCCGTTTTTGGCAGAAGGATCAAAACAACTTTGACTATATAGGTCAATATTATTCCTTATTCAATGTTTAGTCAAACCTTGTATGGCTGTCAATTACGGAAAACATTGGGGAAAAACCAAGATACAATAGATTGTAGAACAAAACCTCATGCATATCCATTTGTAGAATAAGAAATATAGTCATCTTAATTTACTAATGAGATGATCCATGAAGTAATCTTTAAGCGAGGTTACTCCAATACTTAAAATCTTCATTTTCAAGTACTCATTAGTATTGGCTGCACAATTTTGATATGTTCACCTCAATTAACAATCTACCAATACTGCATGACAATTTAAATTCACTAATATCTTCCAATAATAGGACCGATTGTGGAATTTTGAATAAAATATTATTCTAGAAGTGGCTTTAAACATGCAAAAGTAGGAACACAGATAATATGAACAAAAGTAGCAACTTACTATAAATAATCATCAAAACATAATCTAAGCATGTTCCATAAAATCAAACTACAAACCATGTAATTAAATTAATTCATACAAAATCTAATGCCAATAGATCTAGTGCATCTTGGTTAAATTGTGATAATGGTTTGGTGGGCGGTTCAGCTTGATTATCTTCTGATAGAACTCAGCTCAAAATAATGTCTCTATCTTCAACTAGATTCCATCTATTGTAGAACTTTAGGAGTACATGTCTTGTCTGCTTGTGATCTCAAGGTTTTTTTTTTTTTTTTTTTTTTTTTAACTAAAGCAACTGCATCCTCATCATTACAAAATATCTCAATTGGTTCAACTATGCTTGGACCAACACTCAAATCATTGATGAACTTCTTTAGCCACATTACCACCTTGGATTCTTGATTGGGAACAATATACTCTGACTCTATAATTGAGTCTGTTATTGTCTCTTGCTTGGAACTCCTCCAAGTCACTGCTCCTCAATTTAACATGAATACAAAACCAGAATGTGACAGAAAGTTATCTTTTTCAGTTTGGAAACTTGCATCCATATATCCTCTAACACTTAGCTCTTCTTTACCACCATAGATTAATAACATATCTTTAGTCCTCCTAAGATACTTCAAAATGTTCTTGATAGTGATCCAATGACTTTCACCAGGATTAGCGTAATATCGACTTGTCATACTAATATAGTATGAGACATTTGGCCTTGTACATATCATGATGCACATGATCGATCCTATAGTCGAATCATATGAGAATCAAATCATTTTGTCAAGTTCTTCACTAGTATTGGGATATTTAGTCTTACTCAAAACTATGCCACATTGCATAGGTACAAATCCTTTCTTAGAATCTTCCATCTAGAATCTCTTCAAGATTTTATTTGAGTATGTATTTTGGCAAAGTCCTCTCAGTCACCTAGATCTATCCCTATAGATCCTAGCACCAATTATATAAGCAACTTCTCCCTAATCCTTTATAGTGAAACTTTTCCCAAGCCAGACTTTTACACTATTCGATGTTGGGATGTCATTTCCTATAAAAAGAATTGACAGTACAAGAAAGTGATCCTTAGGTGATCCAAAATTAGTATGATTCCGAGGTTGCTGTTTATTTGAGATAATGAGTACATGAAGTGTGTTGTTATCCGAACTTATTTCGCTACCCAAAGTTATTTGTAATCTGGTGATAGAAGACTGATTAATTTTGTGTCTATACTATCTTGTCATTACACATTTGTTTTATGTATCTATGAGATAAGGTCAACCACACCGATGTGTCAGATCGTTGATTTGTGATTAGTTTTTTAGTACAATTGTCTCCTTCCTTGACTGGTCCCATGTTTGTATAAATAGGAACATCCTCATTCATAGTATGCTTGTTACCTTTGGAAATCATATCAAGAATCATTCAGTCAGTCACTCTCTAACATTCTCCTTATTCTTTCTCTTTGTTCATACTTATACTATTTACTTTATAATCTTGAATACTTTGTTGATTGTTCATATTCAGGGCTTGACTTATTCATCTATACTTAATTATAAATAGTATCAGCCTCTATTAGTTGTGTTATCTCAAGGTTTGAGTGTTCAAACCTTGTCCTTGTATCTTGCTTTCAAAATTGGTATCAGAGCCTTATTAGTTGTCCTTTGAATCCAAAAGATCATATTATAGTTATTTTAGATCACCTTGGTATCTCAATCATTTCTGTTTTAGAATAAAAGTCTTCTATGTACCACTTGTGCTCAAATATGACACAACCTTGGCTACTCCTAATCAATCTCAACAAATCTATTCAATATAAATCACAAATAACATGACTTGCCCTTCTAAAGTGCCATTGTTAGTTGTGGAAGAGTATGATCACTAGAAAGTTAGAATGGATAGATTCTTGGTTGGCAAATGAAAAGGTAAAGAAATATGGAGATTTGTGAAAGAATGTCCTAATGTCTCGATTAGGAAAATGGTTAGAGACGCTGCCGTTACTCTCATAGGTCAAGATGAGCTTCATCCTGCACCTCTACCTACCAATGACATCAAGAAACTCTATGCTAATTAGATAGCATTTTCTGAAATGGTGTTTGGTATTCCACTATCTCTATTTGAGCTCTTCAAGTTGTGCAAATTAGCCAAAGAGATATGGGATACTCTTCAAGAGCTGTTTGCAGATTTAGAAAGATGAAAGACAACCGTCCAACCTCTATGGTGAATGACTTTGATACATTCACTACAAGTCCTAGTGAATATGTAGCCTCTGCCTCAAACCAATACAAAATAGTGGTGGACAACATGAATGGATATCGTGTTGTGCGAACTCCTCTTGAGTATAACTTGAAGTTCATCAACAATCTCAAAAAGGGATGTGGAAATATCAATTCCTGTCTTCATAGTAATGGATATTTAAAAAAGTTATGGCTTTATCAGCTATTGGACAAATTGCAAGGTCATGAGTCCAATGTTGCTCAAACCCTCAGAGAACTCTCTAGCAGTCCTCTTTTCTAGTCAGTGCCGGTAACCAATAGATTTCGAAATCTGCTACTTCGAAATCCTTCAAACCTGTTATTTCTGATCCATTTACACCTGGTCCACCTGCTCGAACAAATCCACCTCTTGTGTTTGATGACAACTTTGATCCAGAATCCGAAGATGCCGAACTTCGTTTCCAACAAGAGTTCGCTCTATTGTTTATGAAATACCGGAGACCTTGGAATAATTAGAAACCACATTGGAATAGATTCTAAAATCCTCACTAAATTAAACCTTAACAGTATCCCAGACCCATTAAAAAGCCACTATCTTATCATCCAAACCTTCCGAATCAACCTTCGGAACTTCAAGACGTTCCAACTTCAGTTAAACCTAGAATCGACTGTCACAAATATGGTCTCAGAAACCAGTATGAAAAAGATTGTGTGGCTAAAATTCCTCAGAAAGGAAAGGTGAAAGACTCTTCTTACTATGATCATCATGGACAAGAGCCAAAAGAAAGTGAGAATACATTTATTTTCCATAGTTTATCAGAATTGGATGGGTATCAGTCATATAGAGATGTGGATGATGGAAACACTGGAAAAAATATGTGTTTCATTACTAGGCAAAGTGTTGAATGTGATGAAGGTTACCGAACATCTGGTTTGGAAAACGAAGATGAGGATGTTGAGCTCAACTATTGCTACATGGAAACTAACTGCCCACCAGGCAAAAGCATCATCCCGTAGGTAAAATCTATGATTACTGAAAATAACGTTATTCTAAAATCCTATGAGTCCGCCATAGATGTGAGTGAGAAATGAGACAGCGAATTAACTAGACTTAGATTATGTTTTGAAGATCACAAGCTTTAGATAGATTCCTTAGAAAGAGAACTTGTAATAGCTAAGGATGAATGTACTATCTTAAATGAAAAATGTGCTATTTCAATTAGTGAAAGAAAGATTTTGGTTAATGATAATATGTATCTTAATGCCACGATTGATAATCTGCATACTTTGATATGATTGAATCGAATGAAAGAATGACTAATAGTTTTCATCATCCATGGTCTAAAGCGCCCGGTCTTGAAAGCCAGTTTCTAAAACCAATTGCAAGTCTCTTGAAGGAACTTTAAAATACGACTTTTATTGGTGGCATTCTGAACTACACTTATTCAGATACTCCTTTCTCTTTATTGTATTCCCTTCAAGAGCCTATAGGAGGAAATCAATTCCTGATTCCCGAGTTCAAACCAATCGTTGTTACATGTCCTAATTCCACACAACTTCATCCTATGATATCTTGGGACCTAAATGAATCTTAGAATGTTCCACATGGCATAGGAGGCACTGGAGTTCATTTCCAAACTCCGCCGCCAAACAAATTGTGTTATCGAGGAAATTATTCCCGAGATATCTGTACATGATCATGTTACACTGTAACGTCCCATAATCCTAGGTAAATTTTTCATTTTTAGTCAACCAAAAAATTCATTCATTTGTACAAATGGACAATCAATATGTATTGTATTTTCAAACATTAGAGTAAATCATGAAAAGATAGTGTAGAATAAATCTTCTGGGGATGCAGTACGATCAGGTCGGGCCCTTCCCTTTTGGACCACAAGTACCAAGATATGCACAAATTTTATGAATTCCCCAAAATACCACATACACACATATCAGAAAAGAATGTGTGAATTCTATGGTCCCCCATGGTCTTACAATCACTTGTTGCTGTAGTCCTGTTGTAGTCTTAGCTGCTATGTTCCTCCTATAGTCTTCCGTATAGTTACCATGGTCCTCACATGGTCCCTTATGCAAGCGCCATGGTCCTCCCATGGCCTTTCATACAAGTTTCACAAATACAAACTAGCATCCTACACAATGTATTGAGAAACTCACCTAATTCTAACAAGTAAAAAAATAACAACGCTATTGTCGTAAGCTAGATGAGCTACTTCCTCGTCAAACACCTACATCTCATATCCATTACTCTATTTAGATTATTTCATGATAGCACATATATGGTATTTTCATTATACTTTTTTACAAGTATTAAGGTATGTGTGTTTCTAAATATCATCTTAGGATCCACAAAAAAATTGCACACGAACACACACATACCAAACACACACAAAACCCTAAATTAGAGCTTATTTCTTGTTTAAAGCGCTTGTAACCAACCAAAGTTCTAACACATGATATAATTTGTGCTTTAACAACAAATTGGTTCAAAATCAGATTCCATGGTCAGGGAACATCATAGAAGAGTAGCTTTAAGCTTTGAGGGTTTCTAAGACAAAAATCAATTAAAAATGATATTTTTTACTTGGCTCAAAGTATCCATACAAGACCAAATAATTTAAGGATGTTGAACACATGTTCTATAACCATCTAACTTGGTCTGAGAAATATTTATACACACCAAAAAAACGAACCCCAAAATTTATAAAAACCCGAGAATAGTGTGCACATGAGGTTTTTAACTCGTTTCAAGGTTGATACTTGGTTCTAGTAGTCAAACCATGGTCTCAGGTGATAAAAGGACTAGGAAACATTTTTAGCAAAGAACTAGACGTCTATGACTCAACAAAAATGATTAAAAACAGGTAGCAACAAGAAATCCTATAATACATTCGGTTTTGGAAGTTCACAAATATTTTTGAGGTTATTCCTTTTGTTCTTATAGCCTACACTCGATCTAAAGTGTTAAGGCGCTCAGAAGTCATCATTAGAAAGAAATTGAGAGGGTTTAAAACCCACAAAAATGACAATAAAGCTTTCACAACAGAAAACCCGCAATATGCATTTTCCGGTGAATATTGACCTACCGGAGGTTGCTTCGGCCTCCACAACCCCGACACAAGCACTTAGAAACGATAGGGATGGAGTGGGGATAATATATACCTACGATACGGATTTAAGAAGAACTTAGGGGGTGTTTGGGATATCTTTTGAGAGGGCAAAAGGACTTTTGGGAAAAGATAAGAGAGAAAAGATGTTTGGTAAAAGCTCCTTTTGGATTTTTTATAGAAGAAAAACTGACTTTTTGGAAAAGTCAGGGAAACTTGGCTTTTTGAAACTTTTCCCAAAAGTTCTTTTGCCCTCTGAAAAGATACCCCAAACACCCCCTTACAACAACAAAACTGACAAACCCTTAAGCTCATGTGATTTTAATACCAAAAAAAAAAGATCGATCAAATAGTCAAAGGGAGGCGCTGCAAGAGGGACTAGACACAGATGCTTTCGAGTATGAGTCTTTGTAGTCACCAAAGATGTAAAAAAATAGGTCTCAGTATACGCTTAAATGAAAAAGATAACATTTTCAAAATGAATACAAATGGTCCATGCGGTCTTGGCATTTAACAGCTCCCACCTTAACTCCTATATCCCTTAAAAAAAGATTTGTGAAAATTGAAAATACCCCCCCCCCCCCCCGGGGGAATTATATATACACATATATATTCAAAATATAGTGATTTATTTTAATTAAATCACCCATATTACCAATATTTTCATTTTATTTATTCATTATATATATTTTTCATATTCTTTTTATTTTGGTTATTTGATATTTATTATTATTATTATTATAATTATAAAAGTTGAAGAAATTTCATACTGGAAATCGAAAACGGACCTTACATAGACCAACCAAAAATTATAACTCATTTTGGGTGTAGTGACCTAAATTTTAAAACAAAATTTTCATTTTCAAACACAATAAAACTCATTTCAAAATTCTCAAAAATAACATATGTCTCAAATGTCATCAAATAAAACACCATTCCAAAATCATAAAAGCAATCTCCCGTCAGTGTGTACAATCATGCCGGTGCCTTGCCGCAATCCTTAGAACTACCGGAAACACATAACACATAACACAGTAAGCATAAAGCTTAGTGAATTCCCTAAAATACAACACACAACACATCAGCCACTCAAGGCTATAACTCAATAAGACCCTCTGATCAATGTGTCTCAGTGGGACCCTCCGGTCCCACAAGTCAGATGGACCCTCTGGTCCCTCAACTCAGCAGCTCAATATAATACACAGTAAGCATATCACAAAACAAAATGCAGGATATCTCAAAACACAGCTCATTCACATAAGGCCCTCTGGTCACACATAAGGTTACCACACAAGGTAAGTATAGTGAGAAGACTCACCTCGTAAGCTAGCAAATGAAACCTCGAACTCGGAAATCTCAAAATCTATCCACCAGTCTAGCCTCCGCCTAACATATAATAATTTTCTCTAATTAATATCGGCCCCCAAGAACTAGACTAACCCTTCTACACTCATAGAAGGGTGAAAAGACCATTTTACCCCTCCATAGGCTTAATAATCCACAATATAACCAAACCCTAAAAGTCAACAAAACTCAATGGCAGGGAGTACACTGCGTGTACTCGGTCGTTACACTGCGCGTACTCGGCTGCCATATAGACATCAGAGATACTCGACCCCTATGTTGCGCATAGTGGGATTATGCCCAACGTATGCCCCAGTTTCACACTCCTCTTATTTTTGGTCTTAACCAGTTAAGACATAGGCTCATATCTTGGATCTGGACTCCCTAATGTCTCTTAGTCCGTAAGTGAGGGACTTTAAACCTTTGCATGGCTGATTAGGCCAAAAACACTCAAAACACTCATTCCCTTTCCTTATGTAGCTCATAACTCATGCATGGCTCACTCATAATGCCTACGATTGGATTTTTATAACTCTACTACACATAATACACTAAAAAAGGGTAGATCAAGTTCTCTAGAGTTTATTGTCTCATAAAGTCTCCATCTTTTGGGACAAAACCCTATTATACTCAAACAACATGCTCATAACAAAGGAAAGGCAAAGTTTAAAGCTTTATACCTCAATAAGAAGCTTCCCACTCAGATTTGCTCAGATCTAGAAACTTGGACACCAACTCCTTCTTCTTCAAGACCTTATCTTCTCTTCAAAATCACACAAACAATCTCAAGGCTCAATTACACACACACAAGCTTTAGAACGAGGGTTAGGGCACTATTAGGGGTTTCTCTCTAGGAATAGTGGCCAGAAATGAAGCGATCATATCCCTTATATAGGGGACTCACCCCAAATTAGGGTTTGTACACTAGGCCTAGTACACCCAACGTACTAGGTGGTCTCCGCATCACATGCACGCTGATGAGTACGCTAAGCGTACACCTCAGGTACGCTCCACATACTCGTTTTTTACTTTTTTTATAATAAGGGCTAAAATAGACAATAGCTCAATAGATCAAGGTTCTCGAAGTATACCTAGACTTATGATGCTACATTGGGCATCTTTAGATAGTGACATTGATGAAGAATTTAGGTATGATGATGACTCATCATCTAATTCCTTCACTTGGAACTCCAGAACTATTCCAAAGTCTACCTTACTTTCGATAAAGCCATGTTTCAATAATCCATCTGTCAGACAATATTCTAAGTCAACATATGACTCTAAGAAGAAACCATGGTTAAACACGAAAGATATTATTCATATGAAGGGAGAGGCTAGAAAAATTTTATAGAAAGAAATTAGGTCTAGAAAATTCTCTAGGTACGTTAAAAACTCCAACCATAAAGCGTCTCAAGAAGGTGTTAGTCTAGAAAATAGGAATCACAATACATTTGCTCCTGTTAAGATTCTTAAACCACTGTCCATTCTCGTTATCTTGGATAATCATGACTCCGTGCCTAAAAATAACATAAAACCAGTTAATGTTGAGAACTTACTAAAGAAAAGTAACTCTCCTCGAAAATTATCCTCTCCAGTACTCAGTGCTACCTTGGAAGGTAATATTTTCAAATAAAAACATATTTCAAAATCAAGTATGCCTAAGAGAACTGTGAGTAAGGGAAAGGACATTCAAAACTCTCATGGAAGAAATTCTTAAACTGGTTCAATTCCAAAATATGAATGGAAAGGTAAATGGAATGTTACTCCAAATGAATCTCGGAAAACAGTTCTTCCAAAACCTTATTGGAAAACTATCGTTCTAGAGAATATTGTGTCTAGGCCACCAAAAATGGAATACGATTTTTGGATTACTGAAAGGACTCTAAAATTTTGTATTTTCCTAAAATAATCTCAGAAAGAGAAATCTAAGATCCCAACTGTTTGAAAACTCAAAACCATGTTCAAATTCCATGATAAAGTCCCTCATTGTAACTTAGAGCATAAAAACTTCAAAAATCACTGATTTTGTAGGCATTTTGTGCTTCGGAACAAAATACAATATGGTATATTGATAGTGATTGTTCCATGCATATGACCGAGCATAAGGATTTTCTGTGATACCTCAAGTTAACACCAAAAGTTGGCTATGTTTGTCACACCCCGAAAACCAAAGGAGGAAACATTTTCAGGGTTGACTCCATGTTGAGTATCAAATCCAATGCACATAGTAATCAAAGTAAACAACCATTACATTATATATATAAAAGTTTACATTGTTTCAAAAGTGAATCGTACAAGTGTGATACATAGTACATATATATGAACGAAAGGAAGACGCATCTTCTACGCACTCCATCTTCACCAAAAGAGATCACCGGGTACCTGTCTAATGCGGACCTGAGAATATAAGCAGTTTGAAAATTAGCATAAAGCTGGTAAGTTCAAAAGATGTTTGTTTTCTGAAAAATGTACCAGTTTCCTTTAGTTTTCTGAAAAAGGTTTCTTACCCAAGTTAATCCCATATTTTCTTATGAAAAACATTTAGTTATCACTTGTTACCAATTCGATTATGTGTTGTATTTTACCCCAGGAAAATGTTGGGCTTTGAGCATTCTAACACTCCTAAGTGTACATGCAACCCTAAATACCTTGGATCTATGTTTTCTCTATTATACATGCAATAAGAATTGTTGGAATAGTGTCTAAGGCTATAACTATATTCGGTGGTGCATGGTCCTTTTGGGTTGCCTTCACCATAGCAACTTGAAGGATGATTTATTAAGAGAGAGTGAATATTATAAGGAATAATATTTAGCTATTTGATTAATATAAGTCATAAATTAATTGGTATTAATTTGGTGACTTAAAGAGATTAATTAAATAAGAGGGTATAAACTATCAATTGTTTGATAGTTAGACTTTAGACTATAAATCCATTAGGATACACCTTGGACGGATTCTAAGAGCTTTAGGATAGCTCAAAATCGTTCATAGGGTTATCTATGGAATGAATTTGGATAGCCTTAAGAGAAGATTATCCAATTAGGGTTTAGGGTGAAGCCCTTAAGGAGTCTAATAGTATAAATAGCCCCTATGGATGGGGGAATTAGACACACAACCAAAAAGCAAGGAACCTCTGGTCGAATTCCTCCCCTCTCCTCTCTCCTAAATCATCTTGCTTGCTATTGGTGTTTGTAAGCCATTAGAGGAGTGACAATTGTGACTCTAGAAGCTCCAAGACAAACAAGATCAACAAGGGATTCAAAGGTATGATTCTAGATCTGTTTTAATATTGTTGTTTAACCTAATTAGCCATTAGAAGTCTTGGATTCAAAAGCATGTTTATTAGAAAGCCTAGATCCAAGCAATAGGGTTTTGCATGCGCACATAGGAAAGTTCTTATGGCTAAAACCCAACAAGAATATCCAAGGTATTATCCTAATCTACCATACAAAACAATGAGTGTAACAAGATAAAATACATACCTCTTTGATGTAGAAAGTCTTCATGAAGCTTGAGTGCCTAGCCCCAATAGTGTGGAAGCCTCAAATGGAATCACAATCATCAAAACACTTAGAATAACTTGAGAGAGTTCTACACTTCATGAAATCGGCTAGCCCTTTGTTACACTCTCTAGTGGCCGATTTTTGTCAAGAATAAGATCTATATATAGTGATACAATTAGGGTAAATCCTTAATTGTCATGGCTTTCCATTTCCTTGGATCCATGGGTTCAAATACACCATGGAGCATCCATGGACCATCCTGTAATGCCCGGGTTTCAGGGCTAAGCATTTTTGTTAATGTAATAGTCTAGGTCAACTATTGTAACTCTTTTTGAAGTAATAAATATGAAATATTTGAGTATTATGTGAATTATGTGTTTATTATTTAATTATAAATGTATAATTAATAAAGAATAAAAAATGAGCGTCAAAATTAAAGTGTGAGATAATCCCGATATCTCTACCTAAAGTTGTAGAATATGTCTCAAGGTTTCCGTCAATATAAAGAATGCCGAAATCCGAGCTATAACGAAGAAGTTATGACCCGCCGAAGTTTTACGGCAAAACCGACACGGCACCGGAAGACATAAAATAGTGAATTTACGATAGAAGACTTTTTAGCCTTAGAAATATAAACAAAAGTCGTAGAATATGTTAAACTAAGAACATCGATAAAAAGAACGCCCAAATCTGACTTCGTATGAAGAAGTTACGATTTTTCGAAGTTTCGGACTAGCAATGTACTGCCCGAAATTCAAATGTTTGATCGAGCGGTTTTTAGCCGACACGACCTAAACGAGAATCGAAGATCTCGTTAAGAGTAACGTAACAAGTAAAAGATGGGCGAAAACGGATGTCGGATGAAGAAGTTATGAGGATTTAACAGACCAATCCTATCCCGACCCGTTGATAAAATAAAATTTAAAATTGAGTCAAAATTAGACAACGAAGTCTAAACGAAAGTTGTAGAGTATGTTCCCACCTTCGCGTGGATATAAAGAACGTCAAAAACGGAGCTCGTATGCAAAAGTTACGAATTTTTGAAGTTAGGACTCGAAAATGCGAAACCTGTTGCGAAGATGATGACGTGGCCGCTTCTGAGCCGTTGCTTGCTGACCAAGGCTTCGCTCCGGATCGCGCCACGACGACTCGCATTACGCCCCGCGTACCTTCGGCCTTATCCGTCCGAGTCCGAGTGCGAGCCAGCTGTTGCGAGCTGGCAGCCACCTCCGAGCTACGCCCCGCGTAGCGCTGCTGGACGCGCCGCGTATCCGAGGCCCTCGCGCCTATAAAAGGGGGCCGAAGGTGCCCTCATTTTTCACACCATTTCTCATTCTCTCTATAGTTTCTTTCTCTCTCTAAGGTTCCAAACCACCCCTAAGCCCTAGTTAAACCCCTAGCACCCTAAGGAAACCCCAAGGCTCCCGGAGTCCCGAGAAAAAGGAGTTTTTCGGTTTCGAAACGCTGCTCCAATTAAGTCCCGGTTTTCGATAAAATTCGCTGTAAGTATGCTACGCTTATGCAATTTTTAATATAGCTTTCAAATAATTATAGGAATGTTATTAGGTCCTTAAAATAATTATTTGGGCTATTATTATGAGATATATCGAGTATTATTAATGCTTAATAATACTCAGACAATTAATTTGTCACAGTTATCATTAGACTAAACCCTAGTGGTATCGATACTAGGTTTTATCGAAGGAATATCATTTTGAGAGTATCGAAGCGCTGTCCGAGTGCTGAGTCACCACCTAATCAGGTGAGTGCATAGTTACCTTCAACTTACACATAGATATGAAGTAATTTATATAAATTACGTGCTATGTGTGCATATTATCTGAATACTTGCTATCTATGCTAGATGAACGTTATTATACATGTTTTCAATGATTTAAGCTGTATATGTATTTTATATCTACGAAAATGTTGGGGTAAAACATAGGTAGATGTAATAGGTGATGTGTGATAAAATGATGAGAGGCCTCGATGTTGTTGTTGATCCAGTCATCTAGCGGAGTATAGATGACGACCACAGACTCTTCTAGACAGTCCAGTGGAACACTAGCAGGCTCGCAACCTGTAGGTGTTGTGAACGTTGTGTTCACCGGTGTACTCCATCCCCCACATGGTTGCCTATTAGGACATTTATTGCTGAGGAATCCCCTTAGCAGTAGTGTCCGTCTCGATGATGATCCTTAGGCTAGGTCCCTTATGATAGGTGTTTAGGGACGTAAAGTGAGGATAACGGGAACGGGTAATCGGGTTATTGTTGATTGATGAAATTAATAAACTTATTTATTGTGGGTTGAAAACCCTATGTGCTCACCAGGCTCCCAAGCCTGACCCCCTCAGTTTTATGTATTACAGGTAGTGGCGCATGAGCATAGGTGTGATGTTTTGGACGAGGGATTACGGATATAGGCCTGTAGATATGAAATAATGTAGTAAGGCTTATATTGTACTGTTTATACTTTTGATCTGTACGAACATGACATCCCGAGTCTTTTAATGAAAGACATTTCTATGGAAATGCTTTTGGTAAATCTTTATCATATTATTGTTTTGGGACAAATTCTGCAATCCTTTTATTAAAAGATAACTCTGATTTTGAAATAAAGTATAAACAAAACCGGTCTTTTCTGGCCGTGATTTTGGGGATGTCACAGTTGGTATCAGAGCATTAGTTTAAGCGAACTAGGAATTTGTAGGATTTCTAGACTTAAACTTAGAATGCTAAGCGATGATTGTGAGGTGTGAGCACTAGCTTATTTTAGGAATTGTGCCTAAAATGCTTTTATGTGCTAAATGCTTTATGCATGATATGCTGTTATTTTGTTCGGATCTATGGTCTGTTGCCGACCGGATCTGGAAACCTTATGTGTTTAGGATTCTAAACGTACGACGACGCTATTAGAACTAGCATGTAAACGTTTCTGAGTGATAAGGACGATTTAAAACGTCTCTCCTAAATAAAGATCTGAATTCACCTTATTAAGTGTATAGATCAAGATGGTAAGGAGCCGTAGCGGAAACGTAAACGTAAATGGGAATGGACACCAACCCCCCGTGATCGAGCAAATACCAGTTGTGGAAGCCGCTGCCGGACCAATAACGATGGCCGGAGTGCAAGCGATGATCCAGGCAATGTTGGATCGTCAAATGGAGGAAACCAGGCATTTGCTCCAGCAAAATCGAGAGGAAGCGACTATTCAGATCGAACAGCCCGAGTTGAACGAAGGGCAGACTGAAGAAGGAAACTACAGTGGGACTATTGGTCAAGCTAACCCACCGATAGTTAGGCAAAACCACCAGGATGGAGGAAATGATGGACATGGATGCAAATACAAGGATTTCATGGCATCCAAGCCACCGAGTCTATCCGGAAGCCCGATGCCGGTGGAAGTCATGAACTGGATCTCTGAGATGGAGACAATGTTTGAGAGTTGCGAGTGTAGCAATAGGCAGAGGACTGCTCTTGCAGTTCCTCTATTGAAATTTGGAGTACTAAGCTGGTGGAAGCTATTAGCTGATTCAATGCCCAAAGGTGAAGCAAGCAAAATGCCGTGGGAGGATTTCCTGGTACAGTTGAAGATGCAATACTGCTCTGAGCAGGATCTTCTGGAGATCAGCAACGAATTCCAGAATCTAAAGAAGGGAAGAATGAGCGTTACTGAATACGCTGCAAGCTTTACTGAGAAAATGAAGCTTGTTCCCCACCTCGTCCCAACTGAACTCTCCAAGGTTAACAAATTTGCCCTCGGATTGCCAGCGGACTTCGGTCCAATGGTCAAGCAAACTACCACTCTAAAAGCTACAATCTGGGCTGCTAAGAATGTGGAGACCCAGATACGAGAAAAGGGTCTGGAGAGAGCGGAAGTGGGAGAGAAACGGAAATTTGACGGATCCTCAAAGTCCGGTAAGAAAGGTAGATTCTCGAAGTCTAGTTCGAGAGGAGGAGGATCAGAAGCAAAGTGGTGTGACAAGTGCAAAAAGAAGCACTCTGGGAAGTGTGATGGAGGGGTCACTTGTTACAAATGCGGAAAGCCTGGGCACTATGCCAACGAATGCACCCTCAACCAGAAGGCCTGTTATGGGTGTAATGAAGAAGGGCACATTTTGAAGGACTGCCCGAAGAAGAAGGAGGCAGGAAGACCCAACATACCACTGAAGCCGAAGGCGAGAGCCTTCCAGATGACGCTCGAGGCTGCAAAGGAGGCAGCAGACGTCGCTTCAGGTACCTTTCTTGTACTTGGTTTGCCTGCAAATATACTGTTTGATTCCGAAGCCAACTACTCCTTTGTGTCGCATAAATTTAGTGCGAAATTAGCACTACCTATAGAAAAACTAGATAAAGCCCTGATTGTAGAAGTTACCAGTGGCAAATTCGTACCTGTTAGTAATCGTATTAGGAACATCGTCATTGACCTAAACGGAAACGAATTCCATGAGGAACTATTACCCATAGAGTTAAACGGTTTCGACATCGTTTTGGGTATGGATTGGCTTAGCGCCAACGATGCCGAGATATTATGCCGAAAGAAGATAGTTAGGATAAACCCACCCAGAAAGGAATTATTTATGGTGTACGAGGACAAACGCAGAGTAACTTCTGGAATCATCTCCCTGATGAAAGCTAGGTAATGTTTGTCCAAAGGATGTGCATCATACTTGGCATTCGTAATCGATGCTAAGAAAGAAAAGAAAGAGGTGCAGAATATACCGGTTGTGTGCGATTATCCGGAAGTCTTTCCCGAAGATCTTCCCGGATTACCACCTGATAGGCAAGTAGAGTTTCGTATAGACTTATTACCAGGAACAACACCGATAGCAAAGGCACCTTACCGATTAGCACCGACGGAGATGAAGGAGCTCATGATGCAACTTCAGGAGCTGTTGGACAGCGGTTTCATTCGACCTAGTTCATCACCCTGGGGAGCTCCGGTGTTATTCGTGAAGAAGAAAGACGGAAGCATGAGGATGTGCATAGACTACCAAGAGTTGAATAAGGCAACGATGAAGAACAAGTATCCATTGTCGAGGATTGATGATCTATTCGATCAGCTGCAAGGTTCGAGCTACTTCTCAAAGATCGATCTTAGGTCAGGATATCATCAGCTGAAGGTGAGAGAGCAGGATATTGAGAAGACTGCATTTAGAACAAGATATGGACACTACGAGTTCTTGGTTATGTCATTCGGACTAACCAATGCTCCCGCAGCATTCATGGATTTGATGAATAGGGTTTGTAAACCATTCCTCGATAAATTTGTGATAGTGTTCATCGACGACATTCTCATTTACTCGAAAAGCCAGGAGGAGCATGGCAAGCATCTACGAGAAGTATTGGAGGTGTTAAAGAAGGAGAAGCTTTTTGCAAAGTTCTCCAAATGCGACTTTTGGATACAGGAAGTCCAATTCTTGGGTCATGTTGTTAACCAAGAAGGAATAATGGTTGACCCCGCCAAGATCGAGGCTGTAATGAAGTGGGAACGTCCGAAGAGTCCCACGGAGATTCGAAGCTTTCTAGGATTAGCCGGATATTATCGACGGTTTATCCAAGGTTGTTCTTCGATAGTTGCTCCATTAACAGCTTTGACCCATAAAGGAGCTACGTATACATGGAGTGAGAAACACGATGAGACGTTCGAGAAGCTAAAGAAGAAGTTATGTGAAGCACCGATACCTTCTCTACCCGATGGAGTCGAAGATTTCGCAGTTTATAGTGATGCATCTGGAGTTGGGTTGGGTTGTGTTCTGACCCAAAGAGAAAAGGTGATAGCATACGCATCTCGACAATTGAAAGAGCACAAAAAGAACTACCCCACTCATGATCTGGAGTTGGCAGCAGTAGTATTTGCCTTAAAGATATGGAGGCATTACCTCTACGACACGAAGTGCAAGCTCTTCACTGATCATCAGAGTCTCCAGTATCTCTTTAATCAGAAGGAGTTGAACATGAGGCAACGACGCTGGCTAGAACTTCTCAAGGACTACAACTGTGAGATACTTTACCACCCAGGTAAAGCAAATATTGTTGCTGATGCTCTCAGTCGGAAAGTCAATCTTGAAAGAAAAAGGCCAAGAGCATTAAGAATTGAAGTCGTCTCGACGATTGTGGAAAGTATCAGGAAAGCTCAAGAAGAAGCCTTAGAAAAGAATGACCGAAAGGAAGAACGTTTGGGAAAAACGTTAGTGTTCGGTACGAACAGTCGAGGACTGAAGGTATTCCAAGATCGAATTTGGGTACCTAAGACGGGAGGAATAAGAGATCTTCTAATGGAAGAAGCACACAAGACCATGTACTCAATTCATCCCGGTAGCACTAAAATGTATAGGGACCTAAAACCCTACTACTGGTGGCCAACGATGAAGCTCGATGTTGCGAAGTATGTGGCTGAGTGCGTAACATGTGCGAGGGTTAAGGCACAACATCAGAAACCGTATGGGAGTTTAGAACCTTTACCAGTACCCATGGGTAAATGGGAAGACATCACTATGGATTTTGTGACTAAACTGCCCAGAACGAAGAACGGACACGACATGATTTGGGTAGTCGTGGATTGTTTCACCAAGAGTGCACACTTCATAGCAGCCAACGAGAAGTGGTCTATGGATAAGCTCGCAAATGCTTACGTGAAGGAAATTGTAAGACTTCACGGTGTCCCTCTTACGATTGTGTCAGATCGTGATAGTCGTTTCACGTCGAGGTTTTGGAGGAGTCTACAAGAGGAGTTGGGTACAAAGTTGTGTTTGAGTACTGCTTACCATCCGCAAACTGATGGTTAGAGCGAAAGAACAATTCAGACGTTGGAAGATATGCTGAGAGCATGTACCCTCGAATTCCAAGGGAATTGGGACGAGCACTTACCTCTAGTAGAATTTTCCTACAATAATAGTTTTCACTCGAGCATCAAGATGGCACCTTACCAAGCCTTGTATGGACAAAAGTGTCATACGCCGTCTTGTTGGCTTGAAGCCGGAGAGAAGCAGTTTATGGGCCCCGAGATAGTCCATGAGACTGCTGAGAAATTAAAGGTGATTGGGGAAAGAATGTTAGCAGCTCAGGATCGTCAGAAGAGCTATGCTGACAAGAAAAGACGACCGATAACCTTCGAAGTTGGGGATTCCGTTTTACTTAAAGTCTCACCGTGGAAGGGACTTATACGATTTGGGAAACGAGGAAAGTTGAATCCAAGGTTTATTGGACCGTTCAAAGTTCTTCAGAGGATTGGGAACCAAGCTTACAAGCTGGAATTGCCCGAAGAACTCAATGGTATTCATAACACCTTCCATGTGTGTTATTTGAGGAAATTCATGGGAGATGTTCCCGACATAATTCCAATCTCAGAGTTAAGGATGGATGAAAATAAAAGGCTGATCGAAGAGCCCGAGGCAATTGTTGACCGTAAGACTAAGAAGTTACGACGCAAGATGGTCGACTTAGTGCTAGTCCAATGGAAACATTCAAATGGGCCGAATCTCACTTGGGAAACAGAGGATGACATGATGAGTCGTTATCCACATCTGTTTGCTGATGCATGATTCCGGGATGGAATCATCCTAAGGGGGAGAGAATTGTAACGCCCGGGTTTCAGGGCTAAGCATTTTTTTCAATGTAATAGTCTAGGTCAACTATTGTAACTCTTTTTGAAGTAATAAATATGAAATATTTGAGTATTATGTGAATTATTTGTGTTTATGTGTTTATTATTTAATTATAAATGTATAATTAATAAAGAATAAAAAATGAGCGTCAAAATTAAAGTGTGAGATAATCCTGATATCTCTACATAAAGTTGTAGAATATGTCTCAAGGTTTCCGTACATATAAAGAATGCCGAAATCCGAGCTATAACGAAGAAGTTATGACCCGCCGAAGTTTTACGGCAAAAACCGACACGGCACCGGAAGACATAAAATAGTGAATTTACGATAGAAGACTTTTTAACCTTAGAAATATAAACAAAAGTCGTAGAATATGTTAAACTAAGAACATCGATAAAAAGAACGCCCAAATCTGACTTCGTATGAAGAAGTTACGATTTTTCGAAGTTTCGGACTAGAAGTGTACTGCCCGAAATTCAAATGTTTGATCGAGCGGTTTTTAGCCGACACGACCTAAACGAGAATCGAAGATCTCGTTAAGAGTAACGTAACGAGAAAAATATGGGCAAAAACGGATGTCGGATGAAGAAGTTATGAGATTTTAACAGACCAATCCTATCCCGACCCGTTGATAAAATAAAATTTAAAATCGAGTCAAAATTAGCCAACGAAGTCTAAACGAAAGTTGTATAGTATGTTCCCACCTTCGCGTGGATATAAAGAACGTCAAAAACGGAGCTCGTATGCGAAAGTTACGAATTTTTGAAGTTAGGACTCGAAAATGCGAAACCTGTTGCGAAGATGATGACGTGGCCGCTTCTGAGCCGTTGCGAAGATGATGAAGTTAGGCTTCGCTCCGGATCGCGCCACGACGACTCGCATTACGCCCCGCGTACCTTCGGCCTTATCCGTCCGAGTCCGAGTGCAAGCCAGCTGTTGCGAGCTGGCAGCCACCTCCGAGCTACGCCCCGCGTAGCGCTGCTGGACGCGCCGCGTATCCGAGGCCCTCGCGGTTATAAAAGGGGGCCGAAGGTGCCCTCATTTTTCACACCATTTCTCATTCTCTCTCTAGTTTCTTTCTCTCTCTAAGGTTCCAAACCACCCCTAAGCCCTAGTTAAACCCCTAGCACCCTAAGGAAGCCCCGAGGCTCCCGGAGTCCCGAGAAAAAGGAGTTTTTCGGTTTCGAAACGCTGCTCCAATTAAGTCCCGGTTTTCGATAAAATTCGCTGTAAGTATGCTACGCTTATGCAATTTTTAATATAGCTTTCAAATAATTATAGGAATGTTATTAGGTCCTTAAAATAATTATTTGGGCTATTATTATGAGATATATCGAGTATTATTAATGCTTAATAATACTCAGACAATTAATTTGTCACGGTTATCATTAGACTAAACCCTAATGGTATCGATACTAGGTTTTATCGAAGGAATATCATTTTGAGAGTATCGAAGCGCTGTCCGAGTGCTGAGTCACCACCTAATCAGGTGAGTGCATAGTTACCTTCAACTTACACATAGATATGAAGTAATTTATATAAATTACGTGCTATGTGTGCATATTATCTGAATACTTGCTATTTATGCTAGATGAACGTTATTATACATGTTTTCAATGATTTAAGCTGTATATGTATTTTATATCTACGAAAATGTTGGGGTAAAACATGGGTAGATGTAATAGGTGATGTGTGATAAAATGATGAGAGGCCTCGATGTTGTTGTTGTTGATCCAGTCTTCTAGCGGAGTATAGATGACGACCACGGACTCTTCTAGACAGTCCAGTGGAACACTAGCAGGCTCGCAACCTGTAGGTGTTGTGAACGTTGTGTTCACCGGTGTACTCCATCCACCACATGGTTGCCTATTAGGACATTTATTGCTGAGGAATCCCCTTAGCAGTAGTGTCCGTCCCGATGATGATCCTTAGGCTAGGTCCCTTATGATAGGTGTTTAGGGACGTAAAGTGAGGATAACGGGAACGGGTAATCGGGTTATTGTTGATTGATGAAATTAATAAACTTATTTATTGTGGGTTGAAAACCTTATGTGCTCACCAGGCTCCCAAGCCTGACCCCCTCAGTTTTATGTATTACAGGTAGTGGCGCATGAGCATACGTGTGATGTTTTGGACGAGGGATTACGGATATAGGCCTGTAGATATGAAATAATGTAGTAAGGCTTATATTGTACTGTTTATACTTTTGATCTGTACGAACATGACATCCCGAGTCTTTTAATGAAATACATTTCTATGGAAATGCTTTTGATAAATCTTTATCATATTATTGTTTTGGGACAAATTCCGCAATCCTTTTATTAAAAGATAACTCTGATTTTCAAATAAAGTATAAACAAAACCGGTCTTTTCTGGCCGTGATTTTGGGGATGTTACACATCCTATGGGTTTTAGCCCAACTTGATTATCCATGGAGCATTAGGCCACTATATAAGTATGGATGATTTACACAATCAACCCATATATTTAATTAGTCTTCTTTTGATCACTTAATTAATCCTAGATTAATTCTTGATCAATACTAATTAAATAATCTTATTATTCTTATTATTAATATACTAGAACTTATAATATATTAATAACCATAAGTGTCTTATTTCTCTCATTATAGTCTATCCAAGTGCATGATGGTATGCAACCCAAATGGACCATGCCGGGTCGGGTCAACTCTTACCAATTATAGTTATGGACTTAGACATTAATCCAACAGTCTCCCACTTGGATAAGTCTAAAACTATTATTGCGTATGACTTCAGGAACCAACTGGCAATCGTAGCTCTCAAAAGCTTCTGTCGAACTCTGACCTTGTAGATGAACTCTGATCTTGTCAATGACTTGTCCATTAGATAAGGGATCATATAATCCTCTGTTCTCATGATATCAGCCGGACAAATACATGGAACAACGTCGTACTTATTATCTTGCAGTTTGTTTCCCGATTTTCGATTTGTTTGACAAAGAACTTAATCGAACACATCAATTCAGTTCTGACCGGTCGGTACATAGGTCACAACAAAATCATCGAGGGGCCCAGATATCGCTTCTATTTCTATAAGGAACAGATAAACTTCGACTCATATACTTGTTCTACTACTTGTTGAATTGTACAGAAAGGCACGTTTTATAACATTAAGTTACTGATGCGTTTACGTGCAATCAATGCACAACCAACTCATAGGTAACAACTCATATCTCTAGGTTTGAAGATTTATATGATATTACCGTCTCACGATCACTCGAGATAAATTCCATGAAGTGATACAAGTGAGCGTGGGTTTATTCCAATACTCATAACTTATGAGCACTCATGAATGTTGTAGCAACCATTGCCATGACTAAACTCATTTAGCCATCTACAAACCCGATTCATGACAGTCTTGATTCATACCTACTTCCAACATATGAACGACTGTGGAGTGTTTAAATAACTTAGTCATTCGGAAAGAATAACCTAGCTATTTTGGAAGTCAAAACATGCAAAGTGAAACACAATAATAATCGAATCTAATATGGTCTCAGAACCCTTTTGAATATAAATAAAACCACCTTTTATTTATCACCATATTGATTACACATTATTCAATGTTTCAAATAATCAACTTAAGACTTGAATAAAAACAATAGTCGTCCCATGCTCCTAGCATGTACACTTTGTTTTCTAAACAATAGTTATGCAATACTCCAAGTATGCACACTATGTTTGTCTATGATCCTTACATTGTGATGTAGATCAATTGAACATGATTCCAATGATACTCATTTCACGATCCCAAATCCTTATTGTAAATGCAAGAATTCCAAATTCATGTCATTTACTGAAATCTGTTAGATTCTAAACTTATATGCATTGATCCTCTTGTAATGATTATGCATGAAGTCAGAAAGACTTGACAACAACCATTACAGAGCATTCCAAAGGAGATCAGCTCCTTGGGAACATCCTTCTTGCATTAAGTTTCCTAATCTTACATAGATTGAATAACTTCCACCTATGGAGACATTTCCATAGTCCCATTTGACTATCACTTCCGAACAAGAGTTACCTCTTTTCAGAAAATGTCAATATGGTCCTACCAAAATTATCACTATACTTCCAATTGTCCTTGAGAAACCAATCTTTGGTAAACCTTAGATTGTCCTCGACAATTGTTTAATCACTTTAGTCATATCCAGTTCTAGACATTTCCCTTCTAAATGCCTTAAGAATTTGGAAAATTTAGAAAGGATGAATATTATAGCACGTGAAATCGATCCTATATCCAAAGCATATGGGACACGATTCATGATGTTTGACATAAAGACATGATACTAGACCAGTCTTTTGCTACAATATTTTTTATTTGCCATGTTTTCAAAATTTAACTATGAAGAGGGATGCCGTAATCATAATCGAATTTTGAAAATGCAATATATATAGAATTTCTTCAAGTTGAACCATTCCAACACAAAATTCATATATATTCTTGACCTAAAGATGATTAAAATCTCAATCTAAGCTTTAGAGTTGAAATGAAGTATAATTTCCTTTCCCTTAATTATAGCAAAACTACTTTTCAACCCCTGCAACTTCACGGATTGAAACTTTGTTTTCTATAATTAACATTGCTAGCTTGCAATACTAATCATAATAATCATGCTCCCACTAACATGATGATTATCAGCATAACACTTATGCTCCCACTAGCTCTGACATATTTCCAGAAATCTGCTGGACTTCTGAAATTTAGATTCATACACCCTTTCTTAGATAGCTCACATGTGTGTCTAAACAATTTTCAGAACTATGAAAAGGGATGCCGTAATCATAGTCTCAATTGATTAGGCATTTGCCATTTCTCACAAGTCCATGTTAGTGTGCCGGTTAACCACATGCACTCCACTAATGACTTTTGAAAATGCAAATGACACAATTGATATCTACTTAAAATCTATTTAGTGAAAGCGTTTCCTCACCATCATTTTCATGAATCGGAGAGAAACCTTATGGCACTTAGATTTTATAGTGTATGAGTTCCTATCCATGCGAATTTGTCAAAACCATAATCACAAGATAAGGTTAGTGACAAATTCAGCCCTACATGGATTAAACTTATTCAATCTTAGTTTCTTGTCACCTTGGTAACACAAGGCCCACCAATGCTTCCAAGTTGAACTCTGACAACTCACATGCAAATTCAACTTATTTGAAGTAGGTACAGAAATAATAATTATGTCAACACGATAGGTTGCAAACCTTAAGTCGTGTGCTAGTGATAAATTACAGGTTTCACTCTTGATTAAATCTTGAAACTCTTTCAGGATCTTTAAGGCTCCCACTGTCCTCTTGACATATAAGTTTTCCTAGTCAAGAACCATTCCTTGACAAAACAAATATTCAAGGGATAGTGCGGATTCTTATCAAGACTAACACTTCACACAATTGGTCTTAGTTGGTCTTTGTCTCATCCAAGACATCACAACTTACCAATCTCAAATGTACAAGAGTAGAAAACATTTTACACTACATTTGATAAGTGTTTTAAACCTTACTTTATGTCACTCAATGTTACAATCTTGGAGTATGACTCTAAGAATTGTTTTGGAACGAAGTATGACTCATCTTCTTGATTTTAACCAATCCAACAATTCATGACCTCTCTTCTTAGCCATAACAATGCACTAAGACGTCCTTAGAGTATGAATTTGTGATATGGTTTCTAAATCATTAAGATGATCATAAAACTGATACTAAAGTACTCTCCTATCTTTTCAGATTTGAGAAACTTTTATCTTTCTGCCTAATTTGATTCTTCTCATTTGTTTTGTCATACATTGTAACCTTTCCAATGTTACAGAATTATACTTAACCTTATAAGTACAATCATATTTACTAATCTTTAGTAAATCATGACAAATCAATCTTTGTGGTGGACCTTGACCAGCGCACATCCAGTGTACCTAATTCCTTAGTTCTTCAAATGACTCACATATACATGTGATCAAAGAATTAGTCTTAATTTTTCAAAGATGAAAATTCTCATTCATCATACAATACAACTTGTATGATTCCAAGTTTCTGTCCAATTGAAACTTGGGTGATGAAAAACTTTCTTCATTTGGTAAATTCAGACACTACCACAAATGAAAGAATCAAATCCACTTTCCAATATTGCTATTACTGGAAACATATAAGCAACAATTTTCCACAGATGCCATTGTAAGGATATTTTTTAAAATAAATAAAATTAAAACCCTTTTTTCTTTTATTTTAAAACTTCGCGGAAAAACTTATCCTTACAATCCACATGAAAACTTTGTTGTTATCTATTCCTAAGCAATATACTATAACTCTTAAGAAGTAGCTCAAGAATCCGATCTTCAAACTACGCGATAGAAATCCATCTACGCGATCAGATTCAGCATATTCTTTCTTTAAGTTTCTTTACCTTTTCTTTGATTCTTAAAACATCACCATGTGACCCAGTCACATCATGTATCAAGAATCTCAGAATAGAAACTTAGCAGAGTTAGATAGTGGACTTTACCTGAAGTAGAGTCAAACTTATCGACTTTAACATCCTTAGGTAAATTATGGCAGCTTTGCAACCAATGCCCCTTTCTTTGGCAATATAAACATATGGACCCTTTGATAATGGTACACGGGACTATCACAGACTTAGTTTTTCTCTTTACCATTTGGTCAACCGAGTTGACTATGGCCGATCCCTTTCCATTGGGAAGAGAAATGATTTTCTAGATATCCAATGCTACCATTGTCAATGTCCATTTAAGACTTGGGAAGTTGTTCTTTTAATCAAATTTGCTTTACTGGTGTTCCAAATCATTGCTGATTCCACAACACCAAGCAAATATATAACATCATTAAGGGTCATGTCATAGTCTGTCTCATAGTAGTCCCAAAGAGACTCACTATGTTACTAAGAAAGTGATTGAACATCCAACTTTCACGAGACTTTGACACCCAACTCTCCCGGCTTGTCAATATGTGACTACATCTCCAAGATGTGACCACACCAAGACCTTTACTTGCCAATAGGGCTCGAGTGACCTTAAACTTTTCAAGAACTTGTGGGGTAGGGAGAATAATTGGAGGAGATAGAGGAAGTGAAGCATGATGTTGAGGAACATCATCTTCAAGAGATTTGGGAAGATCATAAATGTCTAAACCAGACATGTTTTGGGAGATATTCAAGATAGTTGATTTAAAGTCCTTAATATGACACCCAATATGAAATATTAAGGCTAGGACCCAACACAATATTTTATAACTTAAAAGAGGGATGCCGTAATCCAAGCTATAAAATATTTGAAGGTAGGTGAATGACGATTCACCAATTTCCACCAAGAAAAACGAAATAATTTATTAGGTTTTAATTGGATTTGAAATTCCTAGATCTTTTGAGATTCATTGAACTTTTCAATGGCATGTTTCAATCTCGAGTGTGCCCTCTCAAATTTTGTGACTGGGATGTCGAGGATCACAAAACAAGGTGTGAATAACCATACCAATTCACTTGGTACCCTTAATATTATCACCTAATCAATGTGCCGGTTAACCACACACGCTCCATTGATCTATGAAAAACATTAAGTCACCCTTCGTGGTCCTTACTAGTCCAAGTTAGTGTGCCGGTTAACCACACACGCTCCACCAACGACTTGGTAAGGTACAAAGTGTGAATTCCATGGGCTAGCACCAAATTCACATTTTTCCTAAAGTAACTAAGATTGGGAATTATTAAGATTTTAGTTACTTTAGTATTTATCATTAATACTTTCAATGAAGGGAGAATTTAAAGTCATTGTCCTACCCGTTCGGCTAACGATCCTCCACCGATCAAGCAAGCGGTGGGTGAGAGTGGACACCCATTAAGTCACCATTTTATAGGCAACAACCTTATACCCACCTTATAGACCGGTTTCGTGAATGAGGCCTACTAACGGTAAAACGACTTGTTCTTATACATATATATATATATATATATATATATATATATATATATATATATATATATATATATATATATATATATATATAATAATTAACCATTAATGTTATAAATAGTATAAGTGTTGAATTTTAACTTTTTTTAAAATTCTAAGGGCTAACTTGGAATTAAAGTATTCATAAGAGAAAACTTTTCAAATTCCAAAACTTGAGGGCAAGTTTTGAAACTATTCAAAACTAATAAATTCCATAACTTATGTGTTTAAAGTAGCTTTAATCCAAAAACTCTTCAAGTTCCATAACTTATGGAAGACTTTAAACAAATAAAAGAATTAACTTTTCTTTATTTTTATAACTTATGGAATTAATTAAGGTTACACTTTATTTATTTATTTATTTATTAATGAAGTGACTCTTGAATTTCCATAACTTGAGGACAAGTTATGGAGTCATAAAAAAAAAATTCAATGACACAAGACTCTTCATTTTGTAACCATTACCAACTTTTATGAGTTTTATGAGTCTTTAATGTGACTCTTCATGTAACTTGAGGACAAGTTACACAAACACATTTTATACTCAACTCTTAGATTAAAATGGATTGAAAACAACTATTTCAATTAACTTTTCTATTAATCTAAGAAACTCATAAGAACAAGATAATTCATATCAAATATCTTCATGTAATTAGTCTAAACCTTAAACTAATACAAAACATGAATCTATTGACAATTATCTTTGAAAATGGATTAGCATGAACATTACCACATTAAAAAAAACAAGTTTATAAGTTCAAAAACAACTTAGGGTAATGTTCCTAGTCCATTTCTAGCCAAAAACCTTGAAAATATGTTGTCTGGGGTCCAACTTGTCGAGTGCATGAACAAAACTCGGCGAGTTGGATGCATTTTGCCTTGGACTCGTCGAGTCCCTTCATGGACTCGGTGAGTCTGCTGGGCTGACAGCATCAAAACTCGATTTCTTCAGCTCCATTTGCAAGTATAACAAGAAAACAAGCCTAGGCTCTGATACCACTGTTGGGCTTTGAGCATTCTAACACTCCTAAGTGTACATGCAACCCTAAATACCTTGGATCTATGTTTTCTCTATTATACATGCAATAAGAATATCCAAGGTATTATCCTAATCTACCATACAAAACAATGAGTGTAACAAGATAGAATACATACCTCTTTGATGTAGAAAGTTTTCATGAAGCTTAAGTGCCTAGCCCCAATAGTGTGGAAGCCTCAAATGGAATCACAATCATCAAAACACTTAGAATAACTTGAGAGAGTTCTACACTTCATGAAATCGGCTAGCCCTTTGTTACTCTCTCTAGTGGCCGATTTTTGTCAAGAATAAGATCTATATATAGTGTTACAATTAGGGTAAATCCTTAATTGTCATGGCTTTCCATTTCCTTGGATCCATGGGTTCAAATACACCATGGAGCATCCATGGACCATCCTATGGGTTTTAGCCCAACTTGATTATCCATGGAGCATTAGCCCACTATATAAGTATGGATGATTTACACAATCAACCCATATATTTAATTAGTCTTCTTTTGATCACTTAATTAATCCTAGATTAATTCTTGATCAATACTAATTAAATAATCTTATTATTCTTATTATTAATATACTAGAACTTATAATATATTAATAACCATAAGTGTCTTATTTCTCTCATTATAGTCTATCCAAGTGCATGATGGTATGCAACCCAAATGGACCATGTCGGGTCGGGTCAAGTCTTACCAATTATAGTTATGGACTTAGACATTAATCCAACAGAAAATCCCATATTTTCCTATTAGTTTAGTTTATCCGTTCTTTTCTTAATTCGTTTATGAGTTGTTATGCTATCCCAGAAAAATCCCATATTTTCCTAAGTGTAAGTTCGATTGAATATCACAGATTATAGTTTAATACATAAAACTATATATTGAAGATCATGGGATTACTATCCCGAACTAAATATAAGATAGTTTGATATACACATAACTATAGATAGAAATAGATTGAAAACCATGGGACTACCATCCCGTACTAGATATAAGATAGTTTGATATACACAAAACTATAGATAGAAAAAGATTGAAAACCATGGGACTACCATCCCGTAATAGATCCAAGATTGTTTGATATACATGAAAATATAGATAAACATAGATTGAAAACTATGGGACTATCCTCCCGTACTAGATATAGATTGAAGATCATGGTATTACCATACCGAACTAGATGTATATGTTGAAAATCATGGGATTATTATCCCGTACTAGATATAAGTTGAAAACCATGGGATTACCATTCCGTACTAGATATAAGTTGAAAACCATGGGATTACCTTCCTGTACTAGATATAAGTTGAAAACCATGGGACTACCATCCCGCACTAGATATAAAATCTACAGACTGAAAATAGATATGAAATCGAATCAAAAACCAAGATCAAAGCCAAACCGAAACCATGAATAAACTTATATTAATACGTATTATGAGTCGGGTAACCATGCTAATACGACAACAAGACCTCCTTGATGCTTGTCAGACATCGGACGATATCCAGAATTTGTCACCACAGGCGTGCCCGCCTAACTGTAGCTAGCAGTTAAGGTGTGGGATTGTCAGTCCCGAATAGATCTATTCACAAATTCCACGCTCTCCCTCCAGGAGACTCTGGTTACACTTCCAGGGAGGATTTATTGATGACCCAAAAGAGTAATGACGAAACTCAAAAGCTAGTACTAAAGTATTCACGGAGTTCTCATACGATATCAAACATACTAAACGTTATGAAATATAATACAGTGAATATAGTTATATACAATGAAATTATCTGGCAATACATTTTAAATGAAACAGAGATAAACTAAATCAGACATGGTTTATCTAATAACTTTATATATATATATATATATATATATATATATATATATATATATATATATATATATATATATATATATAAGTACACATTTAAACAAGAACTAAAGATCCCCAAATTATTCCTATAATAATTTGATTAGTTAGGTTGTTTCCTTTTCTGAAATTCATATAGTTGTAATTGATAAATCACCCCTTATGCTCAGCATAATACATAAGGGGTAAAGATATTTATAAGTTTGCCAGATATTTATTGAAATACATCAATGTTATGTTTTGAAAACATTTGTAGTTTGCTTGTATTCCCCCTGAAAACATTGAAAAAGGGTAGGGGTATGAACTCACCAATCGCGGAAGGTGTCGGTTTCGATGCTAAATATCAGTCCTGGGTTTGCAAATGCATGAGGTTCCTATGAATTATGAAAAGATACACATTTGTATCTAATTAGGACTTCAATTACTTATTTGTTAGGGACAAACACTTCTAGTTGCGGAAACACCTCATTACAAGTGTTTGGAAGGACCCGGGTGGCATTTGAAGTCATGTAAGGCTTGGATATGGAGTTTACTCTTCAAGAGTAAACGGATAGAGGAGTTTTCGGCCTTAAACACCCCATCCACATGAGTTCACAGCCTTGAACTCATGGAAGGTGTTTTTGGGTGCTAAATGGCTTCATAACTCATGGATAATTTAGCTAGGATTGCATCTAAGGCATTGGGATAAATTTAAACTCACTTAAGGACCATTTATTGGAGTTTACGGTAGTAAACATGGAGTTTATGGCTGTAAACTCCCCCTCACACCCAAACCTTAATGTTTTAGTCCCTTAATCAATCACATGTGATTCCAAATGATTTTTCCAAGCCTTGTATGAATTTTTGGGGGACTTTTAGCATTGATTTAGGAGTTTACAGCCCATAAAACCCCTCATGGCCATGAACTCCTTGGAAGAGTGTTTTAATATGTTTTAAGGTCCAAATCTTGATTGTAGTCATTTCTAGAATTTATCCCAAGGCTTATGGTGTGTGTAAATGGCATTTTAACACATTAGAAGGAGTTTACTCCCCAAGATAATGAGTTTACGGCCCAAGCATGTTCTTGGGCAGTAAACTCATGTTTACTCCTCTAAATTAATGTTCAAGGTGTTCCAAGGCCAATTCCATAATTCTACAAGTCATATCTAAGCCTCAATGGAGTTTTGGAAGGGTTTAAGGCCATAAAAACCCCTTTAATATGTGTTTACGGCCCAAGCATGCTCCAGGTCTGTAAACACATGAACAAGGCCCTAAATCATGGTTTAAACTCGAATTTGAAAGCTAAAGATGTTGTACTAGGAGTTAGGGAAGGTACCTTGGTGGTTAGAAGCCTTAAATTGGTGATTTTGGACCCTTAAAATTGGTTGAGGAGAGAGGTTAGAGAGAGAGTAGAGAGAGGAAGCAAAAAGCTTCAAATTAAAGTTTGACCTTCTTTAAATAGGTTCCAAAACTTGGACACGGTGGAATTCTACCCGATACCGACATTAAACGGGGCTTTTGGTCGCACCCGATTAAATTGTCGTAACCCGGCGGGGACTTTTCTAAGATTTTTGAAATACACATTTTGGGCTAATTTCATGAGTTCCTAAGAGTTTTGTACACTCATGAGGTTAAAATGAACATATAAGTTTAAATAATTTAGCCCAAAAACGAAATCGGAACGAATTGGTAAACGGCGGATTTTTACGAGTAGAACGGGTCTTCGACGATGGACAACTTCGGGTTGTTACAGCGTTGCTTATGGCAACAACACAAACTCTAAGATTCAGGGTTATGGCATTCTGACTAATGGCAACCTCTCTATCTCAAATGTAGCATATATGGATGATATTAAGCATAATCTAATCAGTGCATCCTAACTTACCGATGCAAATCAGAGATTAGATTTCTACAAGAAGCATAGCTACATCATGACAAAATATCAAAAAGGATGTATCATCAAGTCTGATCAGAAAAAAACATGTATCCCTTAGATATTAACATGATTTTCGAAAAGCCTCAAATGTTTTTTCTTACAAAGTTCATTCTTTGTGTCAGCTTGCTATGGCATCAGAGACTTACACATATAAATTTCCGATACATAAATGATATGGCTTCTAGAAAAATGGTCCGAGGTATTCCACTCATCAAGATTGATAATGATAATCTCTTTGCTGGATGTGAGTGTGGGAAGCAATACAAGAAGGACATCCGGTTTTGATTGAAAAGTCCATCTCCGAGCCTCTTCATATTGATTTGTGTGGTTCACTTGTAGTTGAAGTCTACACCACAAGAAATACTTTCCTATTATTTTCAGTGACTACATAAGGTTTACATTAGTTTCTGTTTTGAGATTGAAGTCAGAAACTACTTTTGAGCCCAATAACTTTATGAAGGCAATTGTAACATCCATTATCTTGGATAAATCAAATTAGGGTTTCGAAGGGTTAAAGATTAGATTTTTGGAGAAAAGGAGTCCTCACAATGTGAGGCATGGAGGATCACGATGTGAAGAGGGCCACATGAAGTTTTCATCTGGGACTAAGCTCACGATGTAAACCATAAAATATCACGATGTGAGGATCGCTATAGCCTAAGCCCACGAAGCTTTAGGGCTTCCCATGTATTTAAGCCTCCTTAATTCGGTTTTAAGGTTCATTTCTCAGCCTCCATCTTCCTCTAACTCAGAAAACACTAAACCTAACCAATTTGATGATTTTAGATCCATTTTTTGGTGATTTGGTGGCTAAAAGAAAGAGAAGAAGAGGTTCTAGATTGCTTTTTTAGCAAGGTGGCTTTATCATCATCATCTTGTGCACATTTTGGACCATTGTAAGTGTTCAAGATCCAATCTTTATGGGTTCAAATTAATATATCTAAGTTCTAAGCTCCTTTTTGCATGTTTATGTTGGATTGCATGCTTGGGATCCATAAAGTTGGCAACTTTACGGATCAATGGGTCATTCTTTGTGACCTAGTCTTATGGATCTGAAGTATGGTTATAAATTATGGATCTTGTTGAGTTTGGGGCCATTCCTTTTCATTTTGACTTAAGATGGGTTTAGGACATGCATAGGCCATGCATGTCCATCAAGTAATCATTTTTTTGGCCTGTCGAGTCCTTTTTATCTTATCATAGAGTTGGGGTCGATGGATTAACGGATTAAGGATATAAAAGTTGGATTCCTAGCCTCAGACTAATCTCACGACGTAAGATACAAGGTCTCACGACGTGAGGAGTGTTTGATCCCGTTTCTGGTTATTTGTTTGGGGCTCATGACATGAGAAAGGGTTCTCACAATGTGAGGGCAGCCCATTGACTCTGCCTTGACTGAGTTGGCTGGGTGGAGTTGTGATGAGTTGGTATTCGACTGAGTAAGTCCTCATGATGTGACCAAGGTCTAGCCACAACATGAGATATGGTTTTGGGCCTTGTTGGGACCTAGTTTTCTGTCTTTGGGCCTTTTAGTGTTTGTTCCCATTTGGAACTTTGGTGTCAATTTGGATATTAGGCCGTCTTGGTTTAGGCCGATGTTGGGTTTATGCCCAATTGGGATATTGGGCCATGTTGGGCTTTTGTTGCTATTGATGTAGGTTTCGGATTTTGGGCCAAGAGATTAAAAGGGTAAAATGGAATTTTACCCTAAGTATTGGGCTGTTAGATTAGGTTTTCAGCTATCGATTGAGGACGAATTAGTTATTTGGTATTATTTTGATATTGATAGCGTGGGGATTTTCCGGATCGGCAGTCGAGCTTTTATCGGTGATATTCAGCAGCTTGAGGTGAGTCTCCTCACTATGCTATAGGTCAAAGGCACCAATGCGGACCCATTGTCTTATGTTGTATAGGAAGACTAGGGGTAACCCTTCACGTTTATATGAAAGACCTGGAGGTGGCTCCTGGAAAATCATAAGTAAGACCATGGTTCATACCTTCACAGATAAGTAGATAGTTAGATGTATAAGTGTGTGGATTATATGTTAGTTGTCTTTTTGATACTTACATGGAAGACCAGAATGTGGCTCTTGGCACTTATCTATAAGACCCAGGGTATCGAACCCCGACCTGGCAAAGAAAGACCATGATACGGCTCGTAGCATAATGACAAGACTATGGTTAGTACATAGCATTCCTTATTGTATGTATGGTAAGTGATATTTTAGGGAAATCACTAAGATTTGTGCATACGGCATTTATGCTTATAGTTTCAGGTGCTTACGGTTCGAAAGGGAAGTGTCCGACGTGATTGCAGAACATCTACTCATGTTTTTTTCCGTAACTTATTGATTTTGGGATTGTACTCTGATAACTAGTTTTACATTAATACACTTTGAATTTTTGGTAATACTAAATGGTATTTTATGGTTGAATTAAAAATGAAATTTTTACCTTTTAATTTTGGGATGTTACAAGTAGGTATTATAGCCTTGGTTTGAGGGATTTAGGCATACTCTCGGGTATGTCTAAACTCAAACTGAGGAATTTATAATCTTTCAAAAGAAAAATGAGTTTCTAAAAATATTTTTGTAAAGGGAATAAATTTCTAAAATGGATTTTATAAAGACAAAGAGGGATGTGATGCGTGCAATCAGCCGAGCTCAAGTAAGTGATTCCCAGAATACCCATATATGTTTGTTATGATTATATGTTGTGAGAATTGCATGATAGATTGGCCTGATATGTGAAGCCTTGTATCCTAGGAAGCAATGGATGCTATGCTAAATTGGGGATATGTATTGCTATTAGTAATTGCTAAGTGTATACTTTAATATTTTATACATTTAGGATCATATAGCCCTAGAATGATTGGTGTGTCCTTATTTGACGTTCCTGGTTTGGATGTAGTCCTAGGGTAGAGTCTTTTATTTGACAATCTATTTGTCCCTGTATTGTGTAACATCCCAAGCCCCAGGTATAATATTTAATTAATATTATTTCATTTTGGTAGGGAAACTCGACGAGTTTGAGGCACCAACTCGCTGAGTAGACAGTGTAATGGTCGGGGAGTTTAGAGTCTACTTGACGAGTTTGAGGACCCCGACTCGACGAGTAGGAGCGGGATGAGAAAACCCTAATTTTTAGTGTTTGTGTCCTATCTAAGGGACCTTAAGCCCTATTTCCGCATCCCTTATCATTCTAACCCTCTATGAGAAACCATAATGTGTGTATCCATTTGTAATAGAGAGAGTAGCTAACTTTGTATGTTTTATTCCACAATTAGAAGAAAAGTGAAGAATATCAAGCTTTGGAATGAGAAGAGGCTGGCAGATCAAGTGTTTCTCTATGCTAGCTTCAGTTTGGAGGTAAAAAGTGACCACCTTGAGCATTTCTTTTGATGGATCTCTTTTTAGATGGTTTTAGGGATTTTGAGCCTTAGATGCCATGCATGAACGTAAAGCTTTCAACTTTACGTGATAAGTGAGCCTTAGAAGGATAGATCCAGAGTATGAGACATCATTTCTACCTAAAACTGTCTAAATAAGGAAATAGCCTGAAGGGACTCGACGAGTTGGTCAGTTGACTTGACGAGTCGGTTAGGGTTTTCCCTGACGAGTCTGGACATGTGTAACTCGACGAGTGGATGAGACAACTCGATGAGTTAAGTTGGATTTTCATGACATTTTTGAGGAAACGAGGGAACTCGACGAGTCACATAGATGTACTCGACGAGTTTGGTCAACAGGGTATGTTGACTCGAGTGTTGACTTATGTTGACTTTTAGGGTTTGGTCAAGACATAGATTAGAGACGATGGAGGGGTAAAATGGTCTTTTACCATTCATAAGGGTTAGATCAAGAGGTTAGCTTAACTTACTTAGGTTGAGGTGATAAGTGTTAATTAGAGATGATTATGACGTGAAGGCGAGGATTAGAGCGTGCAAGGGTTACGAGGATTACTTGCTTAATTACGAGGTGAGTCTTCTCACTATACTTACCATGAGTGGTATCATTGTGTGACCGATGGGTTTTGTTTTGTTCCATTTATATGAGAATTTTGATATCCTGCATTATGTCTTTGTGATTTATGTTGTGTATTATTCCGAGCTTTATTGAGTTAGGACCGGAGGGTCCAACCCGAGTTATGGGACCAGAGGTTTCACACTAAGACACATTGAACAGAAGGCCTTTATCGAGATATAGACATGAGAGGCTAATGTCATGTTTTTGTTATTGTGCGGAACTCACTAAGCTTTGTGCTTACCGTGTTATGTGATATGTGTTTTAGTTACTTCTTAGTATCATGGGAAGGCTGGCTTGATTGTACACACGAGATAGATTTTATGTTTTGAGGATACTGGATCTTATCAAACAATTTATGAATTTGTTTTTGTGATAATTGAAACCGTTGTGATTTTGAAACGTGATATTGAGAATTATGTGGTTTTGAAACAGAAAATTTTGTTTGAAAATTTACGGTGCTACAAGTTGGTATTAAAGCCTTGGTTTGAGGGTTTCAGATATACTCTCGGATATGTCTGGACTCAAACTAAAGAATTGAGAAAAAATTTATAAATAGAAAAAATCTTTCTAAAACGAGTAAGAGTTTAAAGGGAAAACAAGACGAAGCAGTGTGTACAATCATCTAGAGCATGAACGGTGATTTCCCAAAATACCATTATTTGTTGATATTATGAGATATTAGAGCTACATGCTAGAGGATAGGCTAGGTACTTCAAAAATTAGGGCTAGAGTTTCCTAATTCATGATGAATTAGTCTAGGGTATGTTATTGATTGATGTTATATGTTATTTGCTTTGAGTATGTTCTGAGTGGGAGTATCTAGCGGGAATTTCTTAGAAAGAGTTATGATTCGAGGTATAATCTAGGAGAGATACCTAGATGATCATATGAGGAATCTACTGAGAGAGTAGTTTGATATTCGTGAGAGAGAGAGAGAGAGAGAGTACTTGTGAATTAGGATCCTAGAGGATGACTTGGGGTAACTACGGGTTGGTGTGGAAGGTAGTATTGGGCCCGTACTACTGAAAGCACCAGATCTGTATGTGACCCAAGTAAGACCTTAGGATACTAAGAAGCATGTATGGATGGGAAATCGAGTGTGAGTATGATCGACCGAGTCTCTGATGATTTTCGTGTTGTGTTTAAGAGACATCATGGTGGGTACATGCCACAACCCCAGGATCAATGGTGTTAGTAACAAGGAGAACCAGATGATTATTGATGAGGAGGTGGCCACAGTTATCTGAGAGGCCATAACAGAGATGTTCGGGTCTATTAAGACCATGCTGATTGAGACATTTGACGAGCGATACGCTGCTGTTATGGAGGCTGATGCTGCTGCAGTCACCGTAGGCGTAGCTGCTGCTAGGCTACATGGAGGTGACTCGTTATTGTTTCGGGAGTTCAGCAACACGAAGCCACCAGATTTTGATGGGACACATGATCCGATTGTTTTCATGAGATGGATCTCCGACATTGAGGGATGTTTCTATACGTGTTCGTGCCCAGATCACCTGAGAGTTTGATTGCAGTCATGAGATGGAAGGATGGGTGGAAGTTCATGACTACTAGTTTTACTCCTGTAGACCATACAACAGTGAAATAGGAGAGGTTTATGCATTTGTTCTGAGATGAGTATGTTCCCTTGGAAGAGAGGGAGCGGTTAGCCCAGGAGTTTCTGTCTCTCAAGCAGAAGACAAAAACTGTGATCGAGATCATGATGAGGTTCCATGAGAGGGAAATATTTTTCTCTAAGCACGTGTCTACTGAGCAGGCACGTGTGAGATAATATCTAAGCATACTGAGGAGGGATATACGAGAGTTCGTGGTGAACTCGTTATACCGGACATTAGCTGAGCTTCAGACCAATGCCAGGAGGAGGGAGATTGAGCTAGAGTTACAGACCAGAAAGGAGGAGGAGTCTCATGCTAGAGACAGGAGACTAATACAGTCGCAACCTGCGATGAAGCGGAAAAAGGCCGATGATACGAGAGTTGGGGTCCAAACGTGTGGCAAAGAAGGACATATGGAGAAGGACTGTCCTAAGGGATTTACAGTTTGCTTTGACTGCAACCAGACCGACCATCGGAAGGCCGATTTCCCTCAGCTCACCAAGGGATCAGCCCAGACTTCTACCCCTGCTGCCTTGCGCGCTACTGATAGTCGGCCGGAGAAGGCCAAGGCTCTGATGGCTCGTGGGAGAGATTTCCAATTGATAGCAGAGGAGGTCCACGCAGCACCTGATGTCGTGGCTGGTACATATTTTCTTATTCATGTTATTTTGAGATTTGTTTTTGCTAGTACTAGGTTGTATATATGTACTTTTCTTGTGAGTTTTGTGCCTGCTTTGGTGTTATTTGACTCGGGTGCGAGTCGATCTTTTGTGTCCTTCTCCGTTAGTTGTCACATTAGTTTCAGACGTGAGGCATTGAGTCGACAAATGAGGGTTTCTATAGCTAACGAGCATACGGTTTTTGCCTCCAAAGTATTCCAGGGGTGTGTATTGGAGATTTTTGGTGTTGATTTCCTAATTCCTATGAAGAAGTTACGATCCCTTGAAGTTTCACGTTCAATCCTATACGGAAAAGTGTGCTGTAAAATATGAACTGGATATAAGTTGCTTATTAGCCGAAGTAATCTAAACGAAAATTCGTAGTAATTGTAAAAGCGAAGGCGTGCATATAGAGAACACATAAACCTAACTTCGTATGAGGAAGTTACGATCTTTCAAAGTTTTGGCATATAAAACTAAAAATAAAGTGAAAATTAGCTGACAGAGCCTAAATGAAATTCATATTAACCCCTTGATACTACATGTGGATATAAAGAACGTCAAAATGGATCTCGTATGTGAAAGACAAGATTTATAGAAGACAATTAAAAATTTGCATGGTGGGCCTACCTTCTAGAAGGGGTGATGCAAACCATTGCATGCTTGACACGTCGTAGCTTCTGTGAATATCGACGTAGCATGAAGTGCCTATAAAGAAGGTTCCAATGCATCCTTTGATATGCTATATATAGGAGCTAATTTCAAGTCTATTCTCTCACACGTCCAAGTCCAATTCTCTCTGAAAATTTCTTCCTCTCTTGCTTCCTATTTTCCATAGATTTTTAGAAGCATCTAATGAGACATTGGATTGTCAAGCAATCCAAAAAATAGAAGCATTCGGGTCGGAGTTATGCCCGCATAATTCATGACTTTTCGCTAGACACTTTGTAAGTTAATCTACACTTGTTATGCTTTAAGTGTAACTAATGTTTAAGTTCATTATCTTTATTATGAACCTATAAACAAGATTCATTAGTGATTCCATGTCATAATACTGATTGATCTCCTTATGGGGGTGATGTCTACACTATATTTAGTGAGATGCTTAAAGTGGGATTTCCAAATAGTATACTCGATATACCAAATGGATATTACCTATGATATGATGTGATATGGTTGCTCCTTATCAACTATAGACCAGTATTTATTAGGATTATTGATGAATCTAAACTATCTTCATTATAGTCATAATAATTATGAAACAAATAGTAAGACTTAGTGATATTTATCCCAAGGTATTTCAAAAGGAAAAGCTAAAGTGTTAGTCGAAGCACTGCCCAAATCACCAGTCATCCACTTTTAACAAGTAATTGTATAGTTTTTTTTTTGAAAGAGACAAGTGAGTGTATAGTTACATTAATCATACACGCACACGCACACACACACACACACACACACACATATATATATATATATATATATATATATATATATATATATATATAGTATTTAGATGATTAAATGCTATATGTGATTATATTTTGTATTCATAATATTTGTTCTAGATGAATAATATGATTTTACTTGATTTAACCGTATAAGTATTTTTTGTATTTAAAATATATCGGGTAGTCATGGGTGTTGAAAGATGAATGATGATGAGAGGTCGTGACTATTATAGTACTACTAGTGTAATGATGAATCGGTCATCTAGTAGAGTATAGATGACGACCACGAAGTAATCTAGACACTCTAATGGAACGCTTGCAGGCTCGCAACCTCTAGGTGCTACTAAACCATTTGTTCATTTGATATACTCTATTCCCCCATGGTTGCTTTATTGACATATATTGTTAAGGAATCTTCGAAGTAGTATTGTTTATTCATTACTTACAAATGACCCTTAGTATATGTCCCTTGAGATTAGTATTTTAGGATCAGAAAGTGAGAATAACAGTAATAGGTAATTTGGTTAATTGTTTAATATGAAAAATATAATTAAAGGATTTAATTATTGTGACTTTGTATCTCAAATCTAACTCATTCAGTTTCTTTGTATCTCAGATAGCAGTACGAAAGCACAATGATGATGAATTGATATCTACCGAGAGATTTAAGGAGCATTTAGGCCATTTGTATAATAAATTGTTGTAAGGCCAACTTATGTATTGTATCCGTTGTGACATCTCAAGTTTTAAAATATTAATGAAAATCGTTTCTTCAAAAATGTTTTGATAATAATATGATATCGCATATGTTTTGGGAATAAGTTCCGCACAAATAAAAGAATACTTTGTTTTAAATAAGCATAAAAAAAGTTTTTTTCTAATCGTGAAATTAGGGATGTCACACCGAAAGAAGGAATGATCCCTTCATATGTGCATCGATTATCGGAAATTAAACAAGGTTATCATCAAGAACAAGTATGCTCCGGATATCATCAGTCTAGGTTTAGAGAGGATAACATACCTAAGACTGTCTTTCGCACTCGTTATGGGCACTATGAATTTGTAGTCATGCCTTTCGGCCTGACAAACACACCTACAACGTTTATGGATTTCATGAAAAATGTATGCAGGTCTATGCTGGATAGATCAGTCAATTATATTCATAGATGATATATTGTTATATTCGAAGACTTGTGAGGAGTGTGAAAGACATTTGAGAGAACTAAAGATGACTTGAGATGGGAGAAGTTGTACCCAAGTTCAAAAGTTATACCCAAATTCAAAAAGTATGAATTTTGATTGTGAGAAGTTGAGTCCTCGGTCAACAATTTTAAATACTTTTAACATGTTTCTATATTGAAAAAAATATCACCGCATTAGTGGTTAGGTCCACTAACTATTACCATTATCCTTATCCCTGCCCTTTAGCATTATTCTTATCATTGCCTTTTGGTTCCAATCCTACCTTCAAATCCTTTTATATGATTTCACAATAATCAAGAATTTATTTGGTCTTTATAGTTATAGTTTTTATAGTTTAGCCCCTATGGTTAGTGTTTTGATTTATTTGGTTTGACGGTAAAATGGTAATATTTACAAACATAACAAATATATGGTTAGATTTAACAATTGACGGACCAATGTGTAAAGAATAATACCAATATTACTTTTTGAAAGTCGGACAGAAATTACGAATTTGACCTATGTAATTTACTGTTGTTAATGTAAATTGTTTTAGGAGACATTTTAAGAAATATCATAATATATAAAGCTTCCATTAACATTCCTTGCACTTACATAACTCATTTTATTAGTATGTTAGTTGATTTGATTATTTTTTTAAAACGTATAAGATGGGTAGACTATATTTGATAGATTAGTAAGAATTTTTTTTTGATAAAATAATTAATAAACTAGATGAAAATATTATCTATAAGAATGATAATGTTATAAACAAATATATAATATATTTTATTAAATTAAAATAATAATTACTAAAACAGTTAAGTTACTTTTTTTTTTTTTTTTTTTTGAAATGACATCTATTTTACTATAACCTAGCAAATTGCTAGATAAAGCGAAAACCATTCATAACCAAAATAACAAGCCAAATTATATTTAAATTATTAGTTTATTTGTATTAAATATTAGTTTATTTGTATCACATAAAATCTTTCTATACTAATAAAATATTAGTTTTTTTTATACAAGTCATCATATTAAGTATTTTAATTAATGTTATACCACTTATCAATTTATTAATTATGCATTTAAAATTTTTCATTCTAATTACATTAGAATAATAAAATAAAATAAAATAAATAAATATTATAAGGTGATGTAATTTTACGTATCTATTTGAATCAATGATTATAATTTTATATAATTAGAAAACTATCTTTTAATTAATAATTTATTTAAAATAATTAATTAATAATTTTGAGTTTGTATTATAAAAATTTAATTAATTTTGTAACTATGGTTTCCAAAATTATAAAATATTTCATAATATTATTATAAATGTTTTGCATGTCAGTGTATTAGTCTAGAATGTTACTATAATTCAATATTTTTTTGAAAAGTCATATTTATCGATACCATAAATTAATAAAAAAAATAGCTTTTTTTAAATAAACATATAAACTTTTATTTCGCTTTTTTTTTTTTTTTGTTGCATTCCATATTCTAAAATTTCCGAAAAAATGTTATTTCTTAAATACACTTATTTGCATATTACGAAATATAAAGTTCATATGATACATAAAGTTGTTTATTATTAGTTTAACAATAATAATTAATTAAAGTAACTAAAATCTTCTTATTTTTAAGAAAATAATTGTAATAATAACAACTAAAACGACAAAAAGAATCAACAATTTAAATCTTGGCCATAATAATTCATCTGTAAAAAGGTAAGTGGCGTTCTTATTCATCCATATAGTTTTGTTGAAAATATATATGTGCTCATTTTTTTATGAATGTTTATATTTAGTTTTCACTTGAGATTATAATTAAAAAATTGTATAGTTTTCTCAAAAGAATCTTTATAAATTCATTAAAATATTAGTTTAAATAAAATATTTAAAAGTTATTTTCTTATATCAAAATATAACTTGAAAAATCTATAAATAAATTATTTATAACGTACCAAACATATTTTTAGAAATCATCCAAAATAACTTTCATTACATAAAAACTTCTACATTTGTTTTACTTGAACAAATTATAAGTTTATAACTTTTGTAACTATGTTTAATGTATTTTAACAATATACAATAAAAACAAAGAAAAGTCTTTTATGTATTAAAATTTATCCAATAGCTTTACTCTTATCAGTTTTCACACCATCCTATTGCTATCTATTTTTGATTTCTCGGTTGCTTTGACCCATTGCATCAAACAAATAGAAAAATAAAAAAATACAACAGTTTCGTGAGTAAAACGCAAGTAAACGACATACATTTGATTAGTAGGAAACATGTGTTTAGTTTTCCCACTTGCTCGATTTATCCAAAAAACATATTTTAGATATGTTTTAAAAATAATTCTATAATTATTAAGAATGCTAATTATGTAAAAATTTATATAAAGGTGTTACAAAAATGCAATCGGGTGTTTTGGGATTGTCCTCTTTTGTGATCGAGTCTCTTTGACCAATCCTTCCACCTACCAAAGATAAAATTTATTAATTTAAGAAGGTTATAGCTTTACTTGTGGTGTGGTGTGGTGTGGAGTGATCATTTTTAATATTTCTAAAAAGATCGGGAAATTACACGTTTTTTCATGCGATACAATGAAGGGAATAACTTTTCTAAGACCATCTGCAATACTGACCACGAGAGTCTTCGTGGTTTACGTGGCCACGAAGCACGATAACGAATACTATTCTAGTGCCTCGTTGTGGGTCGTAATCGTGGACCATCGTGATCCCCACTTTGCGCGGGGTGTAGGGGGAGGGGGGTGGATATTCATTCATGATTGGCAAACAAATTAATATACAACAGAAATCAAAAGCTATTACGAAAAAACATAAAATAAAATGTGTAAATTCAAAGTACGTTTTTATTTACTGCAAGTACATTGCTATTTAGTGCGTTTTCACCTAAACACAGAAAATACACCAAACAGAAATAGTAAAATACCAAATTGTCCTTATCGTCTAAGGTTCAATAATAACACATTAAATAACCTTTTGCTCTTCAACTTTCTACTCTTTATGACCTCCAAAGGCTACTTGCTAACCATCTTTTCGAGTTCTACCATTTTATCTGGTCTTTTCTCATCGAGTAAAAAAAAAAATTCAAAGTATGATTCTTTTACTGCTTTTATAACCAAAAGATGGAACTGAACCAGATTTTTTTTTTTGGAAACGGCAACTTTTATAAAAAGAACCAACGACTAGCAAGAAACTAGTGAATGAACAAACCAACAGACGGAAACATTATTCAAACTAAAATAAATACAAGAACAAGAAACGAAAATTAAAGACATCACCCAAACGGATATGTTGACCATTCTTCCCAAGTGCACATTACTTGTTTACTCCTGCATTTTAACCAAAAATACACCATTGATTTTACTGCTTCAACACCAGTTTCAGGCTTTGCGAATACTTCTTTAAACACACGGTCATTCCTGAGTTTCCATAAGTTCCAGATAAGCCCGTGACATATGGTGACGAATCTCTTTCTCATCTTTAAATTCCGACCCCATCCGTTTGCATATTCCAACAGTTCACCCACCGAGGTGAATGAGTTATGTTGCACACCACACCAAGAAAGGATTTTATCAGTAATAAAACGAGCAAATAGGCATTGAAGTAGTATGTGATCAGCACACTCGGATTCATTGATGCATGCACCAAACGATGGAACTGAACCAGATGGCAATGTGTTTTTGTTATTTAGTGAAGAAGTTAAAAGAAATTGAAAAAAAAAAACAAAAAATAGGTATAAATGCAATGTGAGTTGAGAAAAAAAAGTGAATTACCATGTGGTATTATGGTCAACCAGTCATTGAATGTGGACCAAAATATGACTTCCATCTTTTGTCTTCATCCGCATCAACAATTTTACTCTTCAACTATGTAATTTATGCCACCGAATAATAATCTAATTGAACGGAAATTCACTTGAAAGAATTTAAGCTTGAAGCTACAAAGAAGTGATTAGTGTAGCATATTAGCGCTAACATCGGAATAGTTTCTCATAAAATAAGATTCAACATTTGAAAGTATGTTATACACAAACTACCTGTTTATAAACTTCAATTCCACTTCGTTTAATCAATTTCCTGAGTTCTATTCACTTGGTTGCAGATCAACGTAGCCATGGAAAAATAGAAATGAAAATCATATTTTTTTCAAAGAAGCAAAAAGGATTATACAGAAGAGTTCCAAAATTTATAAAGACAAAATTAACCTTCAAAGCAATCGGTTTCACGCTCAAACAATCATATTTTGTAGCTATGCTCACGGTGGTTTCTTTCAATCATAATTTGGGAATGTAACTTTTGTACTTAAAAGAGGAGATTATTACAATACCTAAGAAGTAAAAGAACATTTAACATGAATTAGTGGTAAATTTATCGTTTTATACATAAACACTAAGAAAAAAAAAGATTAAAAGAAATCAAAATCCATTTCAACATTTCGAAATGGAATTCATTCGAGGAGTTGACGAAAATGGTAACGAATTTTAAAATTTAAAAAAGAAAACTATATATGAAAAGTGCTAAATTTTATATCATACCTTAAGAACCCAATGATAAGAACTCTAGAACCTTGCAACATGGGAAGTTAGGGGACCAAATATCACTTTTGACAACTATAACCCTTGGACCAACAGCTGACTTCTTGAGTTTTGACTTCTTGGGTAACTAGGTTATTCAAACTATCCACAATCGATCATACTTTGGAAGTAGGTATTGAGCTAAGACTGTCATGAATCCGTATGTAGACTGTTTGAAGTGTTTTAGGCATAGCACAGGTTTGATGTAGTGTTTATTTGTACTTCTGGAATAAGATTTGAGTAGTAGATTAAACCCACGCTCATCTGAATCACTTCATGGATTTTATCATGAGTAATTATGAGATGATAATATCTTATATTCTTGAAACCAAGACATGTGAGTTATAGTTTACCTGTCGGTTCCACATTGACATATGTAAACGCACTAGTAACTTGGTGTTATAAAGCATATTGTTGTGTGTGATTTGATGAGTAAAGTACAAACAAACATTTGAGTTGAATTTTATCCATTCCTTTTACCCAATTTGAGATAAAAGCGATACCTATAGGATTCTCAATGATTTAGTGATGACAACTCTAAGTGCTTGGCCAAGCCTGGACTGATTTGATTTGTTCAATTAGTCGGTCGTCATAAATCGAAAATCGGGAAACAACACATGAACAGAGAGAATGATTATAATCCATGACTTAGTTCATAAGATATCCAAAATGGAGGAATATATGATCCCTTATCTAATGGACGCGTCATTGACTAGGTCAGAGTTTGATAGCAGCTTTTGAGAGCTAGATTGCTAGTCGGGATTTTGGAGTCGTACTTGCAATAACAGTTATTAGACTTATCCAAGTGGGAGACTGTTGGATTAGGTGTGTAAGCCTATAACTATTATTGGTATGTACTTGACCCGAGAGTAGCATGGTCTATTTGGGTTGCCTTCACTAGAACAATCTGACATGATGGATATTTGAGATAGAGGTTATTTATGATTTACTAATATAGTATAAGTATAATATATTAATTGAGAAATCATAATATTTAATAAGTATTGATCAAGAATAAATTTGGAATTAATTTAGTGATCAAAAGAGACTAATTAAATTAATGGGGACTGATTATGTAAATCAATGACAAATATATTATTTGGGCTATTGATCCATGATGGGCTAAGTTTATGTAAATATCCATAAGAGTTAGCCCACATAAGATATGGATCATAACCCAAGTGTATGGATTAGGGTTTACCCATGACTATTGGAATCCTACACTATATAAATGTTACCCCTTAGCCAAAATCGACATCCTTTGCATTCAAAGAGAATCATCACTGACTTTAGTGATATCTAACCTCTCTCTTAAAGTCTTCCTTTGTTCATGGTGTTTGTGAACCATTTGAAGCATCACACTTGAGGTGCTAAGCTCTTGAAAGGCCAAAAGTACAACCTACAATAAAGAGGTATCATTCTAACTAGTTTTAGGATTAATGTACCAAAATTGTATGCTAGTTGTAGGCATCAAGCTTTGGAAATTTTAGTACATGTATAACTATAGAAAACATAGATCCAAAGCTATTAGGGTTCATGTGCACCATAAGAGTGTTATAGTGCTTAAAACCAAACATTGACGGCCATCTATAATCCTCAATGTGGTAAGATAAGGTGTTGCCACCTTCCCTGCTGCTGCTAAACTCGGGCACTGGGACCGCTTGTGTCCCACTGATTGCACTGAAAGCAAATCAGATATGATGTTGTCGTGGTGGTGGTAGTGGCTGTGCAGTCTCAGCTCACATGACTAGTTTGGCCGCACTTGTAGCAGCCAAAACTCCCTGCCTTGCACGTTCCCTCGTGCATCCTGCCGCATTTGCCACTACGGCCGTGGCTTTACTGGCTTCGAGATATGTGACCTGATACCTTGGGCTTCTTGCCCGAACTCCCTGACTGACCCCTATAGGTTTCCTCTTCCCCCTCTATCTATAAATCCATCTCTCTCTCTCTCTCTCTCTCGCTCTCTCTCTCTCTCTCTCTCTCTCTCTCGCCCTAGCAATCATGTCCTCCATCGTCTTGCAGCTGCAGCGGCTCACAAACTGGCGGATATCACTCCGCAACATATCCTTTTTTATCTCCTCGTTCGCCACGTACTGTAGAATGAGAAGGGCCCTCTTCCTAAACTCGGTGGTGATCTCCGTCACTGTCTCTGTCATCTGCTCAAGATCCTGAAACTCCCTAGCAAGTTGTTGCACCTCTATCACAGGTGCAAACACGGCCCTGAACCTGGTCGTAAGTCACTCCAAGTCATAGCATCAAGAGGTGCATCATCACCCATGGCATGTCTGACCTCCTCCTACCAGTCACATGCCTTGTCCTACAAAAGATAGGACATAAGTCGGACCTTGTCCCCCTCGGGAAATCCGCTGGTACGGAATGCGTTGGCGACATCCGCCAACTATCTGTACTCGCAATAGGGTCCCGAGCCCTATGGTAGTAGGGAATTCCACAAGCCCTGAACTCTTTGAAAGTCAGTGTGCGCGACCCCCATCATGGGCACTACCTCAGTGCAGAAAGCACTCAACCTCTCTTTCAAAAGCTCTAGATTATCCTCCTTGATCGTGTGAAAGATCGCAGGAGTCTGATCCAGGATACTTCACATGATCTTAGAAGAGATGAACTCCCTAGTCTGGGCATCTAGTTGCCCGACTCCTGAGTCTGAGCCTGATCCCTCATCGACGTCGGAACTGCCAACTGGTCTAGGGCGTAAAACCACCATTCTGATCAAAATAGTAAACAATTCTCAAGGGATCATATATACTAGAAGTTCTTTGGATTCATCTTAGCCTTCCTTGACTCGAGTACAAATCCTCTGCTTTGAGTAGTATGGGCCCATACTACCTTCCACATCTATTCTTACTTTCCTCAAGAACTGCCTTGACTTCACCAAGTGCCTTGTACTACTAATTCTTCATGCGTTACTCTCATCCTAGGCTTGGCCTAGGGTAATCACCATTCCACTCTCCACCATCAGTTGTATAATAAGTCCTTGCTTTCTTCCCCTAACTAACTCGCGAACACTATTACATATCACTCATACTAGATAATTCTTCAAATGAGAGATCCTACCATAGAACGGTTGTTCTCAAACAAGAGCTGCAAAATATAGCTAGACCTAACCTTCTTAAATTATTTAGTCCTTGCAATATGTAACTTAATATATTCTTTTACTAGTTAGTAAAAGACAACTAAAACTCTTAAAAGCACAAAGCAAGCAGCATTCAAGCATTAAGTACGTATAATCAAGCCATCATACTGACTAATTTGTACTAGCATGCACTTCACAATACTACTAGAAAAACAGCCTTTTACGATGCTCATTGCGTGTCATAAAAGGCTCAGACGACGCGCAAATGCGCGTCAAGGAAGGCCCTGTCATAGAGAGAGACGACGCGCTTTTGCGCATTGTCTATAGACGACACGTATTTACGACGCTCATTTACGACGCGCATTTACGATACGCAATGCGTATCAAGGAAGGCTCTGTCATAAAGGAAGACGACATGCATTTGCGTGTCGTAAAGGAAGGCGACACGCATTGCGTATCATTAAAGCCCCTGTCATAAATAAAGATGACACGTATTTGCATGTCATAAACTTCAACAACCATTTACGATATACATTTGCGACGCGTCTTTACGATAGTCATTTATGTATAAGACAAAAATGTGGAAACAAATATAGATCAAAACAATCAATTTCATCCAATAACATCATGTCAAAAAATTGTAATACATTAGTATTAAGGGGATCTGATTGTACATTGTTATTAAGAGGTTTTCCCTAACTATATAACCTAATACTACATTGCTAAGGGACACCTTGTTTCTACTTCTCATTGTTATGCTTCTGTTTCCACATGATACCCGTTTTCATAATCAACACATTAGTATTCAGAATAGAATTAACAACTCATTCCGTTACCCCTTTCATCATAATTCCATTCAATCCAACCAAACGGTTCCCCAAGTAATCAACACTTTCATACCTCATTCAAAAGGGAGTTTGCATCACAATGATTGATGGAGCACAACTGATTTGTATGTCTTGATTCTGATCGAACTGAGAAAACAGAAAAAATTAATGTGAAAAAAAAAACTTTTAGTCTACATTACAAGTTGAAATGAACTTCACCAGAAGTGTGCATTAAGAAGAAAAGAAAAGTATATCTGAAATTATATTTTTTCACAACAAAATATAGAGGTGGACTAATTCTGAGATACTCTGAGACATTATTAAAATAACCCTGCAAAAGAAATGATATTTTAAAAACGTTTTAACTGTTGGCATATTACCACATAAGCTCATTTTTTTTTATAAATAGTTGTATTAGAAGCTTATCATACCTGAAGATATGAGTCTCGAGGCAGCAGAACTATTTGTTGTTCTCAACCAGGTTGAATCCTTATACATAATACCTTATAAGTAATTAAGATGAAAAATTGAAAAATATTAGAGAGGTGTGAATTGAAAAATTATTTGAAAACAGACTAAGAATATTCGAATAAAAAAAACTTACAATGTTGGCCAATGATAATGCAACAAACAAAGCAATGACTACAAGTTTGACCACCCATAGACCTAAGATGGGTGGATGACCCCAAAATAGAAGTTTTCTTCACCAAATGACATCACCAAGTAGAGCTAACGATACAAATCTAACTCTTTCCAATATTCCAGCCGTAATTTGTACATGCCCTAAAAAAACGACATTATCGTAATTTTAGTATATGGAAAGGGATTTAACTTCACATTGAAAATGAAATTGGGCATTAGGTGGTTCTTTATCTAGATCTGTTGTGGAAACAAAGACATCTACCCTGGAAGATTAGACTTTCCTGAAGGGTTTTGGGGACACGGTGTTTCGAATGAAGAAACAATCGAAGAACGTCCATTTGAACCAAAACTAGAAGCCTGCATTAAGAATAATTTTCAAAATAATAAATAAATAAATTAAAGTTGGTTGCTATTTCTTGCATTTAAACACACAGATATGGACTTATAATAACAACAAATGTTTTGAGTTTACGAGTGAGAGGACGCCATCGAGTATATTCCCATCTATATTTATCGCAAGACCATCAATATATAAATCCCAACACACTCTCCCATCCACAATTGACAAAGATGAAAGATTGATTCCAAAACATTTTTGAAAGATTTTGTGAGGGTAAAACGGTCATTTGAACCTTGTATTGTGGTGCTGCTGTGGGACTGCAATCGATGTATACAGAAACGTTTCCTTTGTCAGGGGTTGAACAACTTGGTCTTCCTAATGTAGACTTCTATCAACAAAGACAAACATAACAAAAGCTGATTACAACCTAGATAGAATTAATATCTAGTTATTTTCAGAAAATAATATTGTAAATCGATAAAAAAAAAAAGTTCAAAAATATTAAAAAACTAATGGAATAAAAGAATCATCCCCAACTTAACAAAATGGAAAGCATTACCTTCTATAAAAAAAAAAGATCAAATTCCATTCCATCAAGAAAAAAAACTTATTTTTCATTCCAATGGAATGAACCATTTTATTATATACTGTATATATTATTTCAAATAGCAAATAAAAAAGCTCTTAAATGTTTATAAAAAAAAAAACTATATACCATAAAATCTTAACATAACATAATTAAATAATTGTTTTGACGTTAATTAGGAAAAAGATTGATTTGATTGAAACTTAAGAAAAAATATAAAAAGATTTTTCTTATTGAAGAAAAATAGATAATACAAATAAAACTAATTTTTAAGTATAACATTATCATTCCTTTCCTTCAATGTATTAAAAAAACACCCCTCCCTCATGGAATGAAATTCAAACCAAACATGATGTTTTTTCAATTCCGACGGAATCAGTCATTCCATTCCAAATGTATTCAAAAGAACACATATTATTATTACCTACCTTAGTTAAAGTTGAATCCACCAGAAGGAACGGAAAATCACCACCTCCAAAATGGAAACCAGTAGAAGGAGCAGCTGCATCGCCAGGTGGCATAGCATCATCCACTTCCTCCAACCAATAAGTCTCAAGAAGCTTCACTGCTTTCTCATAAATCTCACTGTTATCATGACTCTGTAAATTCTCAATCTTCTCCATCATCAATCATCTGTGCATAAAGATTCACATCCCCTGATCTTCCCAAATTCTTTTCTTTTCACCAACTAAACAAACTGTCAATATTCTTGGGTCTGGACATATCAGTAAATCACACAAAAGCTTAATACATCCCTCACTTACCAAATACCTACATCCACCATTTTATTATCAATAAATATATATATAGCTTTTGAGATGTAAATACTAAACAAATTATAATGAAAATTTAAGTTTATGAATCCCACTTGATTTGGTCATGGCTTCCACCAGAAGTAGCATTTGAGATAGCTGATGCAACCTCCTTTTTGATGTCAAATTCTTCATTTTGAAGCAGATGAATAAGAGGGCCAATGATATTTGCTTCAATGAATGTCTGTAAAAATCATAAAGTAGATATATCAGTCAAGAAAATAACGTTTGATGTTTAAATCTTGATGAAAATTTCAAATTATGACCTGAATCTGCTCCTTGTTTCCAGCAGTGATGTTTGATATGGTCAACAAGTTGAGACGACAAGTCAAAGGTATGACTTCAGTTTTACCCATCTTCACTCTTGCTGAACCATATGCCTGTCATTAATTAAGCTCATTAAGAAGATAAACTAAGTGTTTTTATTAAATAAAAAAGAATTTGAAAAGGTTTTTACCTGAGCAATGACTCCAGTTTCAATAGATATTGGGCGATAAGTTAATCTTTTACCAAAATCTATACATATAACTTTTTATCAACATAGGTTTCATCCAAATCAAAATCAAAGCATTAGAACAGTAAACATAAAAATTATACTTGACTGTTAAGAGAAAAAAGATAGAAAACCTGGTGATTCAGAAGGTAGATTGAATTTGTACATACATGGTATTCAAGAACTTCATGGAAACACGAAAAACAAAATAAAAATGATAAAAACACAAAAAAAAAAACATACATTTGATAAGATTATATGTAGCCAATTATACATGCTTGTGCCTGTATTTTACTAGTTCTTCCTTTCCTCTCCTCAGTTTTCTGTCCCTGTTGCTTTGTTGCTGTCAAAAAGCTTACACGTTACACTTAGAGCATAGCATTGTGAGATTTTGCTTTTTACCATTTTTGGATGAAAAGCTTTGTGGGGACTAAGTTGTCGAAACGTATACAAAGTGGCCCACCATTATGGTTAAACTGTGTGTATATTTTTATTTTAGTATCTCCATCTTTTCTGATAACAGGGTCTTCTAAAATGGTATATAACCCTGCAAAAAGTTCGAATACAAAATTGCCTGCATGATATATTGTTCTGTTTTAGACATTTTATTCTAAATAAAAATCATATATACCCTTGACTTCCGATGTCAAACATAGGTACTCAGGTATGTAATAGTGTATGGCGTTTTCTCAAGTTTTATTTAGTTTATTTCGTATTGATTCTTATAATTGGTTATTTAGTTTTGATTACTATGCTTTAGAAGTTTCAGAAATGATTTCAGTGTTTATGTTCAATGTTGGTTCATTTAACCATCAAAATTTAAAATCTCTTCCTTTTGGCAAATTCATTTGATATTTTTGTTAGAAAAGACGAACTATATTTCCAAATGACCAATTACACACATGTAATAACACAAAAATCAGAGAATGTGAGATACGTAGGTCTTACCTGACAGGAAGAAGTAACAGAAGACAGTCGATCCCCATATATTGCCAATCATCCGAAGATCTTGAGAGGTTACTGATACTTTCCATAACCTCTTTAGATTCTGAAACTCTTGTTCTTCCAACTGGGGTGTTTTGCATGATGTTTTGCATAGAATTAAGCCAAAAGAATTAGCTTAAAATATTTTCATGTACTTGGACCTGAGAAAACTTATCAACATCTGTGCCAAATGTAGAAAAGAACATGAAAGGGAGCAAACGATATACACATATCTATATATAAACATTCAACAACTAATTTCTGCATAGAGGTAATGTTTCTTTCACCAAACATACATCTGCTTTCAAAAAGAAAATAAAAATAAAGGGCTACAAGAGTATCGGCAAGGGGGAGGAGAAGGGGTGGTCGGCAAGAGGGTTGGAGGAAAAAAGAATTTGTATATGGAGTAACAGAATGCGTGGTTGGTGCTGCTTGATGTTGGAGAAGAACACGCCTGGTGGGCGATGGAGGAACTAATTAAGACGGCGACGACTTAGGGTTTCCAACGGAAGGGTTTTTTTGACCGGCTTAGGGTGGTCGGCGGAAGAGAACATGAAGAGGATAAGAATATGATGATTTTGTGTTTCTTTAATAACTTCCAGGCTCTAGCAACTAGAAGATATGAAATAGGGATGGCCCTAAATCGCCGGTGTGAGAGGAAGAAATAGAGACGCATAGTAAGCGTGAGAAGCTGCTGTGAACACCAAGGCTTTTGTGAGGTCCGGTTCAAAGCCCTAGTATCTTTGTTGATTATGTGAAGATGGGCCATATGTGAAGATAAAAGATGAAGGCACACCATATCTAAAGAATTTTGGGCAAAGGTATGGTTGGATCCGATTCAACTATAGATTTTAAAGTGGCCATAGAATTTGCAGAGCTTGATAAATTAGGTCAAGGAAAATAAATGGGGCTTTCCACTGGTAGGAGATGAGAAACAAGGCGGGGGTTTTAATTTTTTGGGATTTGATTTCCCCCTCATCTGTTAAAGATGGAGAACGCATGTTTGATGAAAATTTTATAAAACGACATGCTTAGATGATACGCCTATTATGCTGAGTGTCTTCCGTTGTGACATCCCCAAAATCACGGCCAGAAAAGACCGGTTTTGTTTATACTTTATTTCAAAATCAGAGTTATCTTTTAATAAAAGAATTGCGGAATTTGTCCCAAAACAATAATATGATAAAGATTTATCAAAAGCATTTCCATAAAAATGTATTTCATTAAAAGACTCGGGATGTCATGTTCGTACAGATCAAAAGTATAAACAGTACAATATAAGCCTTACTACATTATTTCATATCTACAGGCCTATATCCGTAATCCCTCGTCCAAAACATCACACCTATGCTCATGCGCCACTTCCTGTAATACATAAAACTGAGTGGGTCAGGCTTGGGAGCCTGGTGAGCACATAGGGTTTTCAACCCACAATAAATAAGTTTATTAATTTCGTCAATCAACAATAACCCGATTACCCGTTCCCGTTATCCTCACTTTACGTCCCTAAACACCTATCATAAGGGACCTAGCCTAAGGATCATCATCGGGACGGACATTGCTACTAAGGGGATTCCTCAGCAATAAATGTCCTAATAGGCAACCATGTGGGGGATGGAGTACACCGGTGAACATGTCGTTCACAACACCTACAGGTTGCGAGCCTGCTAGTGTTCCACTGGACTGTCTAGAAGAGTCCGTGGTCGTCATCTATACTCCGCTAGATGACTAGATCAACAACAACAACATCGAGGCCTCTCATCATTTTATCACACATCACCTATTACATCTACCCATGTTTTACCCCAACGTTTTCGTAGATATAAAATACATATACAGTTTAAATCATTGAAAACATGTATAACAACGTTCATCTAACATAGATAGCAAGTATTCAGATAATATGCACACATAGCACGTAATTTATATAAAATACTTCATATCTATGTGTAAGCTGAAAGTAACTATGCACTCACCTGAAAAGGTGGTGATTCCGAACTCAGACAGCGCTTCGCTTCTTAAAAAGAATTTTCTTCGACGAAACCTAGTATTATTACCATTAGAGTTTAGTTTATTATTCGTCGAGACTAATTAATAGTCTAGCTATTATTATTATTATTATATAAGCGTCAAAAAAATACTTATATAACCCATAATAATAGCCCAAGTATTTATTATAAGTTCCTAATAACGTTACTATAATTAAATAAAAGTTATATTAAAAATAGCGTAGGCGTAGCTCACTTACAGCGGGTTTTATAGAAAACCGGGCTTTGCTTGGAGCAGCGTTCCCGAGCCGAAAAGCTCTTCTTCTCGGAGCCTTCGAGCACTCCGGGGCTTCCGCCTCGTGCTAGGGAGGTTCCCTAGGCTTTTCGGGGGATTTCGGGGCTAGAGAGAGGTTCTAGAGAGAGAGAGAGAGAGTAAAGAGAAGAAAGAATGGGAAAGGTGTGAAGAAAATGAGGGTGGGAGAGGTGGTATTTATAAGGTGAAATGTGGCTGAACTTGTTGCCACATGTCACCATCTGGTGGCAAGCCTTGGGGAGAAAGCAATGGCCAAGATTGTGCCACATCACCCATTTTCGCACAACACACTTCCGACTTCTAAAATCCGTAACTTTCACATACGACCTCCGTTTTTGACGTTCTTTATATCCACGCGTAGGTAATGATAAGATCTACAACTTTCATTTTGACACCGTCACCTAATTCTCGACCGATCTTAAATTTAACAGTACAAGGAGATTATACTGTTAAACGTCTGCGTAAAATTAATAACTTCTACATACGGACTCTGTTTTTGTCTGTCTTTTTACCGTTGATTTCCTATTAATGAGATCTTCAACTCTCATTTACGTTTCGTAAGCCAAAAACCGCTCGAACTAAAATTCGAGTTTCAGGCCGTGCACTGCTAAGCCGAATCTTAGAAAAATCATAACTTCTTCATACGAAGTCAGATTTGGGCGTTCTTTTTATCGATGTTCTTAGTTTAACATATTCTACGACTTTTGTTTAGATTGATAATGCTAAAAAGTCTTCTATCGTAAATTCACTATTTACGTCTCCCGGTGCCGTGCCGGTTTTGCCGTAAAACTTCGGCGGGCCATAACTTCTTCGTTATAGCTCGGATTTCGGCATTCTTTATATGTACGGAAACCTTGAGACGTATTCTAAAACTTTATGTAGAGATATCGGGATTATCTCACACTTAAATTTTGACGCTCATTTTTATTCTTTATTAATTATACATTTATAATTAAATAATAAACACATAAACACACATAATTCACATAATACTCAAATATTTTATATTTATTACTTCAAAAAGAGTTACAATAGTTGACCTAGACTATTACATTGACAAAAATGCTTAGCCCTGAAACCCGGGCGTTACAATTCTCTCTCCCTTAGGATGATTCCGTCCTGGAATCATGCGTCAGCAAACAGATGTGGATAACGACTCATCATGTCATCCTCTGTTTCCCAAGTGAGATTCGGCCCATTCGAATGTTTCCATTGGACTAGCACTAAGTCGACCATCTTGCGTCGTAACTTCTTAGTCTTACGGTCAACAATTGCCTCGGGCTCTTCGATCAGCCTTTTATTTTCATCCATCCTTAACTCTGAGATTGGAATTATGTCGGGAACATCTCCCACGAATTTCCTCAAATAACACACATGGAAGGTGTTATGAATACCATTGAGTTCTTCGGGCAATTCCAGCTTGTAAGCTTGGTTCCCAATCTTTTGAAGAACTTTGAACGGTCCAATAAACCTTGGACTCAACTTTCCTCGTTTCCCAAATCGTATAAGTCCCTTCCACGGTGAGACTTTAAGCAAAACGGAATCCCCAACTTCTAAGGTTATCGGTCGTCTTTCCCTAATCACCTTCAATTTCTCAGCAGTCTCATGGACCATATCGGGGCCCATAAACTGCTTCTCTCCGGCTTCAAGCCAACAAGACGGCGTACGACACTTTTGTCCATACAACGCTTGGTAAGGTGCCATCTTGATGCTCGAGTGAAAACTATTGTTGTAGGAAAATTCTACTAGAGGTAAGTGTTCGTCCCAATTCCCTTGGAATTCGAGGGTACATGCTCTCAGCATATCTTCCAACGTCTGAATCGTTCTTTCGCTCTGACCATCAGTTTGCGGATGGTAAGCAGTACTCAAACACAACTTTGTACCCAACTCCTCTTGTAGACTCCTCCAAAACCTCGACGTGAAACGACTATCACGATCTGATACAATCGTAAGAGGGACACCGTGAAGTCTTACAATTTCCTTCACGTAAGCATTTGCGAGCTTATCCATAGACCACTTCTCGTTGGCTGCTATGAAGTGTGCACTCTTGGTGAAACGATCCACGACTACCCAAATCATGTCGTGTCCGTTCTTCGTTCTGGGCAGTTTAGTCACAAAATCCATGGTGATGTCTTCCCATTTACCCATGGGTACAGGTAAAGGTTCTAAACTCCCATACGGTTTCTGATGTTGTGCCTTAACCCTCGCGCATGTTACACACTCAGCCACATACTTCGCAACATCGAGCTTCATCGTCGGCCACCAGTAGTAGGGCTTTAGGTCCCTATACATTTTAGTGCTACCGGGATGAATCGAGTACATGGTCTTGTGTGCTTCTTCCATTAGAAGATCTCTTATTCCTCCCATCTTAGGTACCCAAATTCGATCTTGGAATACCTTCAGTCCTCGACTGTTCGTACCGAACACTAACGTTTTTCCCAAACGTTCTTCCTTTCGGTCATTCTTTTCTAAGGCTTCTTCTTGAGCTTTCCTGATACTTTCCACAATCGTCGAGACGACTTCAATTCTTAACGCTCTTGGCCTTTTACTTTCAAGATTGACTTTTCGACTGAGAGCATCAGCAACAATATTTGCTTTACCTGGGTGGTAAAGTATCTCACAGTCGTAGTCCTTGAGAAGTTCTAGCCAGCGTCGTTGCCTCATGTTCAACTCCTTCTGATTAAAGAGATACTGGAGACTCTTATGATCAGTGAAGAGCTTGCACTTCGTGCCGTAGAGGTAATGCCTCCATATCTTTAAGGCGAATACTACCGCTGCCAACTCCAGATCATGAGTGGGGTAGTTCTTTTCGTGCTCTTTCAATTGTCGAGATGCGTATGCTATCACCTTTTCTCTTTGGGTCAGAACACAACCTAACCCGACTCCAGATGCATCACCATAAACTGCGAAATCTTCGACTCCATCGGGTAGAGAAAGTATCGGTGCTTCACATAACTTCTTCTTTAGCTTCTCGAACGCCTCATCGTGTTTCTCACTCCATGTATACGTAGCTCCTTTATGGGTCAAAGCTGTTAATGGAGCAGCTATCGAAGAAAAGCCTTGGATAAATCGTCGGTAATATCCGGCTAATCCTAGAAAGCTTCGAATCTCCGTGGGATTCTTCGGACGTTCCCACTTCATTACAGCTTCGATCTTGGTGGGGTCAACCATTATTCCTTCTTGGTTAACAACATGACCCAAGAATTGGACTTCCCGTATCCAAAAGTCGCATTTGGAGAACTTTGCAAAAAGCTTCTCCTTCTTTAACACCTCCAACACTTCTCGTAAATGCTTGCCGTGCTCCTCCTGGCTTTTCGAGTAGATGAGAATGTCGTCGATGAACACTATCACGGATTTATCGAGGAATGGTTTACAAACCCTGTTCATCAAATCCATGAATGCTGCGGGAGCATTGGTTAGTCCGAATGACATAACCAAGAACTCGTAGTGTCCATATCTTGTTCTGAATGCAGTCTTCTCAATATCCTGCTCTCTCACTTTCAGCTGATGATATCCTGACCTAAGATCGATCTTTGAGAAGTAGCTCGAACCTTGCAGCTGATCGAATAGGTCATCAATCCTCGGCAATGGATACTTGTTCTTCACCGTTGCCTTATTCAGCTCTCGTAGTCTATGCACATCCTCATGCTTCCGTCCTTCTTCTTCACGAATAACACCGGAGCTCCCCAGGGTGATGAACTAGGTCGAATGAAACCGCTGTCCAACAGCTCCTGGAGTTGCATCATGAGCTCCTTCATCTCTGTCGGTGCTAATCGGTAAGGTGGCTTTGCTATCGGTGTTGTTCCTGGTAATAAGTCTATACGAAACTCTACTTGCCTATCAGGTGGTAATCCGGGAAGATCTTTGGGAAAGACTTCCGGATAATCGCACACAACCGGTATATTCTGCACCTCTTTCTTTTCCTTCTTAGCATCGATTACGAATGCCAAGTATGATGCACATCCTTTGGACAAACATTTCCTGGCTTTCATCAGGGAGATGATTCCAGAATTCACTCTGCGTTTGTCCCCGTACACCATAAATGATTCCTTTCCGGGTGGGTTTATCCTAACTATCTTCTTTCGGCATAATATCTCGGCATCGTTGGCGCTAAGCCAATCCATACCCAAAACGATGTCGAAACCGTTTAACTCTATGGGTAGTAGTTCTTCATGGAATTCGTTTCCGTTTAGGTCAATGACGATGTTCCTAATACGATTACTAACAGGTACGAATTTGCCACTGGCAACTTCTACAATCAGGGCATTATCTAATTTTTCTACAGGCAATGCTAATCTTCCACCAAATTTATGCGACACAAAGGAGTAATTGGCTCCGGAATCAAATAGTATATTTGCAGGTAAACCATTTACAAGAAAGGTACCTGAAGCGACGTCTGCTGCCTCCTTTGCAGCCTCGAGCGTCATCTGGAAGGCTCTCGCCTTCGGCTTTGGTGGTATGTTGGGTCTTCCTGCCTCCTTCTTCTTCGGGCAGTCCTTCAAAATGTGCCCTTCTTCATTACACCCATAACAGGCCTTCTGGTTGAGGGTGCATTCGTTGGCATAGTGCCCAGGCTTTCCGCATTTGTAACAAGTGACCCCTCCATCACACTTCCCAAAGTGCTTCTTCTTGCACTTGTCACACCACTTTGCTTCTGATCCTCCTCCTCTCGAACCAGGTTTCGAGAATCTACTCTTCTTGTTGGACTTTGAGGATCCATTGAACTTCCATTTCTCACCGACCTCAGCCCTTTCCAAACCTCTTTCCTTTTGTTGGGTCTCCACATTCTTAGCTGCTCGAACAGCTGATTTCAGAGTGGTTGCCATCTTGACTGTTGGGCCAAAGTCAGCCGGCAGTCTGTTTGCGAATTTCTCAATCTTAGAAAGTTCGGTTGGCACTAGGTATGGAAACAACTTCATCTTTTCCGTAAATGCAGCAGCATAGTCATCGATGCTCATTCTCCCCTTCTTCAAATTTTGGAACTCATTGTTCAGATCAATCAGGTCTATCTCTGAACAGTACTGTGCTTTCAGTTGTTCCAAGAACTCATCCCATGACATTTTCAGGGCTTCTCCTCGTGGCATCGTATCTGCCAATAGCTTCCACCAACTCAAGACTCCAGTTTTCAATTGTCTCACAGCGAAGACAGTCTTCTGCTTCTCGTTGCAGTCACAGCTCTCAAACACCATCTCCATCTCGGAGATCCAGTCCATAATCTCAACAGGCTTTGGGCTTCCTGAGAGACTTGGTGGTTTTGCACCCAAGAAATTTTTGTACATCCGCCCATCCTTGTTGTTTCTCCCTTCTGGGCCATCCCTTTGCTCACCTCGAGTCCCTATTTGACTCACTTGACGGCTATAGTTCCCTTCCTCAGATGGCTCGGGAACTGGCTCCGTTGGTTCAACATGTATGGTAGGTTCGTCCCTATTCTCGCGGAGCATCCGTCTCATTTCTTCCCTTTGTCCAGCTAGCATAGCCTGAATCATGGCTTGAACTCCAGCCATGGTAACTGGCTCAGGTGCAACTTCTTCAACAATAGGTATTTGCTGAACCACTGGGGGTTGGTGTCTATTCCCATTTGCGTTTACGTTTCCGCTACGGGTCCTTACCATCTTGATCTATACACCGAATAAGGCGAATTTAGATCTTTATTTAGGAGAGACGTTTTAAATCGTCCTTATCACTCCGAAACGTTTACATGCTAGTTCTAATAGCGTAGTCGTACGTTTAGAATCTTAAACACATAAGGTTTCCAGATCCGGTCGGCAACAGACCATAGATCCGAACAAATTTAAAGCATATCATGCATAAAGCATTTAGCACATATAAGCATTTTAGGCACAATTCCTAAAATAAGCTAGTGCTCACACCTCACAATCATCGCTTAGCATTCTAAGTTTAGGTCTAGAAATCCTACAAATTCCTAGTTCGCTTAAACTAATGCTCTGATACCAACTGTGACATCCCCAAAATCACGGCCAGAAAAGACCGGTTTCCAACGGAAGGGTTTTTTTGACCGGCTTAGGGTGGTCGGCGGAAGAGAACATGAAGAGGATAAGAATATGATGATTTTGTGTTTCTTTAATAACTTCCAGGCTCTAGCAACCAGAAGATATGAAATAGGGATGGCCCTAAATCGCCGGTGTGAGAGGAAGAAATAGAGACGCATAGTAAGCGTGAGAAGCTGCTGTGAACACCAAGGCTTTTGTGAGGTCCGGTTCAAAGCCCTAGTATCTTTGTTGATTATGTGAAGATGGGCCATATGTGAAGATAAAAGATGAAGGCACACCATATCTAAAGAATTTTGGGCAAAGGTATGGTTGGATCCGATTCAACTATAGATTTTAAAGTGGCCATAGAATTTGCAGAGCTTGATAAATTAGGTCAAGGAAAATAAATGGGGCTTTCCGCTGGTAGGAGATGAGAAACAAGGCGGGGGTTTTAATTTTTTGGGATTTGATTTCCCCCTCATCTGTTAAAGATGGAGAACGCGTGTTTGATGAAAATTTTATAAAACGACATGCTTAGATGATACGCCTATTATGCTGAGTGTCTTCCGTTGTGACATCCCCAAAATCACGGCCAGAAAAGACCGGTTTTGTTTATACTTTATTTCAAAATCAAAGTTATCTTTTAATAAAAGAATTGCGGAATTTGTCCCAAAACAATAATATGATAAAGATTTATCAAAAGCATTTCCATAGAAATGTATTTCATTAAAAGACTCGGGATGTCATGTTCGTACAGATCAAAAGTATAAACAGTACAATATAAGCCTTACTACATTATTTCATATCTACAGGCCTATATCCGTAATCCCTCGTCCAAAACATCACACCTATGCTCATGCGCCACTTCCTGTAATACATAAAACTGAGTGGGTCAGGCTTGGGAGCCTGGTGAGCACATAGGGTTTTCAACCCACAATAAATAAGTTTATTAATTTCGTCAATCAACAATAACCCGATTACCCGTTCCCGTTATCCTCACTTTACGTCCCTAAACACCTATCATAAGGGACCTAGCCTAAGGATCATCATCGGGACGGACACTGCTACTAAGGGGATTCCTCAGCAATAAATGTCCTAATAGGCAACCATGTGGGGGATGGAGTACACCGGTGAACACGTCGTTCACAACACCTATAGGTTGCGAGCCTGCTAGTGTTCCACTGGACTGTCTAGAAGAGTCCGTGGTCGTCATCTGTACTCCGCTAGATGACTAGATCAACAACAACAACATCGAGGCCTCTCATCATTTTATCACACATCACCTATTACATCTACCCATGTTTTACCCCAACGTTTTCGTAGATATAAAATACATATACAGTTTAAATCATTGAAAACATGTATAACAACGTTCATCTAATATAGATAGCAAGTATTCAGATAATATGCACACATAGCACGTAATTTATATAAAATACTTCATATCTATGTGTAAGCTGAAAGTAACTATGCACTCACCTGAAAAGGTGGTGATTCCGAACTCAGACAGCGCTTCGCTTCTTAAAAAGAATTTTCTTCGACGAAACCTAGTATTATTACCACTAGAGTTTAGTTTATTATTCGTCGAGACTAATTAATAGTCTAGCTATTATTATTATTATTATATAAGCGTCAAAAAAATACTTATATAACCCATAATAATAGCCCAAGTATTTATTATAAGTTCCTAATAACGTTACTATAATTAAATAAAAGTTATATTAAAAATAGCGTAGGCGTAGCTCACTTACAGCGGGTTTTATAGAAAACCGGGCTTTGCTTGGAGCAGCGTTCCCGAGCCGAAAAGCTCTTCTTCTCGGAGCCTTCGAGCACTCCGGGGCTTCCGCCTCGTGCTAGGGAGGTTCCCTAGGCTTTTCGGGGGATTTCGGGGCTAGAGAGAGGTTCTAGAGAGAGAGAGAGAGAGTAAAGAGAAGAAAGAATGGGAAAGGTGTGAAGAAAATGAGGGTGGGAGAGGTGGTATTTATAAGGTGAAATTTGGCTGAACTTGGTGCCACATGTCACCATCTGGTGGCAAGCCTTGGGGAGAAAGCAATGGCCAAGATTGTGCCACATCACCCATTTTCGCACAGCACACTTCCGACTTCTAAAATCCGTAACTTTCACATACGACCTCCGTTTTTGACGTTCTTTATATCCACGCGTAGGTAATGATAAGATCTACAACTTTCATTTTGACACCGTCACCTAATTCTCGACCGATCTTAAATTTAACAGTACAAGGAGATTATACTGTTAAACGTCTGCGTAAAATTAATAACTTCTACATACGGACTCTGTTTTTGTCTGTCTTTTTACCGTTGATTTCCTATTAATGAGATCTTCAACTCTCATTTACGTTGCGTAAGCCAAAAACCGCTCGAACTAAAATTCGAGTTTCAGGCCGTGCACTACTAAGCCGAATCTTAGAAAAATCATAACTTCTTCATACGAAGTCAGATTTGGGCGTTCTTTTTATCGATGTTCTTAGTTTAACATATTCTACGACTTTTGTTTAGATTGATAATGCTAAAAAGTCTTCTATCGTAAATTCACTATTTACGTCTCCCGGTGCCGTGCCGGTTTTGCCGTAAAACTTCGGCGGGCCATAACTTCTTCGTTATAGCTCGGATTTCGGCATTCTTTATATGTACGGAAACCTTGAGACGTATTCTAAAACTTTATGTAGAGATATCGGGATTATCTCACACTTAAATTTTGACGCTCATTTTTATTCTTTATTAATTATACATTTATAATTAAATAATAAACACATAAACACACATAATTCACATAATACTCAAATATTTTATATTTATTACTTCAAAAAGAGTTACAATAGTTGACCTAGACTATTACATTGACAAAAATGCTTAGCCCTGAAACCCGGGCGTTACATCCGTGTTTTTAATTTTTTTTGTTCTTACACTAATTTTAAGGGCACGCCAAAATGCGTGTTCTAAATCCTTTAAATTTTAGAAGAGATGACATTATTTTTAGAACACACGCTTTTGCGTATCGTAAACCACTGAGTGTCATGATTTGCGTGTCATTAAAGGCCTATATTCTAGTAGTGATGTTAATTTGCATGGTAATTCACACCCACTTTGTGATCCTCGGTATCCCAGTCACAAACAAGAGGGGCATATCGAGATTTAAACATGCCATTGAAAAGTTTCAATGAATCTCATCCGAACCTAGGAATTCTCAATACATTTAGGACTTAAAGTTATGTTTTTCATGGTAGAGAATTAGTTAATCGTCATTCACTTACCTTCAAATTGTTTACATGTTAGATTACGTCATCCCTTTTCTAATGTGTAAATATTGTTGTTGGATCCTAGCCCTAATTTTTCTTATTGGGTGATAATTAGGGATTCACATTCTAATCAATCTTTGTCCTTTCTATTGTAGATGTCGAACGCTAACAACGCTGCTGCAAGTTCATTCACTTTGATGAGCCTTTGTCAAAAGGTCACCTTTGATGGAACGAACTTTAGCGAATGGATAAGATACATTCGTACGATTTCTCGCTATGAGGATAAGGAGTATGTCCTCGATGAGAAGCTCGAAAAAATCAACCCCGAAATCGCTACTCCCGCCGAAATGACCGCCTTCGAAACTCACGAGCGTGATGCAACGAAAGTACATTGCATCATGATCGCGACTATGAACCCCGAATTCCAAAAGTCCTACGAGGACATGTATCCGTACGAAATGCACCAAGACTTATTAGAGAGATACCATTAAAACACGAGACAAGAGCGTTATGAGATTTTCACTAACATGATTTCCGCTAAGATGGGTCATGGAGAGTCTCTTACCGTGCACTTGCAAAAGATGCAAAGGTATGTCGACCGCCTTTCGCAAGTTAAATGTTGACTTTGGGGAAGACTTGGCGATCGACATGGTGCTTCACTCTTTTCCTCCAAGCTACAATCAATTTAGGATGACCTATCACATGAACAAGGAAGAGGTCACCCTAAGAAAACTCCAAGGTCTCTTGAGGGTCGCTGAGAGAAACTTCAAGGAGAAGTCTATTGCACCAACTCCCAATCCGTCCGCCGCTCCTGTCTTGGCAATTGGACAAGGAAAATGAAAGAAGAGGAAGGATTCATCAAAGAACTATCGCAAGGTGAAAGCCCGAGATGGTGCCTCTTCTAGTGGGACCAAATTTGATCCCGCTAAGCCCTGCTCTAACCCGAAGGAGGTAGTGTGCCACAACTGCCACAAGATAGGACATTGTAAGAGAAGCTGCCCGGAGTACCTGCAAGCCATCAAGGAAGGAAAGATCAAGCCATCTTTCATAGGTATATATACAATTAAATCTAACGATTCATCTCATGATATTTCTTGGGTTCTTGATACCGGTTGTGGTTATCACATTTGTTCTAATGTGCAGGGACTAAGAAGAAATAGAGACGTGGAGCATGGAAGAATAAATCTAATCATGGGGAACAGAAGATTGTCGCCTGTGACCAGGATTGGAGTGTATTCTTTAGTTCTTAGGAATGGTTTATCTTTAGATTTGAAAAATTGTTGCTATTCGCCAGAAATGGCTAGAAACATCATTTCATTTCATGGTTTTTTTAGACAACGTTTTAAATTTTCTTTTAATAATGAGAATGGTTCTATTTTAGCTTATTTGAATGGTGTCTTTCACTTTGAAGCTATACCATGTAATGGAATTTATGAAACCGTTATGATTGTTGATAACTTAGGAAATGATGTTTTGTACTTGGATTCTTCCAATAGTATGGATAAGGCATCCTTATGGCATTGTCGTCTTGGACATGTCAACAAGAAACGCATAGCCCAACTCCAAAAGGATGGAGTGTTGGAGTCATTCGACCTTTGGGAAGATGACACATGCGAGTCTTGTTTACTTGGAAAGATAACTAAGTCACCCTTCGCTGGTACATGCGAAAGGGGTGAGGGTCTATTGGACCTCATACATACCGATGTATGTGGACCATTTAGATCTACCACGAAGGATGGAAACCGCTTCTACGTGACTTTTACCGATGACTATAGTAGATATGGGTATATCTACTTAATCAAGCAAAATTCAGAAACTTTTGAAAAGTTCAAAGAGTTTAAGAATGAAGTAGAGAATCAATTTGGCAGGAAGATCAAGATGCTTTGATCCGATCGAGGAGGAGAGTACCTAAGTCTTGAATTCCACGATTATCTCAAGGAGTGTAGAATAGTTTCACAATTGACGCCACCTAGGACACCACAATTGAATGGTGTGGCAGAAAGGCGTAATCGAACCTTGTTGGACATGGTTCGCTCTATGATGAATCGTGCTTCGCTATCTATTTCTTTTTGGGGGTATGCCTTAGAGACTGCCGCCCATATCCTTAATCGAGTCCCTACTAAGAAGGATGCCAAAACACCTCACGAGATGTGGACGGGGAAAGCTCCTTCGTTAGCACATATCAAGGTTTGGGGTTGCGAGGCTTTCGTAAGTCGAGATACTCACGACAAGCTCGAACCTCGTAGTGAGCGATGTATTTTCATCGGCTACCTGCAGAAATCCTTTGGATATCTCTTCTATAGACCAAAGGACAATGTTGTCTTTGTTGCGAGGAGAAGAGTTTTCCGAGAGAGAGAACTCATAAGCCAAGGAGATAGTGGGAGGCAAATCGATCTTGAAGAGATTCAAGAGTCGATAGATGAAGGAACCTCTTCCGTTGGCGCTCAACCCGAGTAGGAAACTCCGGTTGAACCAATTGGCGTATCATTACCTCTTAGACATTCCAAAAGAGTTAGAGTTCAACCCCAGTTGTATGGTTTTCATATTACTACCGAAGGGGACACGTATATTAGTGATAGTACACTAATAAACCTTGATGAACCTAATAGTTATAAGGAAGCCATGGCAGGCCTGGAGTCTGCAAAATGGAAAGAGGCAATGGATAGCGAGATCCAATCCATGTATGATAACCAAGTTTGGAATTTGGTTGATAATGTACCCGAACGTAAGACAGTTGGGTGCAAATGGATCTTCAAGAAGAAGACTGACGTGGATGGAAAGGTACACACGTTTAAAGCGCGATTAGTTGCGAAGGGCTTTACTCAAACTCCCGGAGTTGACTATGAAGAGACCTTCTCACCAGTTGCGAAGATAAAATCTATTAGAGTGATGCTAGCTATTGCCGCATTTCATGATTATGAGATTTGGCAAATGGATGTCAAGACCGCTTTCCTTAACGGGAAGTTGGTTGAGGATGTTTATATGGCTCAGCCAGAGGGGTTTGTGGATCCGAAGCATCCGAATAGAGTGTGTAAGCTTGAGAAGTCCATTTATGGACTAAAGCAAGCGTCTCGCAGATGGAATCTTTGCTTCGATGAGAAAGTCAAAGAGTTTGGATTTGTACGAAGCGAAGATGAATCGTGTGTATATGTTAAAGCCAGTGGGAGTGTAGTAAGCTTTCTCGTTCTATATGTCGATGACATATTACTCATAGGAAACGACATCCCGACTCTGCAAGAGGTTAAGTCCTGGCTCGGGAAGTGCTTCGCTATGAAGGACCTCGGAGAGGCTTCCTATATTTTGGAAATAAGGATAGTAAGAGAAAGAAGTAAGAGACTAATAGGACTTAGTCAGAACACTTACTTAGAGAAAGGTACTGAAACGTTTTAGTATGGAAAACTCAAAGAAGCAAGAATTACCGATACAAAGCAATGCCAAGTTGAGTAAGACTCAAAGTCCGAGTACTGAAGCCGAGATAGCTGAAATGATCCGAGTTCCATACGCTTCCGCAGTTGGCTCAATCATGTACGCTATGACTTGTACTCGCCCTGATGTAGCCTTTGCTTTGAGCATGGTTAGTAGATATCAAGGGAACCCTGGCAGAGCCCATTGGATTGCGGTGAAGAATATCCTTAAGTACCTTCGGAGGACGAAGGAATGGTTCTTAGTCCTCGGAGGGAGTGATGACTTGAAGGTGCGAGGGTATAGTGACGCCAGTTTTCAGACCGACATGGACAACTACCGTTCGCAGTCGGGCTGGGTCTTTACCCTAAATGGAGGAGCAGTAACTTGGAAAAGTTCCAAGCATGAAACCGTAGCTGATTCAACGTGCGAATCAGAGTACATTGCATCGAGCGAAGCGTCGAAGGAGGCAATATGGCTAAAGAACTTTATTGGTGATCTTGGAGTTGTACCTGCCATAAAGGAGCCCATGGAGATTTTCTGTGATAAGGAAGGTGCGGTTGCCTTGACCAAGGAACCGAGAGATCATGGTAGATCACGACATATCGACATAAAATATCACTTTATTAGACATCGTGTAGAAGAAGGACAACTCGTAGTGAAGAGGATATCATCCTCTTTGCTAGTTGGTGTTTGTAAGCCATTAGAGGAGTGACAATTGTGACTCTAAAGCTCCAAGAACAAGAAGATCAAACAAGTGTTTCAAGGTATGATTCTAAATCTGATTTTGTGTTGTTCTTATACCTAATAAGCCATTAGGAGTCTTGGATTCAATGCATGTTTAATTAGAGAAACCTATATCCAAGCATTAGGGTTTGTATGCGCACATAAGAAAGTTCTTATGTACAAAACCCATCAGATTCATGATACCTTCCACGTTTCCCAGTTGAGGAACTGTATAGCTGACGATACAGTTAAGGTCCATTGGATGACATTTAGGTCGATGATCGCTTGAATTACGTTGATAAGCCCGTGGCAGTTCTGGATCGGCGAGTGAAGACCTTGAGGAACAATGTAGTGAACTTGGTCAAAATTCAAGAGCAACACCGGAAGGCTCGAAGTAGACGTGTGGACCCGAGTCTGAGATGTGTGAGCACTATCTTGAGCTATTTCCCTAGGATTACTTTGAGTGAGAAGTTTGATTTTAGTGGGGGAGAATTGTAACATCCGATTACTAAGTATTATCATTTTAGCTCTTAATCTTAATAAAGTGGCATAATTGGTCCCTAATGGTAAACGTTTCACGTTTTATCTGTGTGCTAGACGTACATGAGGTTACACACAACGTACTCGTGTGATGTGATATCGTGGGTGTCCTCCTAGTACGTTGGTCATATGTGTAGTACGTCGGGCATACTAGCCCAATCTCTAAGGGTTTCTCCCTTTCTAAACCACCTTATGCCTCCCTTGGACTTTCCTTATCAGCCACCATTCCCTCTAAAACCTTAATCTCGAGTATTAGCTTGTTTGTGAGAGTTTGGGAGGTTATTTAGTGGTATTTTTGTGTATCGTTGAATAAGGAGGCTAGAGAAGAAGTAGTTGTTGCTTGCAAGCTTTTAGATCCAGAAACCACTCCTTGTTGTGCATCTCTTTCAGGTATAAAGTTTATACCTTGATGATATTTCTCTTCGATCTCCTTGGATGAGTTTTATGAGCTTTTTTCCTACTTTTTGGACCTTTATGAGTTTGGAGCACTCCACAGAATATTAGTTGTCCTTTCATGCACTTTAGGACTTGTAGATTCATAGAAATGTTGCTTGATCATTTCCTATGGCCCATGCATAAATAAAGTGACTTAGAGTGTGATGGAAGTTAAATTTTGTTGCATTGGGTCATTTATAGCCATGCAAAGGCTTAAAGTTGATGACTTTATGGATTAAGACACCCTAGGATGGTCAAGGCTGAAGTTGGGATAGGCATCTTAATGGATAAAGTCGTAAAATTTTGTGAAGATGGATAAGGAGGAGTACGCAGAGCATACTCCTGCCCACACCCCGCGTAGCCATTCCTATCCTTGATTGGTCATTGATCGAGTAGTATGCCCCGTGTAAGATAGAGTACGCCCAACGTACGTGCTAGGCAGTTGTCTTTTGTTGACTTTTGACCGTTTGTCAAGATTTTGGGTTTTCGACCATGAGAAGGGAAAAATGGTCTTTTTGCCCATATAGGACTTAGTTGTGGGATTGGAATCGCGAGTTGAGTTATGGACCTTAATTATTAATTAGGTTAATTATTTCGTTGATTAGGCGGAATCTAGTTTCGGCAGTTCGGGTGTGAGATTTACTTGTCATTATTATCAGGTGAGTCTCCTCACTTATTCTTACCTATGTGGTAGAATAGCTATGTTTGTGATGACCAGTTGGGTCTACTTTACTTTGTATTATGTTGTTTATGTGTGACTGAGACTACGGGTAGTCTCCAGGGTTGCTGATAATCTAAAGGGCATGTTGTTGCCCACTAGGACTGCAGATAGTGTTGGATTAATGTCTAAGTCCATAACTATAGTTGGTAAGACTTGACCCGACCAGGCATGGTCCATTTGGGTTGCAAACCTTCATGCACTTGGATAGACTATAATGAGAGAAATAAGACACTTATGGTTATTAATATATTATAAGTTCTAGTATATTAATAATAAGAATAATAAGATTATTTAATTAGTATTGATCAAGAATTAATCTAGGATTAATTAAGTGATCAAAAGAAGACTAATTAAATATATGGGTTGATTGTGTAAATCATCCATACTTATATAGTGGGCTAATGCTCCATGGATAATCAAGTTGGGCTAAAACCCATAGGATGGTCCATGGATGCTCCATGGTGTATTTGAACCCATGGATCCAAGGAAATGGAAAGCCATGACAATTAAGGATTTACCCTAATTGTAACACTATATAAAGATCTTATTCTTGACAAAAATCGGCCACTAGTATTATTCTAGAGAGGGCTAGCCGATTTCATGAAGTGTAGAACTCTCTCAAGTTATTCTAAGTGTTTTGATAACTGTGATTCCATTTGAGGCTTCCACACTATTGGGGCTAGGCACTCAAGCTTCATGAAGACTTTCTACATCAAAGAGGTATGTATTCTATCTTGTTACACTCATTGTTTTGTATGCTAGATTAGGATAATACCTTGGATATTCTTATTTGCATGTATAATAGAGAAAACATAGATCCAAGGTATTTAGGGTTGCATGTACACTTAGGAGTGTTAGAATGCTCAAAACCCAACAGTGGTATCAAAGCCTAGGCTTGTTTTCTTGTTATACTTGCAATAGAAGCTGAAAAATCGAGTTTTAATGCTGTCAGCCCAGCAGACTCGCCGAGTCCATGAAGGGACTCAACGAGTCCAAGGCAAAATGCATCCAACTCGCCGAGTTTTGTTCATGCACTCGACGAGTTGGACCCCAGACAGCACATTTTCGAGGTTTTTGGCTAGAAATGGACTAGGAACATTACCCTAAGTTGTTTTTGAACTTATAAACTTGTTTTTTAATGTGGTAATGTTCATGCTAATCCATTTTCAAAGATAATTGTCAATAGATTCATGTTTTGTATTAGTTTAAGGTTTAGACTAATTACATGAAGAAGTTTGATATGAATTATCTTGTTCTTATGAGTTGCTTAGATTAATAGAAAAGTTAATTGAAATAGTTGTTTTCAATCCATTTTAATCTAAGAGTTGAGTATAAAATGTGTTTGTGTAACTTGTCCTCAAGTTACATGAAGAGTCACATTAAAGACTCATAAAACTCATAAAAGTTGGTAATGGTTACAAAATGAAGAGTCTTGTGTCATTGAATTTTTTTTTTATGACTCCATAACTTGTCCTCAAGTTATGGAAGTTCAAGAGTCACTTCATTAATAAATAAATAAATAAATAAAGTGTAACCTTAATTAATTCCATAAGTTATAAAATAAAGAAAAGTTAATTCTCTTATTAGTTTAAAGTCTTTCATAAGTTATGGAACTTGAAGAGTTTTTTGGATTAAAACTACTTTAAACACATAAGTTATGGAATTAATTAGTTTTGAATAGTTTCAAAACTTCCCCTCAAGTTTTGGAATTTGAAAAGTTTTCTCTTATGAATACTTTAATTCCAAGTTAGCCCTCAGAATTCTAAAGAGTTAAAATTCAACACTTATACTATTTATAACATTAATGGTTAATTATATATATATATATATATGTATAAGAACAAGTCGTTTTACTGTTAGTAGGCCTCATTCACGAAACCGGTCTATAAGGTGGGTATAAGGTTGTTGCCTATAAAATGGCGACTTAATGGGTGTATACTCTCACCCACCGCTTGCTTGATCGGTGGAGGGTCGTTATCCGAACGGGTAGGACAATGACTTTAAATTCTCCCTTCATTAAAAGTATTAATGATAAATACTAAGTAACTAAAATCTTAATAATTCCCAATCTTAGTTACTTTAGGAAAAATGTGAATTTGGTGCTAGCCCATGGAATTCACACTTTGTACCTTACCAAGTCGTTGGTGGAGCGTGTGTGGTTAACCGGCACACTAACTTGGACTAGTAAGGACCACGAAGGGTGACTTAATGTTTGTCATAGATCAATGGAGTGTGTGTGGTTAACCGGCACATTGATTAGGTGATAATATTAAGGGTACCAAGTGAATTGGTATGGTTATTCACACCTTGTTTTGTGATCCTCGGCATCCCAGTCACAAAATTTGAGAGGGCACACTCGAGATTGAAACATGCCATTGAAAAGTTCAATGAATCTCAAAAGATCTAGGAATTTCAAATCCAATTAAAACCTAATAAATCATTTCATTTATCTTGGTGGAAATTGGTGAATCGTCATTCACCTACCTTCAAATATTTTATAGCTTGGATTACGGCATACCTCTTCTAAGTTATAAAATAGTTTGTTGGGTCCTAGCCTTAATATTTCATATTAGGTGTCATATTAAGGACTTTAAATCAACTATCTTGAATATCTCCCAAAACATGTCTGGTTTAGACATTTATGATCTTCCCAAATCTCTTGAAGATGATGTTCCTCAACATCATGCTTCACTTCCTCTATCTCCTCCAATTATTCTCCCTCACCCACAAGTTCTTGAAAAGTTTAAAGTCACTCGAGCCCTATTGGCAAGTTAAGGTCTTGGTTTGGTCACATCTTGGAGATGTAGTCACATATTGACAAGACGGGAGAGTTGGGTGTCAAAGTCTCGTGAAAGTTGGATGTTCAATCACTTTCTTAGTAACATAGCGGGTCACTTTGGGACTACTATGAGACAGACTATGACACGAGCCTTAATGATCTTATCTATTTGCTTTGTGCTGTGGAATCAGCAATGATTTGGAACACTAGTAAAGCAAATTTTGTTAGAAGATCAACTTCCCAAACCTTAAATGGACATTGGCAATGGTAGCATTGGATATCTAGAAAAGCATTTCTCTTCCCAATGGAAAGGGATCGGCCATAGTCAACTCAGTTGACCAAATGGTAAAGAGAAAGGCTAAGTCTGAGATAGTCTCATGTGCCATTATCAAAGGGTCTACATGTGTTTTGTTGCCAAAGGAAGGGGCATTGCTTGCGAAGCTGCCCTATTCACCTGAAAGGTCATAAGGTTGATGAAGTCAAGAGGTTTGACTCTACTTAAGTTAAAGTCCACTATCTAACTCTGCTAAGTTTCTATTTGGAGATTCTTATTACATAATGTGAATGGGTCACATGCTAATGTCTTTTAAGAATCAAAGCGAAGATAGGAATCTTAAATAAGTATATGCTGATTCTGATTGCGAAGATGGGTTTCGATCGCATGGTTCGATAATCAGAATTTTGAGCTGTTGCTTAAGAGTTATAATATATTGCTTATGAATAGATAACAACAAGGTTTTCATGTGGATTGTAAGGATAATTTTTTCCGCAAAGTTTTAAAATAAAAGAAAAAAGGGTTTTAATTTTATTTATTTTAAAAAAATGTCCTTACAATGGCATCTGTGGAAAATTGTTGCTTATATGTTTCCAGTAATAGCAATATTGGAAAGTGGATTTGATTCTTTCATTTGTGGTAGTGTCTGGATTTACCAAATGAAGAAAGTTTTTCATCACCCAAGTTTCAATTGGATAGAAACTTGGAATCATACAAGTTGTATTGTATGATGAATGAGAATTTTCATCTTTGAAAAATTAAGACTAATTCTTTGATCACATGTATATGTGAGTCAATTGAAGGACTAAGGAATTAGGTACACTGGGTGTGCACTGGTCAAGGTCCACCACAAAGATTGATTTGTCATGATTTACTAAAGATTAGTAAATATGATTATACTTATAAGGTTAAGTATAATTCTGTAACATTGAACAAGTTCCAATGTATGGCAGAGCGAATAAGAAGAATCAAATTAGGCAGAAGGATAGAAGTTTCTCAAATTTGAAAAGATGGGAGAGTACTTTAGTATCAGTTTTATGATCATCTTAATGATTTAGAAACCATATCACAAATTCATACTCTAAGGACGTCTTAGTGCATTGTTATGGCTAAGAAGAGAGGTCATGAATTGTTGGATTGGTTAAGATCAAGGAGATGAGTCATACTTCGTTCCAAAACAATTCTTAGAGTCATACTCCAAGATTGTAACATTGAGTGACATAAAGTAAGGTTTAAAACACTTATCAAATGTAGTGTAAAATGTTTTCTACTCTTGTACATTTGAGATTGGTAAGTTGTGATGTCTTGGATGAGACAAAGACCAACTAAGACCAATTGTGTGAAGTGTTAGTCTTGATAAGAATCCGCACTATCCCTTGAACATTTGTTTTGTCAAGGAATGGTTCTTGACTGGGGAAACTTATATGTCAAGGGGACAGTGGGAGCCTTAAAGATCCTGAAAGAGTTTCAAGATTTAATCAAGAGTGAAACCTGTAATTTATCACTAGCACACGACTTAAGGTTTGCAACCTATCGTGTTGACATAATTCTTATTTCTGTACCTACTTCAAATAAGTTGAATTTGCATGTGAGTTATCAGAGTTCAACTTGGAAGCATTGGTGGGCCTTGTGCTACCAAGGTGACAAGAAAGTAAGATTGAATAAGTTTAATCCATGTAAGGCTGAATTTGTCACTAACCTTATCTTGTGATTATGGTTCTGACAAATTCACATGGATAGGAACTCATACACTATAAAATCTAAGTGTCATAAGGTTTCTCTCCGATTCATGAAAATGATGGTGAGGAAACGCTTTCGCTAAGTAGATTTTACGTAGATATCAATTGTGTTATTTGCATTTTCAAAAGTCGTTAATGGAGCGCGTGTGGTTAACCGGCACACTAACATGGACTTGTGAGAAATGGCAAATGCCTAAGCAATTGAGACTATGATTACGGCATCCCTTCTTTCATAGTTCTGAAAATTGTTTAGACACACATGTGAGCTATCTAAGAAAGGGTGTATGAATCTAAATTTCAGAAGTCCGGCAGATTTCTAAAAATATGTCAGAGCTAGTGGGAGCATAAGTGTTATGCTGATAATCATCATGTTAGTGGAAGCATGATTATTATGATTAGTATTGCAAGCTAGCAATGTTAATTATAGAAAAAAAAGTTTCAATTCGTGAAGTTGCAGGGGTTGAAAAGTTGTTTTGCTATAATTAAGGGAGAGGAAATTATACTTCATTTCAATTCTAAAGATTAGATTGAGATTTTAATCATCTTTAGTCAAGAATATATATGAATTTGGTGTTGGAATGGTTCAACTTGAAGAAATTCTATCTATATTGCATTTTCAAAATTCGATTATGATTACGGCATCCCTCTTCATAGTTAAATTTTGAAAAACATGGCAAATAAAAAATATTGTAGCAAAAGACTGGTCTAGTATCATGTCTTTATGTCAGACATCATGAATCGTGTCCCTTATGCTTCAGATATAGGATCGATTTCATCTGCTATAATATTCATCCTTTCTAAATTTTCCAAATACTTAAGGCATTAAGAAGGGAAAAGTCTAGAACTGGATATGAATAAAGTGATTAAGCAATTGTCGAGGACAATCTGAGGTTTGCCAAAGATTGGTTGCTCAGGGACATTTGGAAGTATAGTGTTAATTTTGGCAGGACCGTATTGACATGTTCTGAAAAGAAGTAACTCTTGTTTGGAAGTGATAGTCAAAATGGGACTATGGAAATGTTTCCATAGGTGGAAGTTATTCAATCTATGTAAGATTAGAAAAGCTTAATGCAAAAAGGATGTTCAAAGCAATATACTTTGAATATGAGACTTCGTTTCCATAGAGTTGATCTCTTTTGGAATCCTCTGTAATGACTGATGACAAGGTTTTGGTGACCTTGCGCATAATCATTATGAGAGGATCAATGCATATAAGTTTAAAGTCTAACAGATTTTTGGTAAATGGTAGAAATTAGAAATTCTCACATTTACAATAAGGATTTGAGATTGTGAAATGATATCAATGGAATCATGTTCAATTGATCTACATCACAATGTAAGGATCATAAACAAACATAGTGTGCATACTTGGGGTATGGCATAACTATTGTTTAGAAAAACAAAGTGTACATGCTAGGAGCATGGGACGGCTGTTGTTTTTATTCAAGTCTTAAGTTGATTATTTGAAACATTGAATAATGTGTAATCAATATGGTGATAAATAAAAAGTGTTTTTATTTATATTCAAAAGGGTTTTGAGACCATATTAGATTCGATTATTATTGTGTTTCACTTTGCATGTTTTGACTTCCAAAATAGCTAGGTTATTCCTTCTGAATGACTAAGTTATTTAAACACTCCATAGTCGTTCATATGTTGGAAGTAGGTATGAATCAAGACTGTCATGAATCGGGTTTGTAGATGGCTAAATAGGTTTAGTCATGGCAATGGTTGCTACAACATTCATGAGTGCTCATAAGTTATGAGTATTGGAATAAACCCACGCTCACTTGTATCACTTCATGGAATTTATCTCGAGTGATCGTGAGACGGTAATATCATATAAATTTTCAAACCTAGAGATATGAGTTGTTACCTATGAGTTGGTTGTGCATTGATTGCACGTAAACGCATCAGTAACTTGATGTTATAAAACGTGCCTTTGTGTACAATTCAACAAGTAGTAGAACAAGTATATGGGTCGAAGTTTATCTGTTCCTTCTAGAAATAGAAGCAATATATGGGCCCCTCGATGATTTTGTTGTGACCTATGCACCGGCTGGTCAGAACTGAATTGATGTGTTCGATTAAGTTCTTTGTCAAACAAATCGAAAATCGGGAAACAAACTGCTGGACAATAAGTACGACGTTGTTCCATGTATTTGTCCGGCTGATATCATGAGAACAAAGGATTATATGATCCCTTATCTAATGGACAAGTCATTGACAAGGTCAGAGTTCATCTACAAGGTCAGAGTTCGACAGAAGCTTTTGAGAGCTACGATTGCCAGTTGGTTCTTGAAGTCATACGCAATAATAGTTTTACACTTATCCAAGTGGGAGACTGTTGGATTAATGTCTAAGTCCATAACTATAATTGGTAAGACTTGACCCGACCCAGCATGGTCCATTTGGGTTGCAAACCTTCATGCACTTGGATAGACTATAATGAGAGAAATAAGACACTTATGGTTATTAATATATTATAAGTTCTAGTATATTAATAATAAGAATAATAAGATTTATTTAATTAGTATTGATCAAGAATTAATCTAGGATTAATTAAGTGATCAAAAGAAGACTAATTAAATATATGGGTTGATTGTGTAAATCATCCATACTTATAAAGTGGGCTAATGCTCCATGGATAATCAAGTTGGGCTAAAACCCATAGGATGGTCCATGGATGCTCCATGGTGTATTTGAACCCATGGATCCAAGGAAATGGAAAGCCATGACAATTAAGGATTTACCCTAATTGTAACACTATATAAAGATCTTATTCTTGACAAAAATCGGCCACTAGTATTATTCTAGAGAGGGCTAGCCGATTTCATGAAGTGTAGAACTCTCTCAAGTTATTCTAAGTGTTTTGAAAAACTGTGATTCCATTTGAGGCTTCCACACTATTGGGGCTAGGCACTCAAGCTTCATGAAGACTTTCTACATCAAAGAGGTATGTATTCTATCTTGTTACACTCATTGTTTTGTATGCTAGATTAGGATAATACCTTGGATATTCTTATTTGCATGTTTAATAGAGAAAACATAGATCCAAGGTATTTAGGGTTGCATGTACACTTAGGAGTGTTAGAATGCTCAAAACCCAACAGATAGTTCTCAAGGTTTCTAATAAACCATAATTGTTTATTTTATGTTGTGTTATATGTGGTATCTTGGGGAAATCACTAAGCTTCGTGCATACATATGTTGATTTATGTTCCAAGTACTTCTAAGTACCACGGGAAGGTGAAGATCTGATTGTACACACTCCTTGAGAGAGTTATTACAGAGACAATATAATACACTCTGATATTTTGTGATGATATTTGTTTTAGACAATTATTTTTTGATGACTTCGGTTGTGAAAATTTATTTTGGTAAATTAAAAATCAAAATTTTGGTTTAAAGTTTGAGATGTTGCATTGGTTCTAATAACAGAGTGTATTGTTACTTGTTTCTTAGTCAAAACAAATTTATTTGGCTAATGAATTGTAACACCTTTATCTAGGTATTTTCCATTTCTACCCCTAGTATGAAAATTGATGTAAAATTGGTCCCATGTATCACTTAAATGAAAACGCGCCACTTTGTGCGTATGCTGGGTGTACTATTTGGTACGCAGGGTGTACGTGGAAAAATTGCTAACCCTAATTTGTAGGGTTTGAGCACTATTTAATCATCATTAAATTCTCAAGACCTTTTCCCTCATCTATCTCCATCTCCCAATTCGTCCCTAGCAAAGCCTAATCCCTTTTTGAGCCTTTTTTAGCTTGAGAGTGCATTTTCGTGTTCTTGAAGAAAGAAGAAGGAAGGGAAATCATCTTGGAAGCTCAATTCATCTTGGATCTAGAAGTGTTTCAGCCTTAAGCATCCATTTGAGGTATAAAGTTTGAAACTTGATGGGTTATTTGCTTAGATGTTTTTAACCTTGAGTATGTGTTCATTTTAGGTCCCACAAGCTTGGTGTTCATGAGTATGGATTACTCTCACCAGAAGAGTTGTCCTTTCAAAAGTTTGTAGGTGTTAGGAACCCTAAAAATGTGGTCTTGTCCTTCTATCCCCTATATGCAAGAGTTATGATGTCTTAATGGAGTATTAAGTTAGGGTTTTAGCTTTTGGACCTAATCTAGCCATGGAAAGTCATAAATGTAGAAACTTTATGACATATAATGATGTATTGGGTCTGGATTTGAATTGGGATGAAAGGTCTTTAAGGAATAAGCACTTAATGAGAATGATTGGACCCAAGTTAAATATGTTGGGCATACCAAGAGGTACGTTGCGTGTATTGGGTTTGAAACCCGTGGTTTGTATGAGTCCCGACTACACCCAATATAGAGACTAAATACGCATGGCATACTCAGTTAACTTGACTTTCCTTGACTTTTTAACTTGCTCACTTTGACCTTTGACCTTTGACCTAGGGTTTGACCATGTTTGACTTAGGGGTATTTTGGGTAATTTGAGCAGTAGTTTGAGTTTAGGTCGCTGTTTTTTTATATAGGTGACCAGTGGAGTTAGTATTGGAGCAGTGTACTTTTCTGTTATCTTTTCAGACTGCGTGGTGAGTTTCCTTACTATACTTATGGGTCGAAGGCACCAATGTTGCACCATTTGGTTATGTATCCTTGTATATAGGATCTTGCTATGTTGTAGTGATCTGTTGCGTATGTCGATAAAATGTGGTTGGGTTGAGGCAATACTACTCTGTGCGGAACCCAACAAACCTGGGAATAATCCACACATAAGTTATGGGACAGTAAGGCAAGTCAAACTTATGTTTTGGGTTAGGGGGCAATCCAGACATAAGATGTGGGCCAAAAAGGCAAGCTAGACTTATGTTGTGGACTCGGGAGCAATCCAAAAATAAGTTATGGGCTAAAAAGGCAAGTCAGACTCATGTTATGGTCTCAGGGGTAATCCAACCCAATGGCCATGGATCCAATATACATGTTGTTTTATGCTTGTGTGGTGGTATTTTGTGGAACTCACTAAGCTTTGGCTTATGGTTTAGGTGTTATGTTTCAAGTACTTCTTATGATCGAGGGAAAGCTAAGGCATGATCATACACATCCTTCAATGACATGTTGTTGGAGACCTTATGTTACTCTGATTTTGGGACATTTGTATTTTGACATTTGGTTTGATTTGTGTTTTGATGGAAAAAATGATTTTACCTTGATTGAAAAATGAAAATTTTATTGTGATTTTTTTGATGTTACATGTATTTTATAAATTAATGCACCATTCATGTAGCAAACATAAACCAAACATAAAGAAATAAATCACAAAAATTATCTACTTCTACAATAAGCATCAATCACACCATAAACAATTAATCAGAAGACTAATGAGTTAAAACACATTATAATTGACAAAAACTAATGAACTAAAACACATCATTAAAAAAAAGTGATGAACTAAAGCGCAACAATTAAATGGATGATATAGAAACACAAAAAATACATTAATTCGATAATTTGAGGTTGCCAAAATTAAAAGATTGAAACAAAATCCTTTAAGATGCAATCGTGCTATAAAATAGAACACAACAGGAGCGTTTAAGAGTGGGTCGGTGTTCAAAATCAAGAAGTCTGAAACCAAAATAGATGGACAACAGAAGGAAAAAAATCGATGATTGGAGAGTTTAGGGCTTGATGTGAATTAGGTTTGGACACCATTAGGGTTGATGTTTGTATTGAGCGTCAGATTGATGATGGTCGGCATGGTGGGTTTCTTTTCTTGGTATCATGAAGGAATCGATGATGAAGATTGAAGAAGCAACCTAAGGGGAAAGATAAACAGATCCACTATTATAAGAGATTTTCCATATATGTATTGAAATTTAATTTATGTGTATAAAAGAAAATTACCAATATAACCTTATCAAGATTTTTGAATTGATTGGTCCATAATCATCCTTATATCCACACAATTAATACTCCCTCCGTCCCAAAATTATTGTCCACGTTTGACTTTTGAAATCTTTCCATTTCAAGTTTGACCATATATAACTTTATTTGTATTATATAATTTTCGATGAAACTTATAATAATGAAAATACATTTAAAAAATAATCTATTCATATATCTTGCATAAAAAATCATATAATAAAAAGTAAATTATTTAAGGTCAAATTTGAACAAAAAAGATTTAAAAAATCAAACATGAATAATAATTTTGAGAAGGATGGAGTAGTTAGAATAGATAACCTAACTCTTTCTCTCTCTCTCTCTCTCTCTCTCTCTCTATATATATATATATATATATATATATATATATATATATATATATATATATATATATATATATATATATTCTAATATATTTTATTTTTATATACATATATAATTTAAAATGATATTTTGTAAAAACGTGACGTGAAGTATAATTTTTGAAGCCACGGTATACAATGATGAACTTTTTACAACCTTGCATAAAATATTGATATAAAAACATAGGTTTGAATGTGTAAAGTTTTGATAAATGAAACTTTTAATTAAATAAACTTTTTATCATCTTTATAAAAACAATAATAACTTATAAATATCAATAAAATTTAGTTTGATCCTATAACATAATTAAATTATAATTTCTTTTACAAATCTTCAAACAAAACTATAAAACCGATTTCATTCAATATTAAACAAACAAGTCACGTGTTCCAATTCACAGTTTTATATATACTTTGATTATGTACCATTATTTAAAGGGAAAACTACAATAAAGTCCCTACATATTGATCTTATATTCGATTTAGTCATTATATATATATATTTTTATTCAATTAAGTCTCAAATACTGGTAATCGTATTCAATTTAACCCTTTGACCCGGTCAACAGGTCATCCAACTTTCAAAAATTATATTTTTCGCCCAGATTTCAAAATTTATTACAAATTTGGTACAAAATTTACACTTTTGGCCTAAATTTTAAATTTTTTTACAAATTTGATCTAAAATTTACCATTTTTGCCCAAATTTTAGAACTTTATTATGAATTCATGCTAAATTTAGGTTTTTTACAACTTTTTTTTCAAAAAAATTTGTTTCTAATATGTTTTTTCTTTTTAAACTCATATTTATACAAAAAAAACATATTTTCACATAAAAATCTTATTTTTCTATATAAAAACCTTTTTTAAAAAGTTTTTTGTATATAAAATATCTAGTTATAAAAATAGGTTTGGATTATTTGTGTGATATTTTTAAAAAAATCAATTAAGAAATTAAAAGTAAGCCTAAATTATAAAAACAAGTTTGGATTATTTGTTCTTTAATCACATTTATATGAAAGTTTAAAATAGTTACATTATATATGAAAGTTTAAAATATATAATATAATAATATTATATTTTATTCGTAAGAATTTTTTAAAGAAAAAAGTTAAAATCATAACTTTGATATATATTTTATAACTTTTTAATAAATATATTATCTAAATAAAACACATCCATTCATGACACGTGTCCGATCTAGGTTGTGATTTTTTATTACCAGTCAACCTCTTCTTACTTGGATTATTTATAATCTTGTATTTCCTATATTTTTTAATGTCTGTTATACGGAATACCAGTTGCAATTTATTATCGATAAACATGTTTTTAGGGGAGTGAGAAATGAGCAAAAATACAATAGCAACATAAATATATAAAATATTATAACTATCAATAACAAAATAGAATACTTCAACTAAAGTTCTAAAGAATTTACACATGAGTTTGGTTAAAAAAAAATTACTCAAACACCTGAAACATGTTTGAGTTGAGCTTCACAAGAAAAGTATCACAACCTACTCAAAAACATGATGTCAAATTTTTTTAATAAAATGATTTTTTTTATTATGAACTACAATTAAGAACTGATATTATTTTTCCTATAAATGTGATTAAAGAACAGATAAATAATATTAAAATGAGTGTAACTAGTTTTTGACAAACTATAATTTATAGTATAATTTAGGGTTACTTTTAATTTCTTAATTGATTTTTTAAGAGAAATCACACAAATAATCCAAACCTATTTTTTTAAGTAGAAATTTCATATACAAAAACTTTAAAAAAAAAGTTTTTATATATAAAAAATAAGATTTTTATGTGAAAATATGTTTTTTTTTTTGTATAAATATGAGTTTATAAAGAAAAAACATATTAGAAACAAATTTTTGAGAAAAAATTTATAAAAAAAAAAAAACTAAAGTTAGGATGAATTCATAATAAAATTCTAAAATTTGGGTAAAAATGGTAAATTTTGAAGCAAATTTGTAAAAAAAATTATAATCTGGGCCAAAAGTGTAAATTTTGGACCAAACTTGTAATAAATTTTGAAATCTGGGCTAAAAATATAATTTTTGAAAGTTGGATGACCTGTTGACCGGGTCAAAAGGTTAAATTGAATACGATTACCGGTATTTGGGACTTAATTGAATAATATATATATATATATATATATATATATATATATATATATATATATATATATATATATATATATATATATATATATATATATATATATATATATATATATATATATATATAAGGACTAAATCGATTATGAGGCCAATATGTAGGGATTTTATTGCAGTTTTCCCTTATTTAAATACCACCAAAGTTAAAGTAACCATTTTTTTTTTGTAGAATTTGTTTTTGTATTATTGTTGGGCTTCAAAGTTAAAATGGTAAATTTTGATATTTTTTTTGTCAACTTTGCTCATATTTTTTAGCTATTTTTACACTTTTTTGTCATTGCAATCATTATTTTTATATTTTTTAGAAACCTTTTAATATTTAAAATTTAACCACAAAACTTGAACGGTTTGATAGCTTTGACCCCTTTCTAAAAACTTGCTAATTCCTACCCCTTTAATTCTTTATCCATTTTGACACGTCTGATCCTTGCTGTCAAAATTTTTACATTTTTTCATAAAAACATGAAGAAAAAAAAAAAAAAAAAGAAGAAAAAAAGAAGAAAAACGGTCTGGAGCAAAGTCTGTGTTTTTCATCCTTACACTTTCTACGTCTGTCATATTTATCGATTCGGAAACAACATCGAAAGCTTCTGAACCCCGCTTAGTGGGGATAACATTTCTAGTTTATATTGTATAAACCCACATTATCGCTATTTAATTACTTCCCCTTTAATAATCAAATTATGAAAAATAATAATAATAATAATAATTAACTTTATAAAATATAAAACATCTGATCTCAAATCCACGGATATTACATAATCAAATTTTAAAATCGTGCATAAATTAGTGCCCCTTCATCAGTTTATATGTGGCCCAAGTATTACGAAGAAAAATCTCCCACAACTAGAATAACTTTCCCACTTTACTTTTTAATTCTGTCTAAAAAGAAAAAGAAAAAGAAAGAAAAAGTACTGCCCATTTGATGCTCATTCTAGATGTTTAGATAGTAAAAAAATTATAACACCCAATATTTTTGACTCTAATCATCTCGAAAACTAATAAAAGGCATACAGATACATAGGACATGTAAAGGATGCACATTTGCTTTTGATTCTAATATCTAGCTGATTTTACATTCTTTTATATGATTCACGAACCAAACTTTTTTTAAATAGTATGTATAAACACAATCACAAACGTGTTATCGAAATCAAAACATGTGCTACGTTCATTCTATTCACAAGATTTACTTTATTCAAGTATAACGTATTAATCTATCAATGTATCTAAAACATTTAAGATAATATATATTTCTTTAGGGTTTTCATATATATATATATATATATATATATATATATATATATATATATATATATATATATATATATATATATATATATATATATATATATATATATATATATATATATATATATATATATATATATATATATATATATATATATATATATATATAGAGAGAGAGAGAGAGAGAGATAGAGAGATATGTTTAAATATTTTTAACAACTATTGTGTACTTAAACGTACCAATGAGAATTCAAGAAATAACAAATAAATAAATAAATCATTTAAGTGTATTTTGGATATTTTGTACTTTTAATTAAGGAAATCATTTAATTGAAATCCTACAATTAAGGAAATAAAATAAATATATTTGACTTAGTCGTGGGTGGTAGAACACGTTCATCATCGCCATTAATACCATCACCATCACCGCATTGTCTTCTACGATTCTCGGCGACATTGTCTTCTTCAATTATGGTGTCGGCAAGTCCGCCTCCGCCACAGCCGATGCCGACCGGTCCTCTCCTCCAGAGCACACGCCGGTTGATTTTCTAGAACATCATAGTAGCCGATTTCTAGATTCTTGTAAGTTATCGACTTTAATGCAAATCCGGAAAAAGTGTGGTTTTTTTTCTTAAAGGCACACGCACGATCCTGAGATCGAGTTTTGAAGGAGGGTGGCAATAATTTTCTTCCTTACCTTCTTTACTGATTCTTCCTTCTCTTCTTTGACATTCCTTCTTATGTTTAGAATTAATTTTATGAATTCATTCTACCAAAACGATTTTACATGTTTTGATGTCTTCTAACTGTTTTATAAATGAAGCAACTATTATCAATTCACAGTTTGAACAATTGATCCATGGATTGTTTACTCAACCAGAAAAGTATGCATTCTTTATTAATAATTATTCATTTGATTGATTGTTTTTTTTAATATTACTGATTAAGATTGGTTTAATTGGTTTTAGGTGTGAGAATAAATGCACGACAAATGTTTGTGGAAATGCCTGAAAGAGAGTTTAACCATGTGGCATGCATCACAACAGAATTACTAAAGTTTTTGTAATTCAGGTGTCATAATTTTCGACATGCCTAACTCAAAAAATGGTCATGAAATAAATTTATGTTACTTGCTAATTTACTATGTTGTATGTATTCTGCCTAATTATTCTGTCAGAATTATAACTTGCTAATTTAATGATTCTTTTAGAATCTTTTTTGCCTATTAAAATGTCATATATTTTGTCGATTCATTTGGTGGATTAGTATTTTTGTTAGATTTTGATGATTTTTTTTTCTTTTTAGGTTTTGAAGACTTTGTCATTATGTGGAGAAGAAAGAAAATATAGAGAACAAGAGTGTCTTATAGTAGAATGTATTCCGCCAGAATGTATAAAACGAATCTTAGCAATATTATTCTTTCAGAATGACTTAATGTTTTTTGTTGGATTTTGATGTTTTTGATGCGTTTGTTATAGGAATGACATGAAGACATTATAGGAATGACGTAAAGAATGAATCCAAGATTGATCACACTCAAAGTGAAACGACCCAAAAAGACGACCCAAAAATTTTGTTTTTCAATATAATCAAAACCATAATCTAAGTATCATAACATAACAACATACGCGATGTATCCCAAATCATAATAAAATACTGTGCGGAAAACTGTATCATACTATATCAAATCAAAACAACTAAAACCATCCCCAGGATAAAAGCCGGCTGTAGTGTGTGCGATGCTATCACCCCGAGCTCTTCCCTTTGCTTGCAGAAGTACCTGAAACCAAAACTGAAACTGTAAGCACGAAGCTTAGTGAGCTCCCCCAAACTACCACATACCATACAATAATATATAAACACATATTGGGCCTAGCCCACTACATCGGGCCGAAGCTCGGAAGCTGCATCGGACCGAAGTCCGGAACTGACTGGGACCTTGTCCCCTGCATCGGACCGAAGTCTGGGACTGACTGCATCGGACCGAGTCCGGAACTAACTGCATCGGACCAAAGTCCGGAACTAACTGCATCGGACCAAATTCCGGAACTAACTGCATCGGACCTAAGTCCGGAACTAACTGCATCGGACCGAAGTCCGGAACCGACTGACTGAACATGGCATAGCATAACACATCAACTAACATGAACATATATACTGCATACTACCTCGGGCCGTAGCCCGGAACACATAACACTTAGCACATAAAACATGGCACACAAAACCTGTCTGAGCCACGAAGGCATCAAGCATACTAGATACTGCATCGGACCTAAGTCCGGAAACTACTGCTAACTGAATGGGCCGGCATTGTGGCCTTAGACCCGTTCCTACTGGAAGGAAACTCACCTCGTAAGCTGACTGCTGAGTGTGTGGCTCTGGAAGCTAACGGCTGCTGCTCCTGTACCTCCCCGGCTACAAGTCCATAAACACACTCAATCAAATACTAAACACTGCACTTGGGGTAAAATGACTCTTTTACCCTAGGTCAAAGTCAACTCTCTTTTGGGCTGACTCGCCGAGTTGGGCTGCCCAACTCGTCGAGTCCTACACTCACTTTTCAGTCCTACTCACTGCTACTCGTCGAGTATGGCATCGACTCGATGAGTACCCTCTTGATCCAAGAACTCAGACAATCTTCATCCGACTCGCCGAGCCGTATGAACAAACTCGACGAGTTGTTCTTGATCTTAAGAAGATTGCCTTGGACTCGCCGAGTTGTATGAACAACTCGCTGAGTCCCTCCATCACTGAGTCTACCCTCAACTCGCTGAGTCTACTCTCTAACTCACTGGATCCACTCGACACTGCTAAAAAGGAAGGAATCGGGGACTCGCGACTCGACTCGCCGAGTCGTTCTCCCCGAATCGCCGAGTTGCCGCCATGCAACTGTTTTTCACTCGATTTTACTTGAATCCAACACATACAATTGATAGATCTGAGTCCAATAAGCTGATTTACCACGTAAAGTTTCCAACTTTACGTGTACAACCACATGAATAAGGGAAATAAGGCAAAAAGGTGCATAAAAGGGATAGATCTAGGGTTAATATGCAAAGTAACTCCAAAAAGGCAGTGGATCTGGGCTCTACAGCACCCAATCATTCATATCTAAAGATATCTCGACTTATTAGGGCCTTCATGCAAACATAAGGCTTGGAACAAGCATCAACTAGATCTTGGAAGAGTTCTAATGGAGGTTTAAAGCATATAACAAGAGGGGAAGTCCGAAAATACCTCAAATAACTCAGATTTGCCCTTGGATCTTTGCACAACTCTTCTTCTCCTTGCTCCTTTCTTCTTCTCCTTCTTCAAGCCTTCACAATTCACCAAAAAATCACTTATAAGCTCTCAAGGTGGATTAGGGTTCTTCCTTACAGTGTTCTCAGGGTGAGGGAGGCGAGAATGGGGCTATAAGGTGGTTTAAATAGTGGGCAACCCAGGGATTTAGGGTTTCACCCAGACGGATGGACTCGCCGAGTCCCCGGCTCACGCGTGCTCGAAGTCGCGACCTTACTCGGCGAGTCAGGCTATGAACTCGCCGAGTCCCTCTTGCAAAACTTAAAACAATTACTAATGAATTAACATACCGGGAACGGGTCGTTACACAAAGTTTAAGAACGCTGTCGTTTTTTTTTTAAATTACACTTGTTATTCTTTCAGAATCTTCACATTATTCAAGAATGTTCTTTTTGTATCAAAATCATAGATGTAATTATTTGATATATTATTAGTTTAAGAATTGTTTTTGTATATTGTTTCATAAAGTATTTATTCATGTTTTCTTTTTATTAATGTATTCTTAAATAATGTCATAAACTGTTATTCTAACAGAATCTCATTCTAATATAATCACATTCTGACAAAATAATAATATTCTGATAGAATAAAATCTGTTATGATAACAAATTAAGTTCGAATTAATTTAAAAAAATTCAAAATTTTAAAATTAGTAGAATTAATTATCCCTATAAATTTGAAAATTTTCTTTTATAAATGTAGTTAATTGTCCAAATACACTTTTGCTAAAATTTGTGTGATTATATTGTATATGTTATCCCATAGTAATATCATATATCATTAAATCATTTTTAGTGATTAATTTCATCTGTTGGTCCAGATCTGTGCATTCTGACACACAATAGTTACTAAAAACAAAATAACATAAGCCTATATATATATATATATATATATATAGACACACACGCACACACATAGAGAGAGATATGATCATTTGATAACCTATAGATTCCCTAGAACTCGAGAACTAATTTTAGACCACTAGATAAAATAAAGGGTCAAGATGCAAGGTCGCATGTTAAATAAATCAAACAGAGGTCAATTTAGGAATGTAAAAACTCACTTCTAAACATACATACATATCCATTCCTCTCTCTCTCTCTATCTCTCTCTTTATCTCTATATCTCTCTCTCCCTCCCTCTCTCTCTCTCTCCCTGTGTCTCCCCCCTCTCACACACACATATGCGTTATCATCACTTCGTTTTAGATTACATCTAGATCTATCCAGCTTTCATTCTCGTTGCCACACTCCTTGATCTCACGTTCTTCATAGAAAAAAACTACATTGAAGATGCTTTGATTTTGAGTCAATTTATCCCGCATCAATTCGTTCCTCGAAGTACACCGTAATTCTCGACTTCATCTCGGCCTCCTCTGTGGATTCAAGACCTAAACGAAGAAGATGATCACTAACTCTCAATCTCAGTCTCAATTTTCCTCCACTAGAAGTTGCCTAAACAATGGTTTTTATTATTTTTCATTTCTTCAATTTTTTAAATCAAATTTCACCTTTTCTTTTCTGCATTACCAAAATTAAGTTGATAATCCATATACTTATTCGTATTCTGAGTTAGTTATCGAATTCAATACAGTACGTGATATTCAAATTACTTAGAGTTTAGAAGGTTTCTTATTAAGAAGAATGTTTTCGTGAAAATATAAAATTCTAGTGTTGTTTTCCTTCATGTTTAGCCTTATGAATATTGTTGTTCTCTTTAACATGGACCCATCTAGTGAAAATATAGTCAATTTGTATTCACAGTGTTAGGTTTTATGAAGTGCACGTAGGTTGCTCGATGAAAGTCTTGAACTAGATTTAGTTGCTTTGCTTTAATATCAAGGTATATTGGCTTATCTGCATTGCTTTGTTCATTTATAATAATCCATGATATTTTGTTAGGATTTTACTGGAGTTCAAGTTGTATTTGACCTTGCTAGTATATGAGATGCTAGGAACAAACTTAGTGGTGACTCCAAGAAGATCAACCCATTGGTAAGTAATATTCTAATTATCCACTCACATGTTTTTTTAAAGCATCAACAGTTTTTATTTCTTTCAAATCTTCATATTTCCTAGGTGCCAATAGACCTTGTGATTGAGCATTCAGTTCAAGTTGATGTTTCAAGAAGTGCAAATGTTGTTCAAGCAAACATGTATCTTGAATTTCAACACAATGATGAACGCTTTTCCTTTCTGAAATGGGGATGCTTGTGACAACAAGAGTTTCTTGTATTGTTCACCAGGTAAATATTTACACATTAAAACCACATCACAGATGAACCTTGCAAATAATCACTGTAAGAAGCATAAAATGTACAAAAATACAATGAAATGATAGTGAATATTGATAAATTGCAAATAATCACTGTAATTTCATGTTCAACTATCCGTCATCATAATTGAATTATATTGCTACTGTTATTTGATTTGGTGAAAACTTTGATGCTTGTTTATTTAACAAAACATGATTTCATCTAGTTAATTCATTCGTGTTTTTCTGATAAGTAAAATAACTTGGCAAATTGGGATTTGGCGATTCTCTACATCGTGACCTAACATTTAATGGAACATACATTAATTTTGAATATAATATATGATGTTGATAGAAAATATGTTCGGTTTCAAGGTCTATATATGAATTAAATGTAACCTTGCGATTGAAATTTAAAATGGATTCAAAGGCTTATACCTTTGTTAAAATTAAGATATGAGTTTTTATAGATCTAGAGATGGCATATATGATAATATCCTCATTATGTTTGGGTTCTTGTGATTTTTTAGGATAAATCACCCTTTTCATCAACATAAAATAGAGTAGACATGTTGTTTGAGGTCAACATTTTAGAATCACGCATTTTCATTATAAAACTCCATATTTTTATATCATATGTTTTAGATGACGATCATATGTGGATATTATCATCTCAAATGATATTTTCTCAGGTATTTATTAGAACATAAGGATTTACCACTTTATCATTATGTATAATGCTTAACTTGAATTCTTTTTGTTAACAAAATAACAACTTTTGAGCACTTGAATTACACAAAGAAAAAACAATTTCTAAATTCAATTGTTTTTGTTTTTTCTTTCTAGTGAATTGAACTTGAAATTCCTTTCCAGAAACCAGTTCAAAAGATTCTACCAATGCGGAATAGACTTTCATAGCCATGATTGCTTCCATAAAATGTACTCAATATTTTTATTTTCTCTTTTTTATTAAAGACCAAAATGCTTTCATTACATATACTTAAATAAATAAAAATTAAAAAATTTGTTTTATGCATTTACAATAAATAAAAAAATATTTAAATATAAATAGGGATTTCAATTTTAGTATTTAATTCCATTCCGCTCAACCAAAATTTCACATTCCGATTTCTATTCGAATTCCAATCTTAAATTTTCATATCTACAATTATAGTATTCCAATCATAATAATTTTCCAATCTTTAATTTACCTATTTACCACCCTTAAATTCATATGTAAAGCACAAGTGAATCATATATGAGTTACATGTGCTTCATGTAACACCGAAAATTTTCAAAACAATTTTTTTTTTTAAAAAAAAACATAATTCCATTGATATTCATAAAACAACCATTTTAATTATCCAAACAAGACAATACAAAATCCCAAGATCATGATGTCAAGCTCCGAATGTGTGTGTGTACGGATCAAGCCGGCGGCTTCCCGCGGTCGTCACTAGTACCTGAAACAATAACATCAACACTGTAAGCATAAGGCTTAGTGAGTTCCCCAAAATACTACATATAACACATATTAGCCACTCGAGGCTATAACTCTGTGGGTCCGTGCACCCAAACTCTGTGAACCCTCAGGTTCTAACCCTGTGAACCTTCCGGTTCTAACTCTGTAAACATGCACAGCATCAATCACATAGAAGTAATGCAGTACAACACATAACATACATAGCATACAAATACTCTATCACATAACTCTGGTTACCTACTCAAGGTAAAGTATAGTGAGAAGACTCACCTCGCGTGTCTCGGTAAATCGTAAACCTGAAATCGCTAATCACTCGACCTGCTGAGCTGTCGTCCCCCTATAGCACAATACACCTCTAATTAACACTTTCCCAACTAGGGTTGACCACACTATAACAAGTCAATCTAGGTCAACGATGGTCAACGGTCAACGGTCAACTTTGACCGGACTCGGCGAGTGCGCTATAGCGACTCGGCGAGTTTGAGCGTATGCACCAATTTCATGGAACCCTCCCCTGACACGTCGAGCATTCACTCATCTCGATGAGTTCCACCTGGTTACGAGTTGTGGGGCCACCACGACTCAACTCGCCGAGTCTCAAGAACAACTCGGCGAGTCCAGTTAGACTCAGTCCACCTGTCCATTCTGACTCCCCCTTGACTTACTGAGTCCACCTTTCCCAACTCGGCGAGGCCACTCACAGTGTGGTCGGGCAACATTCATGCTACTCGCCGAGTCTGTTCTTCGGACTCGGCGAGTCCATGCCATGCACTGACTCAATCTTGCTCTAAAGGTCAGATCTAGTCCATTAATCCATAGATCCAGTCCCTCCAAGCTCATTTAGCACGTAAAGTTACAATCTTGATGCACATACAACCTCTATATGACCATATATGATGTTTTTTACTCAAATACTACAACACAAGGTCAAAGACTCCATTGTCACCCATAAAGCTTGATGAGTGAGGCTCTCTGGACCTCTATGGATCCAGATCCATAACCTCAACTCAAGGAGGGAACCAATGGGCATCAAATCCTCCCATAAATGACCATCATAAGCCCTAAATTGCATAATACTTCACTAAACAGAAAATGGTCCGAGATAATACCTCTAGAGTGATGATCTAAGCTCCAAATCCACGAAATAGCAACCTCCTTTGCTTCCTCCTGCCTAGAGTCTCCTTCTTCTTGCTAAATAATACACACAAGGTCAAGAAATGCCCCTTTCTCTTCACAAATCGCTCAAGAACACAAGGGTCACTCACTGAGGGTTGGGTGAGCACAAATGACGGCCATAAGGCCCTTTAAATAGGCCTCAAACCCGGAGATTTAGGGTTTCATTACCCAGCGCAGACTCGCCGAGTCCATATCCTGGACTCGCCGAGTCCAGGCGCGCTCCATTGTCCAAATCCGCGTCCTTACTCGACGAGTCTGAGCTCCAACTCGCCGAGTCCCCCCTCACAAAACAACAAAATTAGATTTACAAGATACCTAGTAAAATCCGGATGTTACACTTCATATGTAATTTACATATGAATCACATGTAATTCACAAGTACATTACAAGTGATTTACACATGAACTACATGTGATTCACATGTAAATGACAAGTGAATCACATATTAGTTACATGTGATTCATATGTAATTTACATATGAATCACATGTAATTCACAAGTAAATCACAAGTGATTCCCATATGAATTACATGTGTTTCACATGTAAATAAAAAATGAATCACGTATGAGTTACATGTGATTCATATCTAACTTACATATGAATCACATGTAATTCACAAGTAAATCATAAATGATTCACATATGAATTACATGTGTTTCACATATAAATCACATGTAATTCACATGTAAAACACAAGTAAATAACATATGAGTTACATGTGATTCATATATAATATGAATCAGATGTAATTCACAAGTAGATAACAAGTGATTCGCATATGAATTACATGTCATTAAAATATGAATTACATGTGATTTACATGTAAATCACAAGTGAATCACATATGAGTTAAATGTGATTCATATGTATTATACATATGAATCACATGTGATTCACAAGTAAATCAGAAGTGATTTACATATGAATTATATGTGATTCACATGTAAATCACATGTTATTCACATGTAAATCACAAGTGAATCACATATTAGTTACATATGAATCACAAGTGATTCACATATGAATTACATGTGATTCATATGTAGATCACAAGTTAATCACATAAGAATTACATGTGATTCACATGTAAATAACATGTAATTCACATATGAATTACACTTGATTCACATGTAAATCACATATGATTCACATGAGTGTTCTTGCATTAATCAATTTTTTTTAATTTTCTTGTAGATTTTGAATAATTTGTGGAATATATTGAAAAGGTGAAAAGTAAAAATTTGAAGAAAAGTGGAAATCTTGATATGAAGAAATGATCATATTGTGAATCTTTGTAGTTTTTATATTTTTTATATTTTATTTTGTATCGAATAAAATACTTGTAGTATTATGCTTATAGATTGATTAATAAAAATAAGATTTTTTATAATTTAATTACGAATATTATAGTATACGAAATATGCATATATACATTTGAAAAAATATGGATATATATAAACGCACCTTAAATGTTGGTTTTTTTTTTGATAAAAAAATTTAGAGTTTGTTTTTATAAATATTCTATTTTTTTTTTTAATTTACCGATTCTTAAAAATTTTACTTTTAAAAAATACAGTTTTTTTAAAAGAATACAGTTTTTTAACACAAAACAATTGATGTTTTTTTGAAAAAAAATGCAGTTTAAAAAAAATTCAAATTTTTTTGTAAAATCCTTGTTTTCTGGAAAAAAAAAAATTAAAAGATTTCGATTTTATTTAAAAAAAAATAAAAAATTTTTTTTTTTTTTAAATCTGAAATTTTATTTATTATTTTAATTTTTAAAACTTTTTATTAATATTTTCAATTACAAAAAAACTTTAAATGAGATCGGTAAGATGCCGATCTTGCCCTTAATGAGTTAAATTTTATATATCACTCCACCTTTAGTTCTCATGTTTTCGGAAAACTATGAGATGTCAACGGATCGCACCCTATATATATATATATATATATATATATATATATATATATACACACACACACACACACACACACTCATTGGAGAACTAATAATTTACTAAGAACCCGAGAACTAAAAGTGAACCATTAGATCAAAAACTTTAGTGACATGGATCGAAGATGACACATTTGTAATTATCAACTACTTTAATGTTAACTTTGACCTTTTATAATAAATTATAAAGATAATTACGGTATAAAAAATCAAATACGAAAATTGCTAATAATTAAATAAATTAATTTTAGAAGCATAATTCTCTCCCTCCCTCCCTCTCTCTCTCTCTCTCTAGAAAATCAATTATCCGGATTTGAGGTTTTCATTTCGTCTTGAAATCGTCGTCGGAGTTGAATTGATTGCCTCAAAGAGAAACAACAAAATATAAGAAGGTTTTCAGATAACGATTTACCCCTCACGGATTACTCGTTATCTTAAATTCTAGTTCTTCTAAAGATTTTTGAGACTCAATGCTACAACAAATTAAATTTGAAATTGTTCACGTCGATGACAGATGGTAAACAACTATTGCATCTAAGTAACTAATTAAGGTATTAACTTTTCGGTTTGTTGATATCTGAGTAACTATCTTTTTTTATACACAGCAAGATAACAAACTTTTTGGAAGTATTTACATATGATTGGCTGTAGCAGGTTACATCCGATCATAATGGTCATATGTGAACACTTCCAAAAAGTTCGTTATCTAGATGTATACAAAAAAAATAGTTACCTAGATGTGAACATACTAAAAATGTAAGAGTAAATTACACGAATGGTCCATGTGGTTTGGATAATTTGTGCATTTGATCCCTAACATATTTTTTTAACTCGGATGATGCTTACTGTTTATTTTTGTTGTGCGTTTGGTCTATGTCTTACCTTGAAAGACTATCGTGCCCTTTTTAATTTATTTTTTAGTTAATTTTCTTATTTGTGTATTTCTTTATATATAAAAGAAAAAGTAATAGAACCCACATATTTGTATCTCCTCATTTTAAACCTAAACCCATATTTGAGAAATTTAAGTTGGGTCCCATCAGTCACCACCCATCTTTCATCCTCCTCAACTTCTATTTTCTTTTCATCTTTAGTGACATCATCATCTTCACCATCTCTTCTTTTTTCGGTCATTCAACTCCGATGAACCAACACCATAACCCTTCTATTGGGTTGTAGTGGTGGAAAATTCAATGAAGAGATAGTGGGTTGTCTTGTTGGTTCGTCGGAGTTGAAGCACCGAAAAAAAAAGGAATGATGAAAACATCGATGTCACTAAAGATGGAAAGGAAATAGAAGTTGAGGAGGATGATAGATGGAATGGTGACTGGTGGGACCCAACTAGTATTTCACAAATGTGGTTTTAGTTTTAGAATGAGGAGATGTGTATATGTGGGGTCTATTAATTTTTTTAAATATATGAAAAATAAGTACGTAAAAAAATAATTAAAAAATAAATTAAAAAGGGCAAAATAGTCTTTTAAGGTTAGACGGAGATCAAACGCACAACAAAAAGAAACAGTATGGATTATCCGAATTAGAAAAAATAAGTTAGGGACCAAACACACAAATTACCCAAACCATAGGGATCATTCATGTAATTTACTCTTACTTTTTCGGTATGTTCACATCTAGGTAACTATTTTTTTTGTAAACATCTAGATAATGAACTCTTGTGAAATGTTCACATACAACAATTATAACTGAGTATAACCTGCTACACCCGATCATAATGGTTATATGTGAACACTTTAAAAAAATTCGTTACCTATATGTATACGAAAAAAGATATTTACCAAAATATGAAAAAACCAAACAACTAATTACCTTAACAAGTTTATTTCCTTTAATAGTTGTGTAGGCTTCTTTTTTTCATATTTTATTGATTTTATGATAATCGTCAAATTGTGATTTTCTTTATTGCTTCTTATTTGATTTTATTTTTCCTAATCGGTTCTGACAGGGGTAAGTTAGTCTTATTTAGTATTATTTTGTTGATTATGTATATTCTTATATATGTTAGATTGTAATTCAGTATAAAATATAATAAAAATGATTCGAGATTATAATTACTTAACTTAACATGTTACGTGTAATTTTCCAATAGGTTGATTCACATTTTTCTTAAACAATGTATAAACCGTAATATATTGTTGAACTCAACGGTTTCTACCTCTTGACAATTCCCAACTCCAGAACATAATACTTGTAAATAGCTACCACTGATAGAAGGTTAGATTTCTTTCTTATTTTCAAATGTGGTATCTTCAAATTGATCGAATGTGAAAATTCTTAATTTCAAATTTATCAGATTTGAAAATAATAACAATTGTTTTATTTTCAAATTTTTATTCAAATGTTTTTTATAGTTTTTTATACAAAGTTGATTCTACTATGGACATAATTTAATTTTTGAAACAGTATAGAAATAATAATCTCAAGTTTTAGTTTTTTCATTAATTTCGAGCAATATTCAAGTCTATTTTGTACTTTTCTAAACTAGAACTTTAGATCTGTTACTCTTGTTAAACAAATATCCACATGTGGATATATCTATAAGTTTATATATGCATATTCCTAATATGATGAAAATTCATATGTTGATTTTTCATACTTATAGCTATGATTAATTGGTAGCAGGACTATAAATGTGTAGTGAGTAATTGGCCATTAGAAATAATCAACTACAAATCATATGTGATTTGTATGGATTGACATAATATTTTAGTAATTAATTAGAAGCATGATTATAAGTATGTACTAATTCACATGTAAATCATAAGTAAATCAAATATGAATTACATGTGATTCACATGTAAATCACAAGTGAATCTGATATGAATTTTGCATGATTCACATGTAAATCACAAGTGAATCGTATATTAATTATATGTAAATCATAAGTGAATCACATATGAATTACATGTGATTCATATGTAAATTATAAATGAATCACATATAAATTACGTCTATGTGCACACATGCATTTTGTGTGAGTGTTTATCATTAATTATTTTTTAAATTTTTTGTGAATATCACATTTAAATATTAAAAAAGACAATCACACTTGAATATCACATTATTTAACCACCTATAAATCTTACATGATATATACATATGCTTTTTTTACTGTTCATCCATTAATCAATTTTTTTTAATTTTCTTGTAGATTTGAAAAATTTTATGTAAAATATTAAAGATGTGAAAAAATAATAAAATGAAGAAAATATGAAAGTCTTGATACGAAAACATTAAAACTTTTTAAATTTTTTTAGTAATTTTAAAATTAACTAATTTTTAAAATTTTATTGTTTTTAAAAAAAACTATTTTTTTTCCAAAATTTTTTAAAGCAATTAATGTTTTGTAAAGAAAATTAAAAAAAAATCATTTAAAAAAATCAAAAATTATTTTTTCAATAAAAAATTCGAAAATTTAATTTATTATGTTATTTTTCAAGCATTTTTTATTAATATTCTCAATAACACAAAAAAATATATATTAAATGAAATTTGTAAGATGACAATCATGCTCTAAATGTGTAACATCCCAAAAATATAGTCCAAAAAACTTCGTATTAAACCATATAAGAAAAACCCATAATTCTTAAAACAACATAATGAAATCACATATTATGTATCTCAAACATCATATCAAAGTACTGTATCAAAACCATTTAACAAAATATAAGAGTGTAAAATCTCCAAGGCTGAAAACTATGGTGTGTGCCATGCAGCCATCCCGTGCTTTTTCCCTTGCTACTGGAAGTAACTGAAATCCAAACAAAAGACTGTAAGCATGAAGCTTAGTGAGTCTCTCCAAACTACCACAAACCATACACATATACATGTAAATAGGAGATACGGGTCCCTCTTACACTCATGGAGATACGGGCCCTACCCCTCATGGTGATACGAGCCCTGCCCAAACTCCACTAACTGGGAGATATGGGCCTCGCCCACACTCCGTTGACTATGACATAAGGGCCCCACCCACACTCATCTACTATGAGATATGGGCCCCACCCACACTCAGCTGCTATGAGATACGGGTCCCGCCCACACTCAGCTACTAAACATACATACAAGTATCACACAGACATCAATTATAACTAAATCTATCAATCAGTCATATATATCCGTACTCAAATAAAGCTGTGAGATACGGGCCACCGCCCACACTCGGCTACCAATCACACATATACGGACCGACTTTGGTTCCTTCGACCCATTCTACTAGAGGAAAAATCACCTCTCAAGCTGTCTGCTGAACTCTCATGTGAGGAATCTCTGATGGCTGCTCCAACAACTCCCCGACTATCATCAACACAATACACTTAGTCAAAAATCTGATATTCTTTCACAAGGTAAAATGACTATTTTATCCATGCTCATAGTCAACATTCTGATTGACTCAACTCATCGAGTTAGTCTATCAACTTGCCGAGTTCTGCAACTCATGAACCCTAAAATCACGATCCAACTCGCCGAGTCATTCCCCCGACTCACCGAGTTCTCTGTCCACTCAAAGTTGCAATTAAGCGAGTCAACTCACCGAGTTCTGCTTACTCAGAATCGGGACAACCGCTCTCAACTCGTCGAGTCCTTCATTGGACTCATCGAGTCTTCAACCTCCAAGTCCAAAACTATGTTCAGCTCGCTGAGTTATCTCATAGACTCAACGAGTTCACTCATTATTAGAAAGGGTTGGGGAATCGTGACCTGACTAGCCGAGTTTCATGAACAACTCGTCGAGTTCCCCATGATCTTAATCCATTCAGTCGATTCCAGCTGGGTTCATTGCCTCCAAAACATAGATCTAGACCCCTAAGGTCCTTATGTCACATAAAGATTCCAACATTGCATGCATGCATGGGATTTTTAGCTCAAAAGATCCAAAAAGGTGGCTCATAAGGTCCATGGGACTCCCATGGCCATAAAGTTGGCACCTTTATGCCATGGAGTCCTTCAAGGACCTTGATCTACAGTAGATACACCAACTCATGCTTGCACTCATGAATGGTTCCAACATGAACTCCAAAATTCCATAACTACGCCATAAGAAGATCTAGAAAACAAATGGCCAAGGTTTAGACTTGATTACTAGAAAGTGAAGGAAATGTGTTGTTGCTTCTGGATCTACAACCTTTTCTTGGAGTCCTCTAGCTTCTTCTCCTTCTCACAAGCTTCAAATCACACCAAATCACTCAAAAATGGTTCACACACTCATACAAAGCTCAAGCTCACTGATTTGGGTTTTCTGGACAATGGGAGATGATGAGGGAGGCCATAAAGGGGTGTTAAGTTCTTTAATAGGGTGACAAACCCTTAAAATTTGGGTTTCATTCTGGCAGCCCTACTCGTCGAGTCGGGGCTTCCCAACTCGTCGAGTAGACTTCAAACCCCACGCCCCTCTCTGTCTCTACTCGACAAGTTTGGGGCTACCAACTTGTCGAGTTGCCTTGTGAAATTGATTAAATAAATTTTTAAATACGTACCAAGGATTTAAGCATTACAATTATCCCCCACTTGTCTTAGACTTCATCCTCGAAGTCTGCTATCTCGAATAACTCTGGGTAGTGCTCCCTCATTTCCTCCTCGGTCTCCCAAGTCTACTCAGAGCCCTTGCGGTGCTGCCACTGTACCTTTACTAACTCAAACCTCTTATTCCATAGCTCCTTAGTCTTCTTGTCAAGAATAGCTACCGGTATCTCAATGTAATTCAGGCTGTCATCAACCTAAATATCTTCTAAGGGTACCACTACTGAGTGATCCACTAAGCACTTCTGTAACTAAGAAACATGGAAGGTGCTGTGGATCTGGCTGAGCTCTGCTGGAAACCCTAAATGGACCGATGTACCAGGGACCCAAGTTTCTCCATTTCCTGAACCGGATGAGACCCTTCCAAGGTGACACATTCAGGAGAACCATATTGCCCACCTGAAACTCCAAGTTTAAACGTCGCTTGTTGGTGTAGCTATTCTGCCAACTCTGAGCAGTCTGGATGATACCCTTCCAAGGTGATACCTTCAGGAGAACCATATTGCCTACCGTTCCAAGGTGACACCTTCAGTACTACCTCAGTTGTCACACCCCCTAACCGGGATGACGGAAACATCCGAGAACGGTTGACTTCATGTACAATATCATAACAATTGAATATGAATGATGCATAACAACCAAACAACATACATTGGAAATACACACTTACATAGTTTACATATTGAATTTTTCCATCAGTTACACAAAAGTAAGAGAAGTAAAATTTCTTTAAGTCACACCACTTGATCTCATAGCCGATCTTCTTACCTGTTACTGGGTCCCTGAGAATACAAGCCGTTTTGAAAAGCGTCAACTAAAAAGTTGGTGAGTTCATAAGCATTTTTGTATCAAAAAGGCTTTGTGCTTGTTTAGAGTAGCTCTCATAGTGCTGTTAGAAATCCAATATTTCTATAAAAATAATTTGTAAGTATCGTTATAAAACTGTGAATACTTGCACGCCTGCCCTAGGTTATAATTTATTTGTAAAAGTGAAGTGAATATTCCCAGAAAATCCGATATTTTCTAATAAGAAAATGGTTTGAAATATTTGTGTCTGATATTATATTAATGCATGTGTGTTAATGTTTGCGAAAATAGAAAGAGCATGATCCCAGACAACCCGATGTCGTCTGAATAAAAGAATGTTGAAATCTCAACCCCTGGGGTTGAGTACCAACACGTATAGGTTACTGTTTTATCAAAAAGAAGGTTTCCCATAAATTCTATAATATTATTTCCTCTAAGTGAGCCGTTATAACCATACTAGATAATGACAATATCGTCTGTCATGGTGTTTTACGGATGCCGATGGAATAAGGTAAGGTTTTTTTCACCCTATATTGGCCTAGTTTAACTGTAGCAAACAACTCTGGTGTGGGGTGTCAACCCCGTATAAATCTATACACAAACTCCCGTCTCCCTCCAGGAGACTCTGGTTATAACTACAGGCTATGATCGTACACTCAATAGATGTCAACCGACACATTTCACTAGATCCTTAATCGAATTTACGCGGAAAAAGAAGAAAACACATGAGGTATAATCCAGGCCCAATAAATATGTAAGTGGAAAACTAAGGCCCACTAAGCATGTATATAATTTTCAGGCTCAAAAGGAATATGAATGTATATCCCGGGCCCAATATACATGTAAAAGGACAATTAAGGCTCACTAAACATGTAAAAGGACACTGTGGCCCACTAAACATGGAAAAGAACACTAAGACCCACTAATCATGTATTCTATTTTCCAGACCCAATAAAAGAAAGAAAATATATAAGTTAACATGTCTAGATGTTTTAAAAGTATATATAAGTTATACAAACTTGCATCTAACACAATTATAAGAGCTTTTAGCAAGATAAAAACAATTTCTTGTTTTTTTTGACATTTCTGTACCTGTTTTTAGAAAAATTAAAGAAAAATGGTCGTAAGTGGAACTTTGGATCCGTAAACTCTGAGAGTTTGGAAAATGAGTCTACTTTATTCATAATTTTATTAAAAATTTTAATGGCCTCAAACCAGGGTCAAAATGTTCATCTTCATAGACTGTTCCGAAATTATTCTGGAAATGATAGGTAGTTTTGTAAAAATCGCCAAAATTTGTAGAAAAATCGTATGGCCGCGTGCGAATAGCCATTGTAAATTTATAAACCTGAGCGTTTGGCATGTAATTTTTTTTGAAGCATATTACCATCAAGGTGGTCAAAACAGTCTGAAATTAGACCATAACGTTTATGTTAAAAGCTGATTTTTGAGTTTAGGTTATAGATGTTTGAACACAACACTTTTTTTTGCTATTTAGGGTGTATAATCTCAGATCTACTAGTTTAAATGTAATATATAAGGGAAAACATACTTCTCTAATGGTTTTTATGAAGGTCTAAGTGATAAACTTCATGTTCAATTAAAGATCTACAAGCTAAACACATAACACAATGGTACATGCATATATCTAACGATTAATTGAGAGTTGACTTGTATCCTCCCCCGAAAAAATGAAAAATACGAAAGATATGGGGGTATGAAGCTCACCTTTGAACCTAGCTTTAGTTTTTGGTGAGATCTCGAAATGGAGGTGGTTCTAAGGTCCAAAATCATGAAAATAAAGTGTAACAAAAAGGATTTTAGTGTAAACTTGTATAAAAAAAGAGAGTTTAACCAAGAACTTACAAAACTTATGAAGCTTGAAGAAGACCTCGTTGAAGAACCCACACGCCCATAAAATTTGAGAAGAAGGAATGAGAGAAATTTGGGTTTTTGAGAGGATGAAATGGAAGGATGTTCTTGAATATAAGTGAGTGGAGTGAAAGTGTGAAGTATTTGTGTGTGTGTATGGGCTGAGAGATAAGAGAGGGAGGAAAAAATATTGGGTCTTGGTAGCTTTGATACATGTTGGACATTAACCTCACTTCCTAGATGCGTCTAAAATAATATCATTGTTACATGTGGTATAATTGTGAGGTGGCACATGTATTATCCCTTATTTCATTCCTTTTTTATATGGGCCCACCGAACCACGGAGGTTTTCGGCCGAATTGGTGGCCCAAAAATAGGGGTGTTCGATTTTTAGCTTGCCCCACAAGAGTTTTCGGCCCACTAATATTCTATGTAAGGGTTTTGGTCCAATTAATAGTTTTTTGGCCCATTAGGGCCCAAAGAGTGAGTTTTGGCCCAATAAGGGTTTTGGGTTGATAATTCTTCGGTTAAGGCCCAAAGATGATTGGAGTTGGCTTATTGGATCGAGGGAATTTCATCCCGAAATTCGTTTCTAAATCTACTCTCAAATACTAAGTAAAAGATGCGGGTATCTTGGTTCTGTCTAGTCTCTTCGTTCCTAGGAGAGTTTAAGTCCTTACTTAGTGATCTACTGGACCTTTGCTACCAGCCCTTGACCTTGCTTCTTTGGTTAGTTGGGTGTTGGTCATCTCAGGCCAACAAAGAGGTATTCTACTTTTGCGTCCATTTGGTGAAGTGAATGGATAATCACGGTTAATGAGGATCGTGTATTTAACGTGCCAAAAGTAGTGCCTCCAAACCTTAGGGAGAATGCTATTGTCACTAAAGTTAAAGTTTCATGCAGTATAGTGGGCCTCATACTTCTTAAGCTGGTGTGGGAGTTTCTTACTACATCATCCTGAACTAGTGGGAGGTCGATCTTTGCTTGTTCCTGCAGGTAGGTCGAGTAAGTCTTTGATTCGGGATAGGGGATATCGATCCTTAAGGATGGTTTCAGTTGATTCTTAATAGTCAGTGCTCCTACGGACACTTAGCCTTTCCTATTTATGAGGTGGTTAGGCATTCTATGATGTTCAAGGCTTGGTTTGATAACTCTCATACTTACTTATTTGTTCCATTGACCGGATAGCTTCGGTGTTTATGTTGGTGCTAAGTGGTCTTGGTGGACTGGCTATGAGAATGGCTTCATGAGTTAAGTCGATCTCCAAACTCTACTTGGCATGTAGGTGATGTTTCCGAAAGGGATTTGGAAAGATCTTAGTGGGGTTATAAATCTCTAGGCTACCTTCGGTATCCTTTGCTCATTGCTTCTTATTCCTATTATGGGCTAGGAAAGAGTGCATTATTTCTTGCACGGGTAACTAAGGGTATAGATGCCCGAGATAATTCGAGGATTGTCGTTACTAGTTGTAGGGGTTTCGTTAATCGATTGGTTAAGGCGAAAAGCGTCGTTGGCACATGAATTTCATATGATGAGGATCAAGTCAGCCCATGTCAATTAACACTGTTGGGCTCCTTGTTGTAATAGATGTTGGATTGATTTGTAAGGGATAGTTGTTCAAAATGATAGTGTTGTTGGATTTTGTATATTACAACATCCTATGGTGCACATGCAACCCTAAATACCTTGGATATATGTTTTCACTAATTATACATGCAATGATGGTTACCAAGGCATTAAACTTATAACTAGCATGCATTTGACATAAACCATATAAGATACTAGTTAGGGTAACATACATTTTATGTAGCTTGAGGTCATGATGTATTTGGCCTTAAGAGCTTAGCCCCAATAGTGTGAAAGTTTCAAATGAAGTCACAACACATCATGGACAAATGATGAATCTTGAGAGAGAATTCATACACACCAAAACCATCCATATCCTCGAAGAATACATTCCTTGTGATTTTGGCTATGAAGTAACATATTTATATGTAGAATTCCAAAGGTCATGGTTTAACCCAAAACCATACCCATGGGTTTATGATCCATGGTTCATGCGGCCCAAATCTTTATGTATCCATACATAAACTTCATCCAACATGGATCATAAGCCCAACACATATAAATATAACTAATTACATAATTAGTCCCCATAGATTTAATTAGTCTCTTTTGATCATAGAATTAATTCCAAATTAATTCTTGATCAATACTAATTAAAACACATGATTTCATATTAATATATTATAACTTATAATATATTAATTAACCATATATATAACCTTCTCTCAAGAATCCATCCTAACAAATTGTCCTGTTGATATGCATCCCAAATGGACCATCCTACTCTCGAGTCAAGTACATACCAATAATAGTTATGGGCTTAGACATCTAATCCAACAGTATCCCACTTGGATAAGTCTAAAACTATTATTGTAAGTATGACTCTGAAACCCGATTAGCAATCATAGCTCTTAAAGTTCATTGTCGAACTCTAACCTAGTCAATGACATGTCCATTAGATAAGGGATCATATATTCCTCCATTCTAGAGATCATATGGATGGAGACATGGACTCTGAAACCCGATTAGCAATCATAACTCTTAAAGTTCGTTGTCGAACTCTGACCTAGTCAATGACATGTCCATTAGATAAGGGATCATATATTCCTCCATTCTAGAGATCATATGGACCGAGACATGGATTATAATCATTCCTCCATTCTACTAATGAATTTTCGTACAATCAATGTATAACCAACTCATAGTCAACAAATCATATCTCTAGGTTTGAAGAATATAAGATATTATTGTCTCATGATCACTCGTGATAAAATCCATAAAGTGATTCAAATAAGCGTGGGTTTAGTCTAATACTCGAATCTCATTCCAGGAGCACTCTTGAATGTTGCAGCAAAATTTTCTATGTCTAAACACTCTAGAAAACTACAAGCCCAATTCATGACAGTCTTAATTCATACCTACTTCCAAAGTATGATTGACTGTGGAGAGTTTGAATAACTTAGTTATTCGGGAAGTCAAAACATGCAAAGTGAAACACAAGAATAATACTAATCCTATATGGCCCCAACCACTTTTGAGAGTGAATAAAACACCTTTTATTTAAACACTATATTGATTACTCATTATTCATTGTATAATGTTTCGAATAATCAACTTTATACTTGAATCAAAACAATAGTCATGCATTGCTCCAAGCATGCACACTATGTTTGTCAAAACAATAGTTATGCCATACTCCAAGTGTGCACACTATGTTTTTCTATGATCCTTACTTTGTGAAATAGATCAATTGAACATGATTCCAATGATGCTCATTTCATAATCCCAAATCTTTATCGTAAATGTAAAAACACAAGATTCTTTGCCATTTTGTGAAATCTGTTAGATTCTAAACTTATATGCATCAGTCCTCTTGTGATGACTATGAACAAAAGTCACAAAGACTTGGCAATAGACATTACAAAGTATTCCAATGGAAAGTAGTTCCATGGAAATGAAGTCTCACATTCAAAGTACATTCCTTTGAACATCCTTCTTGCATTAAGTTTTCTAATCTTACAAAGATTTAATGGATAACTTCCACCTATGGAAACATTTCCAAATTCCCATTGTGACTATCACTTTTGAACAAGAGTTGCCTCCTTTCAGAGTATGTCAATATGCTCCTTTCCAAGAGTTGACACCATACTTCCAACTGTTCATGAGCAACCAACCTTTGGTAAACCTCATATTGTCCTCGACAATTGCTTAATCATTTTAGTCGTATACAGTTCTGGTCCTTTTTCCCTCTTAATGCCCTAGTCATTTGGAAAATTCATAACACATAGAAATATTATAGCATATGTAATCGATCCTATGCCTGAATCATATGGGATGTGATTCAAAATGTCTCACATAAAGACATGATACATGACCAGTCTTTTGCTATAATGTTTCAATTTTCCATGTTCTCTCAATTCGGACTATGAAGAGGGATTCCTTAATCATAGTCTCAGTTTCAGAACGCAAATAATTTAATCATGACTAAATTTGATTAAAAACTCACAGTCTAAGCTTTTAGAATTAGAATGAAGTATAATTTCCTCTCCCTTAATTATAGCAAAACAACTTTTCAAACTCAAACTTTTGTTTTCTATAATTAACATTGCTAACTAGAAACACTTCACATAATAATCATGCTCCCACGAACATGATAATTATTAGCATAACACTTATGCTCCCACTAGCTTTGACTTGTATCCTAAAATTAGCTGGACTTCTAGAAATCAATACTTTATTGACTTTCTTACCAAAGTTTAGATTTCTGTTACGAGATGCTTTGATAATACTTTATCATTATCATACACCTTTCCTTAGATAGCTCATATGTGTGTCTAAAAAAATTTTAGAACTTTGAAAAGGGATGCCATAATCATAGTTTCAATTGTTTTGACCTTTTCCATTTCTCACAAGTCCATGTTAGTGTGCTAGTTAATCACACACGCTCCACTAACGACTTTGAAAATTAAAATATCACAATTGCTATCTAATTAAAATCTATTTAGCGAAAGCATTTCCTCACCATCATTTTCATGAATCGGAGAGAAAACTTACGACACTTAGATTTTCTACTATATATTTTCTTATCCATGTGAATTTGTCATAACCATAACCACAAGACAAGGTTAGTGACAAATACAAACTTATATGGCCTGAACTTTCTCAACCTTAACTTCTTGCCACCTGACAGCACAAGGGCCTACCATTGCATCTAAGTAGTTATGCAAACAACTGAGAACTCATAGAACTCACATGCATAGTCAACTTTAACTGGAATGGGCACAGAAAAAAGAATATGTCAACACGATAGGCAATAAACTTCAAGTCGTGTGCTAGTGATAAACAACAAGTTTTATTCTTGATTAGTTCTTGAAACTTTTCATGATCTTTAAGATTCCCACTGACATCTTGACATATAAGATTCCCTTGTCAAGAATCATTCCTTGACAAAGAAAATATTCAAGAGTTAGTGCGGATTCTTATCAAGACAAACACTTCACACAATTGGCCTTAGTTGGTCTTTGTTTTATCCAAAACATCACAACTTACCAATTTCAAATGCACAAGAGTAGAAAAAATTTTACTCTATATTTGACAAGTGTTATAAACCTTTCTTAAGATTATGTCACTCGAATTACAATCTTGGAGTATGACTCTAAGACTTGTTTTGGAACGAAGTATGACTCTCTTCTTGATTTAATCATTTCAATAATTCAAGATTCCTCTTCTTAGCCAAACAAATTCACCAAGATATCCTTAGAATATCAATTGTGATATGGCTTCATAATCACTAAGATAATCATAAAACAAGATACTCAAGTACTCTCCCATCTTTTCAGATTGGAGAAACTTTTATCTTTCTGCCTAATTTGATTCTTCTTATTCTTTCTACCTTAAATTGAAACTTTTCCAATGTTTCAGAATTATACTTAAACTTGTAAACATCACAATATTTACTAAACTTTAGTAAATCATGACGAATAGTCTTATCGATCTTTGTGGTGGACCTGATCAGTGCACAACCAAGTGTACCCGATCTCCTAGTCCTTCACTTGACTCGCATATACATGTGAAAATGGAATTAGTCTCAATTTCCCAAAGATGAAAATTCTCATTCATCACACAAGTTGCATGATTCCAAGTTTCTATCCACTTGAAACTTGGGTGATGAGAATCATTCCTTATTTGGTAAATTATGACACTACCACAAACAAAAGAATCAAATCCATTTTCCAATGTTTCTATCAATGGAATCATATAAACAATAGTTTTCACAAATGCCATTGTAAGAAAATTTAAATAAAATCAAAACTTTTCTTTTATTTAAAACTTGCGGATATAAACTTATCCTTACAATGCAAATGCATATGAAAAACTTGTTGTTGTATATTCCTAAGCAATATATTATAACTCTTAAGTAGCAACTCAAAATTCTGATCTTCAGATCATGCGATTGAAATCCATCTCTTCACGATCAGAATTAGCTTACTCTTCCTTTAAGCTTCCTTTCTTCGATTGTACAAAACATCAAAATGCGACCTGGTCACATCATGTAATAAGAATCTCCAAATAGGAACTTAACAGAGTCAGATAACGAACTTTACCTAAAGCATAGTCAAATTTGTTGACTTTTACCATCCATAAGGATTGTCAGGTAAATTGGGTAGCTTCGTAATTAATGCCCCTTCTTTTAGCAACATATGGACTTTTGGAATGGTACACGAGACTATCTCAGACTTAGCCTTTCTCTATACCATTAGGTCAAATGAATTAACCATGGCTGATTCCTTTCCATTGGGAAGAGAGAGCTTTTCTAGACTACTAATGTCACCATTGTCAATGTCCATTGAAGTTTGGGAAGTAGCTATTCCAATCAAATTTTCTTTACCAGTGCTCCAAATCATTTTTGATTCAGCAGTAATAAGAAAATAGGTAACATTAATAAGGTTCATGTCATGATCTTTCATCAGGGAGTGACTCAAGAACCAAGTCAACAGCCAACTACCTCAAGATTTCGACACCTAACTCTCCCAGCCTATCAATATGTAACTTCATCTCCAAGATGTAAGCACATATATACTTTTCTTGCCAATAGGGATTGAGTGACGTTGAACTTTTCAAGAACACGTGGGTTAGGAAGAATAACTGGAGGAGGTGAAGGAAGACAAGTATGATTTCCATGATCCAAGGAAGCGGTGGGTGAGAGTGGACACCCATTAAACTGCCATTTTATAGGCAGTAACCTTATACCCCCCTTATAGATCGGCTTCGTGAATGAGGCCTACTAATGGTAAGACTGACTTACTCTTATACATATATATAAATATTAAACCTATAATATTATAATAGTATAAGGGTTGAACTTTAAACTATTTAAAATTTTAAGGGTCGGAATTAGAGTATACATGGGGGGGGGGGGGGGGGGGGGGGGTTAACTTTACAAATTCCAAAACTTGATGGAAAGTTTTGAAAATTTCAAAAAAACTCTTAGTTTCCATAACATATGAGTTTAATATGGCTTTTAATGGAAAGACTCTTGAAAATCTATAACTTGAGGACAAGTTATGGATGTCATAAAACAATTTATGGGAAAAACTCTTCAAATACATAATTCATGACTTTTAAAGACTCATTAACAAGAAAGACTTTTGGTTTTCCATAACTTGAGGACAAGTTATGGAATCCATTAAAGGCCATTAAGATCATCTAATAAAGACTCATTAACAAACATCTTAGGGTAATGATTCTAGTCCATTTCCAGGATTAAAAGTCGAAGATCTTCACTCAAGGCCTCCTACTCACCGAGTGTATGAACCTACTCGATGAATAGGATGATTTTACTCTTGGACTCGGTGAGTTCCCCAATGGAATCGGCGAGTCCATAGTCCAGAAAGCTAGAAATTCAATTTTTACAGCATTGCATTAAGTATAGTTGAAAACCAAGCCTCGGCTCTGATACCACTATTAGATTTTGTATAATTCAACATCCTATGGTGCACACACAACCCTAAATACATTGGATCTATGTTTTCACTCACTAATTATACATGCAATGATGGTTTCCAAGGCATTAAACCTATAACTAGCATGCATTTGACATAAACCATATAAGATACTAGTTAGGTTAACATACCTTTTATGTAGCTTGAAGTCTTGATGTATTTGGCCTTAAGAGCTTAGCCATAATAGTGTGAAAGCTTCAAATGAAGTCAGAACACATCATGGACAAAGGATGCTTGAGAGAGAATTCATACACACCAAAACCGTCCGTAACCTCCAAGAATACATTCCTTGTGATTTTGGCTATGAAGTAACATATTTATGTGGAATTCCAAAGGTCATGGGTTAACCCAAACCCATACCCATGGGTTTATGATCCATGGTTCATGTGGCCCAACTCTTTATGTATCCATCAATAAACTTGATCCAACATGGATCATCAGCCCATCACAAATAAATATAACTAAGTACCATAATTAGTCCTCATAGATTTAATTAGTCTCTTTTGATCACAAAAGTAATTCCATGTTTTGTTACACGTTTCTCGTTGTTTCGACCTACATCCCTATGATAATGGTAGTATGTAGAAATAGGTATTGTACGAATGTTAAGTTATCCTAATAGATCATGGATATCAAATCCTTAAGTTGGCTTAGGTTACACGAGTTCTTGGAGGGTGTACCTCTCTTTATTTAGTACTACTAGTTGTGAAGAATTACATGGAAAACCTAGGAATTTTTGCGAATAGGGTAGTGACTCTCATATGCCTAAATTAGCATACAAGGTGTCCAACCATTTCGCTCATTTCACGAGTGGCCTCTTCCGTTCTCTACTATGCTAAGGCTACCTTAGCCTCGACTTTAATGAGTTGTCTCCTTAGGGTGATCACCTCTTCCTCTAGAGGGCGTAGTCGGTTGGTAGGATTCTCTTGTGCTGCTTGTTGATTTAGTATTGCTTCTGAGGGGTAAGGCTCGCTATGGATCTCTCTGGTGCCATCATCCATGTCTGACTCCTCATCAGAATCCTCTTCCTCATGGTTCATCTCTTGGTATTCTTCAGGACCCATTTCTGGGTTCTCCCCTTGCACTTCCTCTGGTTCTTCCTCGATCAATTCATTGGCTATTACCGCAGAGTAGTAGGGGTCTTCGGGGTGAAGCTCAGTTATGTTGCCTTCGCGAGAGTGGATGTATGAGATACATGTAGAAGATTCAAGTGGGGGGTCATATGGTATTCTAAAATGCTACTATATTATTACATGTTTAATCCTCGGGCTTCCTGATGTATGAAATCGATAAGTTTTTAGATTTGTTGTTACTGTTTAGTATCATAAAATATTTATGTAGTATTTTAAACATTAGGTTTCGCTCTAATGCTCCTTTGCATGTAATGTCGGTAAGTTTTAGACTCGTTGCAACGCTACCCTTACTCCCAAACACATGTTGGTCATATCTAAAATAAATATAGTTGATCAGGCTATATTTATCCCAGATATGATTACATAACAGCCCATGTATGACTGTAGTGTGCAATATCTAAATACTTTTGTTTTGTTCATATTATGATACGGTTCTAGCAAGTATGTATACTTTTAGAAGATACTTATATTCTTAAGGTATACTTTTAATCAGAGTGTTTTTCGTCCCACTGTATTTATAGTTGTATATATTGTATGGTTACATATACTAGTTCACTATAAACAATGCTCCGATACCAATCTTTCACACCCCCGAACCAGGATGACGGAAACGTCCGGGGGCAGATGACTTCATGTACAGTATCATAACAATTAAATATAAATGAAACATAGCAACCAAACATTATACATTGGAAATACACACTTACATAGTTTACATATTGAATTTGTTCATCAGTTACACAAAATTAAGAGAAGTAAAATTTCTTGAAGTCGCACCACTTGATCTCATAGTCGTGCTTATTACTTGTTACAGGGTCCTAGAGAATACAAGTCGTTTTGAAAAGCATCAACTAAAACCTTGGTGAGTTCATAAGAATTTTGTATAAAAATAGTTTTGTGCTTGTTTAGAGTTTGTCTCATAGTGTTTTTAGAAATCCAATATTTCTATAAAAATAATTTGTAAGTCTCGTTCTAAAACTGTGAATATTTGCATGCCTGTCCTAGTTATTGTTTGCTTGTAAAAGTGAAGCGAATATTCCCATAAAATCTGATATTTTCTAAAAAAAAAATGGTCTGAATTATTTGTGTTCGATCATATATTAATGCATGTCTATTAATGTTTGTGAAAGCAGAAAGAGAATGATCCCAGACAACATCTAGGACCCGATGTTGTCTGCATAAGAGAATGCTAGCATCTCAACCCGCGGGGTAGTGTACCAGCGCATATAGGTTACCGTTTTATCAAAAAGAAGGTTTCCCATAAATTTTATAATGTTAATTCCTCTAAGTGAGTTGTTATAACCATACTAGATAATGACAATATTGCCTGTCATGGTGTTTTTTGGACGCCAATGGAATAAGGTAAGATTTTTGTCACCCTAGACTGGCCTAATTTAACTGTAGCGAACAATTCAGGTGTGTGGTGTCACCCCCATATAAATCTATACACAAAATCCCGCTCTCCCTCCAGGAGACTCTGGTTATAACTATAGGCTATGATCGCACACTCAATAGATGTGTCAACCGACACGTCTCACTAGATCCTTAATCGAATTTACGCGGAAAAAGAAGAAAATACATGAGGTATAATCCAGACCCAATAAACATGTAGGTTGAAAACTAAGGCCCACTAAAGATGTATACAATTTTCAGGCTCAAAAGGAATATGAATGTATATCTTGGGCCCAATATACATGTAAAAGGACAACTAAGGCTCACTAAACAAGTAAAAGGACACAGAGACCCACTAAACTTGTAAAAGAACATTAAGGCCCACTAAACATAATTTTCTAAGCCGAATAAAGAAAAGAATATATATATATATATATATATATATATATATATATATATAAGTTATACAAACTTGCATCTAACACATGTATAAGAGCTTTTAGCATGAAAAAAACAATTTCTTGTTTTTTTTTTTTTTTGTGACATTTCTGTCCCTGTTTTTAGAAAAATTATAGAAAAAGCTTCATAAGTCGAAATTTGGATCCATAAACTCTGAGAGTTTGGAAAATGAGTCTAATTTATTCATAATTTTGATTATCATTCTTAATGGCCTCAAACCAGTGTGAAAATGTTCATCTTCACAGACTGGTCCGGAATTATTCTAGAAATGATAGGCAGTTTTGTAAAAATCGCCAAAATTTGTAGGAAAATTATATGGATGCGGACGAGTAGTCATTTTAAAGGAATAAACCTGAAATTTTTGAATGTAAAACAAATCTGAAAAATATTACCATAAAGGTAGTCAAAACAGTCCGAAATTAGAGCATAACGTTTCTGTTAAAAGCTGATTTTTGAGTTTAGGTTATTGATGTTTGAACACAACACTTGTTTTTGCTATTTAGGTTGTATAATCTCTGATCTACCAGTTTACATGTAATATATAAGACAAAACATATTTTTCTCATGGTTTTTATAAAGCTCTAAGTGATAAACTTCATGTTCAAGTAAAGATCTACAAGTTAAACACATAACACAATGGTACATGCAAATATGCAACGGTTAAACAAGAGTTGACTTGTATCCTCCACCGAAAAACATGAAAAATACGAAAGATATGGAGGGTATGAAGCTCACCTTGGGGTTTTTGAGATGTAGATGAAGAAGATGATGAAACTTTGATCCTAGCTTGAGTTTTTGGTGAGATCTCGAAATAGAGGTGGTTCTAAGGTCCAAAATCACGAAAATGAAGTGTAAGAGGAAGGATTTTAGTGTAAACTTGGACAAAACAAGAGATCTTAACCAAGATCTTACCAAACATATGAAGCTTTAAGAAGACCGCTTTGAATAACCCACACACCCATGAAATTTGAGAAGAAGGAATGAGAGAAATTTGGGTTTTTGAGAGGATGATATGGAAGAATGTTCTTGAATATATGTGAGTGGAATGAAAGTGTGAAGTATCTCTTTGTGTGTATGGGCCCAAAGATAAGAGAGGGAGGAAAAGAGATTGGATCTTGGTAGCTTTGATACATGTTGGACATTAAACTCACTTCCTAGATGCATGAAAAATGATATCATTGTTACATGTGGTGTAATTGTGAGGTGACATATGTATTATCCTTTATTTCTTTCTTTTTTGTTTTATTTGGGCCAAGCGAATCAAGGAGGTTCTCGGCCGAATTGGTGGCCCAAAAATATGGGTGTTCAATTTTTAGCATGGCTAACAAGAGTTTTCGGCCTACTAATATTCTATGCAAGGGTTTTGATCAAATTAAGATGTTTTTGGCCCATTAGGGCCCAAAGAGTGAGTCATGGCCCAATAAGGGTTTTGGGTTGAGAATTCTTGGGTTGTGGCCCAAAGATGATTGGATCTGGCTTATTGGATCGAGTTTAGGCTTATACAAAGAGATTATATTGTTCAAGAATTCACATCTTAACCTAATTTTTGCTAGTTGTGACATCAGTACTCCCCATGATTCTCTGACCGACCTTGACCCAACAGATTGGGAACCTACACTTTCTCCCGTAGAGCATCTCGAAGGGAGGCCGGTCTATACTGGTGTGGTAGCTTTTTTTAAACGAAAATTCTGCTAACAAAAGATACATATCATAACTACCACCGAAATCGAAAACACATGCATGAGGAATGTCCTAGAGATTCTGAATCGTCCTCTCTCTTTATCTGTTTGTCTGGGGGTGGAAAGCGGTGTTGAAGTGGAGAAGAGTACCCATCTTGTAGTGGAACCGTTTCCAGAATCGGGAAGTGAAACGGACATCTCATTCTAACACCACCGAGACTGACACTCCATGTCGTGCCCTACCACTCGTACATAAATCTCAGCCAGCTTCTCGGTCGATATGCTCTCCTAGATTGGGATAGAAGGAGCACTCTTGGTCAACCAATCCATGATGACCCATATCGAATAAACTCCACGTGCAGTCCTGGGAAGACTAGTAATGAAATCCATAGTAATATCCTCCCAGTTCCACACAAGAATATCTAATGGATGTGTCTTGCCGTGAGGCCTCTCGTGCTCTGGCTTGACCTTCCTGCATGTCAGGCATCTTTCAGCATATAAAGCTACATCCCACTTAATTCCCGGCCACCAGTAATCAGGTCGAAGATCTCTATACATCTTTGTCATCCCGGGATGGATGGAGAACCTAGACTTGTGGGCCTCATCCATCAGAATCTGCCATACTACACTACAATATAGTACCCAGACCCTCCTATGCACGGTCGACAATCCACGACTGTCACAATTGAAGGAGGCCACCTGGCCTATAATCCGCCCACACTTCCGGTGCTCCTTCTTCAGGCCCTCAACCTGCGCCTCTTGGATCTGCTCCAACAATGGAGTAATCATAGTCATCCTCTAACAGATGTATCGAATCAGAGCCGCTACCGCCTTACGGCTCAGGGCATCGACCACTACGTTGGCCTTGCTCGGGTGGTACCACATCTAACCACCAACGCTGCCTCATGTTCAGATTCAGATTATCCATGAGGTACCTCAAACTCTTGTGGTCCGTGTATATTGTACAACGAACCCCATAGAGGTAATGCCGCCAAATTTTGAGGGGGAAACCATATCCTCTAGCTCTAAATTATGCGTCGGATAGTTAGCCACTAGAGGCTTCAATTTCCTTGAAGCATAAGCTATCACGTGACCTCGTTGCATCAACACTGCACTTATGCTTGTGATAGAAGCGTCACAGTATACCACGAATTCATTAATGCCCTCCGGCAAAGTCAGAATAGGTGCCTCGCATAACCGCTGTCTGAGAGTCTCGAAAGCTACCTGTTGCTCAGGCCCATAGCGGAAAGTCACCGACTTCTTGGACAGTCGGGTCAAAGGAGCTGCAATCTTGGAGAAGTACTGAATAAATCTCCGGTAATAATCCAGAAGACCCAACAATCTATGAATCTCAGTTGGAGACCTTAGAATCTCTCACTGCATCCCGACCTCTATCTTGGCTGGATCAACCAGAATACCCTTCCGGTTGACAAGTTTCCCCAGAAAGTACACCTCATGCAACCAGAACTCACACTTGGAGAACTTTGCAAAAAGTCTCTCCCTCCTCAATGTCTCCATCACCTCCCTCAGGCTCTCCTCATGCTGCTCCCGAGCCTTAGAGTAAACAAAGATGCCATCAATGAAGACTATTATAGACTGATCGAACATCGGTCTGCACACACGGTTCATGAGGTCCATGAACGTGGATGGAGCATTGGTGAGCCCAAACGACATCACAACAAAATCATAATGACCATAATGAGTCCTAAAAGTTGTCTTCTACACGTCTTCATCTCTGAATCGCATCTGGTGATAACCTGACCGTAAATCCATCTTGGAGAACAAAGACGCACCCTGTAGTTGGTTAAACAAATCATTGATCCTCGGGAGGGGATAACGGTTCTTTATCGTTACCTTATTCAACTCTCGATAGTTTATACATATACAATCTGGCCTGTCCTTCTTCTTCACAAACAGGATCGGGGCTCCCCATGGTGAACTATTTAGCCTGATAAATCCCTTGTCTAGCAGCTCTTTCAGCTACATACACAACTCCTACATCTCAGGAGGATCCAACCAGTATGGTGCCTTGGCTATCAAAGCTGCACCAGGGACTAGGTTAATCCTAAACTCTACCAGTGTATCCGTAGGTACCCAGGTAAATCTTCCGGGAATACGTCCAGGTACTCTCGCACTACTGGTACATCATCACTTGTTGCCTTACCCTTATCCTGGGTATCCATTACATAAGCGACATAACCTGTGCAACCCTGCTAAAGATAGTACCTCGCCCTCGCTGTTGAACATAGGGTTAGTCCACCCTGCGACCTCTCGCCCTGAATTACTAGCCCTTCTCTACTAGGAGTGCGAACCTGTTAGGTTTTATACAAACAATCCTATGTGTGCATGCAACCCTAGTTGGATCTATGTTTTCACTATTAGACATACAACTTTATGAACACAAAAAGAAACCTGACATGCTTCTACAATTTTCGAAATTCACAGTGAAGAATAGAATACATACCTTTTGTTGTTATGTAGTAATAACAACTTTTTTCTTGAATCTCCTTCGCTTTGAAATCAAGTACCACAAGTGTAGTACCTCTAATGGCTCACAAACACACTTGATTGAAAGGATGAATATGATAGAGAGGATGGAGGGTAACAAGCTCCCAAAATCAGCTCTGCTAGGGATTTTCCTAGGATGGTCAATTTTGAGTGCCTTAGGGTGCTATTTATAGTTGAAGTCAACTAGGGTTTCAAGGTGGAAACCTTAATCCCTTAGCTTATGGCCTAAGCAAACCCATGGACTCCTTTCCTTAAGCCCTTAGACGAAAACTCCTAGATCCTTCTAGGATTTTTGGCCAAACCTTAATAAAAGGTGATCCAATGGCCCAAAGTCTCAACTATCAAATAACTACAAAACAACCCCTGCACTATTAATTAATTCCTTTAATCCCAAAATTAATTCATAATTAATTTTGATTAAATATTAATTAATAATATGATTCCATACTAATATATTATTCATATAATATATTAACAAAACACCAATAGTGTGAATGCCTCAAATGGAATCACAAAACACCACAAACTCTTGGAAAACTTTGAGAGAGTGTATACACTTGTATATTTCGGCCACACACAAGCTCACACACACTAGTTCACTAGTTACACTTAGGCACCATTTTATGCTCCATAAGCATGCTTATATAGTGTGCATGGTTAGGGTGAAACCCTAATAACCCATGACCTTTCCTTTTCCAAGGATCCATGGGTTAAAAGCTCCATGGATCATCCATGGACTTCCATACAAGCCTAGCCCATTAACAAATGAGTGTTAGCCCACACCATATAAAACCAATGGCCTACAATCTAATTAGTCTTCCTTTTAATCTCTAAATTAATTCATAATTAATTTAAGACTAAGACTAATTAAATAACATAATCTCATATTAATATATTATAACTTATAATATATTAATAAACATATGTGTATAACTCTCATAAAATTATCCATAAATAGTTTGGATGAGATGCAACCCAAATGGACCATGCCGGGTCGGGTCAAGTATATACCAAATAAGTTATGGACTTAGACACCTTATCCAACAGACTCCCACTTGGATAAGTCTAATAACTATATTTGCGTATGTTACTTCAGGAACCAACCAGCAATCGTAGCTATCGAAAACTTCGTTGAACTATGAAGACTCTGTTGAACTATGAAGCGCCATTTTAGATAAGTGATCATATTATCCTCTGTCATCATGATATCAGCCAGACAAATACATGGAACAACGTCGTACTTATTGTCCAGCAGTTTGTTTCCCAATTTCCGATTTGTTTGACAAAGAACTTAATCGAACACATCTATTTAGTTCTGACCGGCCGGTACATAGGTCACAACAAAATCATCGAGGGGCCCAGATATCACTTCTATTTCTAGAAGGAAAAGATAAACTTCGACTCATATGCTTGTTCTACTACTTGTTGAATTGTACACAAAGGCACGTTTTATAACATCAAGTTACTGATGCGTTTATGTGCAATCAATGCACAACCAACTCATAGGTAACAACTCATATCTCTAGGTTTGAAGATTTATATGATATTACCGTCTCACAATCACTCGAGATAAATTCCATGAAATGATACAAGTGAGCGTGGGTTTATTCCAATACTCATAACTTATGAGTACTCATGAATGTTGTAGCAACCATTGCTATGACTAAACCCATTTAGCCATCTACAAACCCGATTCATGATAGTCTTGATTCATACCTACTTCCAACATATGAACGACTGTGGAGTGTTTAAATAACTTAGTCATTCGGAAAGAATAACCTAGCTATTTTGGAAGTCAAAACATGCAAAGTGAAACACAATAATAATCGAATCTAATATGGTTTCGGAACCCTTTTGAATATAAATAGAACCACCTTTTATTTATCACCATATTGATTACACATTATTCATTGTATAATGTTTCAAACAATCAACTTAAGACTTGAATAAAAACAACAGTCGTCCCATGCTCCTAGCATGTACACTTTGTTTTTCTAAACAATAGTTATGCCATACTCCAAGTATGTACACTATGTTTGTCTATGATCCTTACATTGTGATGTAGATCAATTGAACATGATTCCAATGATACTCATTTCACAATCCCAAATCCTTATTGTAAATGTGAGAATGCCCGATTCCTATCATTTACCAAAAAATCTGTTAGATTTTAAACTTTTATGCAATGTTCCTATTGTAATGATTATTCACAAAGTCACCAAAACCTTGTCACCAGTCATTACAGAGTATTCCAAAGAAGGTCAACTTCTATGGAACAGAAGTCTCATATTCAAAGTACATTGCTTTGAACATCCTTCTTGCATTAAGGTTTTCTAATCTTACATAGATTGAATAACTTCCACCTATGGAGACATTTCCATAGTCCCATTTTGACTATCACTTCTGAACAAGAGTTACTTCTTTTCAGAACATGTCAATACGGTCCTTCCCGACAACTTACACATACTTCCAACTTTCCCTGAGCAATCAATCTTTGGCGAACCTCAGATTGTCCTCGACAATTGCTTAATCACTTTAGTCATATCCAGTTCTAGGCTTTTCCCTTCTCAATGCCTTAAGCATTTGGAAAAATTTAGAAAAGATGAATATTATAGCACATGCAATCGATCCTATATCCGAAGCATATGGGACATGATTCATGATGTTTGACATAAAGACATGATACTAGACCAGTCTTTTGCTACAATATTTTTTATTTGCCATGTTTTCAAAATTTAACTATGAAGAGGGATGTCGTAGTCATAATTGAATTTTGAGAACGCAATATATATAGAATTTCCTTAAGTCGAACCATTCAGACATAAAATTCATATGTATGTCCTTGACTAAAGATGATTAAAATCTCAATCTAAGCTTTAGAATTGAAATGAAGTATAATTTCCTCTCCCTTAATTATAGCAAAACAACTTTTCAACCCCTGCAACTTCACGAATTGAAACTTTGTTTTCTATAATTAACATTGCTAGCTCGCAATACTAATCATAATAATCATGCTCCCACTAATAATCATGCTCCCACTAACATGATGATTATCAGCATAACACTTATGCTCCCATTAGCTCTGACACATTTCCATAAATCTGCTGGACTTCTGAAATTTAGATTCATACACCCTTTCTTAGATAGCTCACATGTGTGTCTAAACAATTTTCAGAACTATGAAAAGTGATGCCGTAATCATATTCTCAATTGCTTAGGCATTTTCCATTTCTCACAAGTCCATGTTAGTGTGCCGGTTAACCACACGCGCTCCACTAACGACTTTTGAAAATGCAAATAACACAATTGCTATCTTCGTAAAATCTACTTAATGAAAGCGTTTCCTCACCATCATTTTCATGAATCGGAGAGAAACCTTATGACACTTAGATTTTATAGTGTATGAGTTCCTATCCATGTGAATTTGTCAAAACCATAATCACAAGATAAGGTTAGTGAAAAATTCAGCCTTACATGGATTAAACTTGCTCAATCTTAGTTTCTTGTCACCTTGGTAGCACAATGCCCACCAATGCTTCCAAGTTGAACTCTGATAACTCACATGCAAATTCAACTTATTTGAAGTAGGTACAGAAATAAGAATTATGTCAACACGATAGGTTGCAAACCTTAAGTCATGTGCTAGTGATAAATTACAGGTTTTACTCTTGATTAAATCTTGAAACTCTTTCAGGATCCTTAAGGCTCCCACTGTCCCCTTGACATATAACTTTCCCCAGTCAAGAACCATTCATTGACAAAACAAATATTCAAGGGATAGTGCGGATTCTTATCAAGACTAACACTTCACACAAATTGGTCTTAGTTGGTCTTTGTCTCATCCAAGACATCACAACTTACCAATTTCAAATGTACAAGAGTAGAAAATATTTTACTCTTGCATTTGACTAGTGTTAATAAATCTTTCTTTATGTCACTCAAGGTTACAATCTTGGAGTATGACTCTAAGAATTGTTTTGGAACGAAGTATGACTCATCTTCTTGATTTTAAGCAATCCAACAGTTCATGACCTCTCTTCTTAGCCATAACAATGCACTAAGACGTCCTTAGAGTATAAATTTGTGATATGGTTTCATAATCATTAAGATGATCATGAAATATGATACTAAAGTACTCTCCCATGCTTTTAGATTTGAGAAACTTTTATCTTTCTGCCTAATTTGATTCTTCTCATTTGTTTTGTCATACATTGTAACCTTTCCAATGTTATAGAATTATACTTAACCTTATAAGTATAATCATATTTACTAATCTTTAGTAAATCATGACAAATCAATCTTTGTGGTGGACCTTGAACAGCGCACACCCAGTGTACCTAATTCCTTAGTCCTTTCAATTGACTCACATATACATGTGATCAAAGAATTATTCTTAATTTTCAAAGATGAAAATTCTCATTCATCATACAATACAAATTGTATGATTCCAAGTTTCTGTCCAATTGAAACTTGGGTGATGAAAAACTTTCTTCATTTGGTAAATTCAGACACTACCACAAATGAAAGAATCAAATCCACTTTCCAATATTGCTACTACTAGAAACATATAAGCAACAATTTTCCACAGATGCCATTGTAAGGATATTTTTAAAATAAATAAAATTAAAACCTTTTTTTCTTTTATTTTAAAACTTGCGGAAAAACTTATCCTTAAAATTCACATGAAAACCTTGTTGTTATCTATTCATAAGCAATATATCATAACTCTTAAGCAAAAGCTCAAAATTCTGATCACCGAACCATGCGATCGAGACCCACCTTCGCAATCAGAATCAACATATACTTACTTTAAGCTTCGTATCTTTTCTTTGATTCTTAAAAACATCAACATGTGACCCATTCACATTATGTAATAAGAATCTCCAAATAGGAACTTAATAGAGTTAGACAGTGGACTTTACCCGAAGTAGAGTCAAACTTTTTAACTTGATCAATCTTATGATCTTTCAGGTAAATATGGCAGCTTCGCAATCAGTGTCTCTCCCTTTGGCAACAAAACACATAGACCCTTTGGTAATGGCACATGAGACTATCTCAGACTTAGCCTTTCTCTTTACCATTTGGTCAACCGAGTTGATTATGGCCGATCCCTTTCCATTGGGAAGAGAAATCCTTTTCTAAATATCCAATGCTACCATTGCCAATGTCCATTTAAGGTTTGGGAAGTTGATCTCCTAATAAAATTTGCTTTACTAGTGTTTCAAATCATTGCTGATTTCGCAACACCAAGCAAATAGATAAGACCATTAAGGGTCATGTCATAGTCTGTCTCATAGTAGTCCCAAAGAGACTCACTATGTTACTAAGAAAGTGATTGAACATCCAACTTTCACGAGACTTTGACACCCAACTCTCCCGGCTTGTCAATATGTGACTTTATCTCCAAGATGTGAGCACACATAGACTATGCTTTCCAATAGGGATTGAGTGACTTTAAACTTTTCAAGAACTTGTGGGTGAGGGAGAATAATTGGAGGAGGTGGAGGAAGTGAAGCATGATGTTGAGTGACACCATCTTCAAGAGATTTGGGAAGATCATAGTTGTCTGAACCAGACATCTATAATGGGAGAAAATCAAGTTAGTTGATTCAAAATCCTTAATATAAAACCCAATATGAAATATTAAGGCTAGGACCCAACACAATATTCTATAATTTGGAAGAGGGATGCCGTAATGCAAGCTATAAAATATTTGAAGGTAGGCGAATGACGATTCACCAATTTCCACCATGAAAAACGAAATAATTTATTAGGTTTTAATTGGATTTGAAATTCCTATATCTTTTGAGATTCATTGAACTTTTCAATGGCATCTTTCAATCTCGAGTGTGCCCTCTCAAATTTTGTGACTGGGATGCCGAGGATCACAAAACAAGGTGTGAATAACCATGCTAATTCACTTGGTACCCTTAATATTATCACCTAATCAATATGCCGGTTAACCACACACGCTCCATTGATCTATGACAAACATTAAGTCACCCTTCGTGATCCTTACTAGTCCAAGTTAGTGTGCCGGTTACCCACACACGCTCCACCAACGACTTGGTAAGGTACAAAGTGTGAATTCCATGGGCTAGCACCAAATTAACATTTTTCCTAAAGTAACTAAGATTGGGAATTAAATAAAAAATATTTAGTTACTTTATAATAATCATTATACTTTTAATGAGGATTTAAAGTCATTGTCCTCCCCGTTCGGCTAACGACCCTCCACTGATCAAGCAAGCGGTGGGTGAGAGTGGACACCCATTAAGTCGCCATTTTATAGGCAACAACCTTATACCCACCTTATAGACCGGCTTCGTGAATGAGGCCTACTAACGGTAAAACGACTTGTTCTTATACATATATATAATAATTAACCATTAATGTTATAAATAGTATAAGTGTTGAATTTTAACTTTTAAAATTCTAAGTGTTGGAATTAAAGTTTATTAAAGTGTGTGAAACTTTTCCAAATTCCAAAATTTGAGGGCAAGTTTTGAACAATTCATAAACTTTTGGATATTCATAACTTATGAGTTTTAATTAAGTGTTTTAAAGCTTTTAATGAAGAGTCTCTTGGAAATCCATAACTTGAGGACAAGTTATGGAGTCCATAAAACATTTATGGGAAAAACTCTTCAAGAAATTGTAACCTACAATTTCTTAAAAAACATTTAAAAGAAAACCTCTTGGAATTCCATAACTTGAGGACCAATTAAGAATTCCATTAAAACACATTAAGATCAAGAATTAACTAACAAACAATTTGAAAATAATTCCTATGATCTAACAAAACTCATATGAACATGAACATCCACATCAATAATTTTAAGAATCATATGAACACATATAAAATTGAAATTTTGATTATAACTTTGATATTGGTCCACCATCATCATTACCACATCAAAAACAGGTTTTATGAGTCCAAAACAATTTAAGGTAATGATTCTAGACCAATTCCAGCACCAAAACTCGAAGATATGTTGTCTGGGGGTCCAACTCGTCGAGTGCATGAACCAACTCGTCGAGTTGGATGAATTTTGTCTTGGACTCGTCGAGTCCCTTCATGGACTCGGCGAGTCAGTTGTGCAGACAGCATAAAATCTTCGATTTTCAGCAATTTGCATTAAGTATTCAAACAAGCAAGCCTAGGCTCTAATACCACTGTTGGGTTTTGAGCAATCTAACACTTCCTAAGTGTGCATGCAACCCTAATAAACCTTGGATCTATGTTTGTCTAAATACATGCAAAAATAATAAATTTTCCAAGGTTTATAACCTATCTAACATGGCATGGGGAACATTTCAACATAAAAGAGTTAGAAGAGATTACATACCTTTTGATGAGTTTGGTTCTAAGGAGTTTGAGGGCTAAGCACCAATAGTGTGAATTCCTCGAATGGAATCACAAAACACCACAAACTCTTGGAAAACTTTGAGAGAGTGTATACACTTGTATATTTCGGCCACACACAAGCTCACACACACTAGTTCACTAGTTACACTTAGGCACCATTTTATGCTCCATAAGCATGCTTATATAGTGTGCATGGTTAGGGTGAAACCCTAATAATCCATGACCTTTCCTTTTCCAAGGATCCATGGGTTAAAAGCTCCATGGATCATCCATGGACTTCCATACAAGCCTAGCCCATTAACAAATGAGTGTTACCCCACACCATATAAAACCAATGGCCCACAATCTAATTAGTCTTCCTTTTAATCTCTAAATTAATTCATAATTAATTTAAGACTAAGACTAATTAAATAACATAATCTCATATTAATATATTATAACTTATAATATATTAATAAACATATGAGTATAACTCTCATAAAAGTATCCATAAATAGTTTGGATGAGATGCAACCCAAATGGACCATGTCGGGTCGGGTCAAGTATATACCAAATAAGTTATGGACTTAGACACCTTATCCAACAATAACAGGGTCAAGTACATACCAAATATAGTTATGGATTTAGACACTAATCCAACAGTCTCCCACTTGGATAAGTCTAATAACTATAAATGCATGTACCACTTCAGGATCCTATTAGCAATCATAGATTTCATAAGTCGCTGTTGAACTTTGATGTTATCAGTAACCTGTCCTTTAGATAAGGGATTGTATAGTCCTCCGTTCTAGATATCGTGTAGATAATTACATGGAACATCATCATACTTATTGTCCAACGGTTTCTTTCTCGATCTCAAATTTGTCTAACATAGAACTTAATTGAACACATCAATTCAGTCCTAACCGGGCCCGACACATAAGTCAAACCAAATCATCGAGGGGCCCAGATATGGATTTTACCTTCTTAGGATAAAATGAACAGATAAACATCGACTTATATGCATTTACCATTCACTCATCAAATCATGCACAACAATGCATTTTATAACATCAAGTAACTGATGCGTTTACGCATTATCAATGCACAACCAACTTGCAAACAATAAACCATATATTTAGGTTATAAGACCATATGATATTATTGTCTTGCGATCACTCGTGATAAATTGCATGATATGATACTAGAAAGAATGGGTCTAATCCAATGCACAAATATTATTCATAAGTATTCATGAATGTTGCAACATACTTTTGCTATGTGTAACACACTTTAGACATTCTACAAACCAATTCATGACAGCCTCCATTTATACCTACTTCCAAAGTATAAAGGACTATGGACTGTTCAAATAATCTTATTATTCAGGAAGTCAAAACATGCACAGTGAAACAATAGGTAAATAATTAACATAAGATAGTAAATTTAATCATAAATAATACTCCTTTATCGTATCATCAAATGTCAATTAAAATTTAACCATTACACGTTTCGAAATTATCTAATCTAAACTAATATCATCCTTCAGCCCAATTCTCCTAGCATGATGTAAGTGTTTAACCCTACTCAGTCCCTTCGTAAGGGGATCTGCTAGGTTATTTTCTGACGATACACTCTTCACTAGGAGAAGTCCCTCTTCCTCCCGATGTCGAACAAAATGGTATTTCCTGTGGATATATCGGGATCTACCATGATCCCGCGGTTCCTTGGTTAAGGAAAGCGCTCCTTTATTATCGCAAAATATCTTTATAAGCTCCTTAATGGCTGCCACAACTCCAAGGTCTCCGATGAAGTTCTTCAACTGTATTGCCTCATCTGATGCTTCGCTCACCGCTATGTACTCTGATTTGCACATTGAATCAGCTACGGTCTCCTGCTTAGAACTTTTCTAAGTCACTGCGCTTCCATTTAGGGTAAAGACCCTACTCGACTGAGAAGGGTAGTTGTCCCGGTCTGAAAATTGGCATCACTATACCCTCGCACCCTTAAGTCATCACACCCACCGAGGACTAGAAACCATTCATTGGTCCTCAAAAGGTACTTAAGAATATTCTTGACTACGGTACAATGTGCTCTGCCAGGGTTCCCTTGATATCTGTTGACCATGCTCAAAGAGAAGGCCACATTAGGGTGAGTACAAGTCATAGCATACATGATCGAGCCAACTTCGGAAGTGTAAGGTACTCGGCTCATCTCTGCTATCTCGACTTCGGTACTCGGGCTTTGAGTCTTACTCAACTTGGCATTATTTTGGATCGGTAACTCCCCTTTCTTGGAATTCTCCATACTAAAATGTTTTAGTACCTTATCCAAGTAAGTATTCTGACTAAGTCCTATTAGTCTTCTACTCCCGATTCTCACTATCCTTATTCCCAGAATATAAGCAGCCTCTCTGAGGTCCTTCATAGTGAAACACTTCCCAAGCCAAGACTAGGCTTCCTGCAGGGTCGGGATGTGATTTCCTATCAGTAGTATGTCATCGACATAGAATACGAGGAAGCTAACTATACTCCCACTAACTTTGACATATGTATATGACTCATCTTTGCTTCGCATGAAGCCAAACTCTTTGACTTTCTCGTCGAAAAAAAGACTCCATCTACGAGATGCTTGTTTCAATCCATAAATGGATTTCTCAAGCTTACACAATCTATTAGGATGCTTCGAATCGACAAAACCCTCTAGCTGACTCATGTATACATCCTTAGACAACTTCCCATTAAGGAAACCAGTTTTGATGTCCATATGCCATATTTCATGACCATGAAACGCAACTATGGCTAGCACACCCTAATAGACTTTATCTTCGCAACTGGTGAAAAGGTCTAATCATAGTCAACACTAGGAGTTTGAGTAAAGCCCTTCACTACCAATCGCTCCTTATAAGTGTGCACTTTCCCATTCATGTTGGTCTTCTTCTTGAAGATCCACTTGCACCCGACCGTCTTACGACTTGGCACATTGGCAACAAAATTCCAGACTTGGTTGGCATTCATGGATTGAATCTCACTATCCATAGCCTCTTTCCATTTCGCAGACTCTAGGCCTGCCATGGCTTCCTTGTAGTTGTTAGATTCTATTGGATTAGTTTCTAAGTCCATAACCATATTTGGTAAGTAATGGACCCGGTTGTGCATGGTCCTTTTGGGTTGCCTTCACCAAAGCAACTTGACTGGAGAAATAATAGAGAAAGAGCTTATTATGATTTATTAATATATTATAAGAATAATATATTAAAGGAGAAATCATATTTGTTTAATTAAAATTGGCCAATAGTTAATTAAGAATTAATTTTGTGATCAAATGTAATTAATTAAACTAGAGGGTGAAGTGTAATTATGTGATAGTTGCAAATTAGGGCAATGGATGCGCTATGGATAGGTTGGATGAATTCAAGGTGATAATGCCTTAGAATTCATCCAAGATAAGGATTCTAGGCTTATCTTATGGGCTGCTTGGTGTGCAAGTAACCAGATAAGGGTAAGGGTTGAAACCTTAATCTCTACCCTATATAAAGACCCCTTAGGCCTAGGAAAAATGACCACTAGATCCCTAGAAGACGTAGAATCGATTTTTGCCTCTCCTCTCTCTCTCTCTCTCTTGCCTCTTCATTTGCTCTTGGTGTTTGTGAGCCATTAGAGGTACTACACTTGTGGTACTTGCTTTCCAAGACAAGGAGATTGAAGACTTGTGTTGTTATTACAATATAACAACAAGAGGTATGTAATCCCTTCTACTACCAAGATTTCAAAATACCTAGAAGCATGCTAGGTTTCTTCTTGTGTTGATAATGTTGTGTATCTAATAGTGAAAACATAGATCCAAAATCTAGGATTGCATGCAAACATAGGATTGTTTGTATAAAACCCATCAGGTTCGTCCAAATTTATTCGTGTACTGTCACTAATAAACTTATCACCTTCATTTGTTATATGAAAACCATACAACACAGGTGGAACACTAACTCTACTGGAACGTCTAAGAGGTAAGGACTCATCAATCGGTTCAACCGGAGTTTCTTGCTCGGGTTGACCACCAATGTTAGAGGCTCCTTCATCGTTCGACTCTTGAAGCACTTCAAGATCGATTTTCCTCCCACTATCCCCTTTACTTATGAGTTATTGCTCTTGGAAAACCCCTCTCCTTGCAACGAAGAAAACATTGTCACTCAGTCTATTGAAGAGATATCTAAAGGACTTCTACGGATAGCCGATGAAAACACACCACTCACTATGAGGTTCGAGCTTGGCGTGAGTCTCTCGTCTTATGAAAGCCTCGTACCCCCAAACCTTGATCTACGCCAACAAGGGAGCTTTCCCTGTCCACATCTCGTGAGGTTTTTTGGCAACCTTCTTTGTAGGGACTAAGTTAAGGATATGAGCGGAAGTCTCTAAGGCATACCCCCCAAAAGAGATAGGTATCGAAGCACAACTTATCATGGAACGAACCATGTCTAGAAAGGTTCGATTACACCTCTCATCCACACCATTCAACTATGGTATCCTAGGTGGCGTCAATTGCGAAACAATTCTTCATTCCTTGAGGTAGTCGTGGAATTTAAGACTAAGGTACTCTCAACCTCGATTGGATTGAAGCATCTTGATTTTCCTGCCCAACTGATTTTCCACTTCCTGCTTAAAGTCTTTGAACTTTTCAAAGGTTTCTGACTTGTTCTTGATTAAGTAGATCTACCCATATCTGCTATAATCATCAGTGAAAGTCACATAAAAGTGACTCGCGTGCCTTGTGGTGGATCTAAAGGGTCCACATAAATCAGTGTGTACGAGATCTAATAAACCCTCACACGTTTCATAAGAATCAGTGAAGGGCCACTTGGTCATCTTTCCAAGTAAACAAGACTCACACATGTCATCGCCCCTAAGGTCAAATGACTCCAATAGTCCATCATTTTGGAGTTGGGTTATGCGTTTCTTGTTGACATGTCGAAGACGATAATGCCACAAGCATGCTTTATCCAAACTGTTGGAAGAATCGATACACAACACATCATTTCGTAAATTGTTTAAAACCATCACAGTTTCATATATTCCATTACAAGGCAATGCTTCAAAAAAGAAAATACCATTAAGATAAGCATTAATAGAACCCTTTTGATTATCAAATAAATATCTAAATCTGTAAGCCCCGATTCTTGTATGTTATTTAATATTATTATTTATTCAAGTTCCAAGAGGGACTCGACGAGTCAGTAGCCCGACTCGTCGAGTAGCGACGGGATTTCGAGCACGTTTGAGTTGGCAACTCGACGAGTCCATCAGTCTGAATAAAACCCTAAATCCCTGGGTTTTGCACCCTATTTAAGCCATGTTATGAGCCCTAACCTCGTCCCCTTCACCCTCAGAGCATCATTTAGCAAACCCTAACCTTTCCTTGAGCAATTTGAGCATTTATTTTGTGAATCTTGAAGTTTTGGAAGAGAAGTAGCTAGATCCAAGGGAGTAGAAGAAGGTCCAAGATCTTGCATCTATTGCAGAGTTATTGAGTCGAGGAGATACTGGAGTAGCAGCAGACAGTTTCCCGAGCAGTTCATTCAGCAGCCAGATTACGAGGTGAGTTTCCTTCCAGTAGGAACGGGTCTACGGCCACAATGCTGGCCTGATTAGCTAGCAGTAGTTTCCGGACTTCGGTCTGATGCAACATGTAGTGTGTTTAATGCTTTTGTAGCTAAGACAAGATTTATGTGTTATGTGTTCCGGGTTACGGCCTGATGCAGTATGCAGTATATGTGTTTATGCTAGATAATATGTGTTAAGCTAGTTGATATGTGTTTATGCTATGCTATGATCAGTTAGTTTCGGACTTCGGTCCGATGCAGCTAGTTCCGGACACCGGTCCAGTGCAGGGGACAAGGTCCCAGTCAGTTCCGGACTTCAGTCCGATGCAGTTGGCAAGGCCCAGTATGTGATTTATATGTATTGTATGGTATGTGGTAGTTTGGGGGAGCTCACTAAGCTTCGTGCTTACAGTTTCAGTTTTGGTTTCAGGTACTTCCGCAAGTAAAGTGAAGAGCTCGGGATGATGGCATCGCACACACCACAGCTTCAGTCTTTGTCCTGTGAGTTTGTTTTGATTCATAGTCTGATTTGATACATTTGTTTCACGACATTTTATTATGATTTGAGATATTTGACGTATGGTTTTATGATATGACGTTCAGTATATGATTTTTATTATTATTAAAACAAAAAATTTTGGGTCGTATTTTTGGATGTTACAAGTTGGTATTAGAGCCTTGGTTTGAGGGATTCGGATACACTCTTTGGTGCGTCTGAACTCAAACTAAGGAAATTGTAAAAGGTTTTAAAAGAAAAAAAACATTTTTGAAAAGAACTTGGAAAGGAAAGAGTTTTGATAAAGAGAAAAGGGTGTGGTGCATGCGATTAGCCGAGCTCAAGTAAGTACTCCCAAATTACCCATACAAGTTTATAATTATCATTTTCAGTTTCAACTTTAGTTCCAGTTTCAGTTTCAGTTTCGGTAGAACAGCATGCTAGTATAGGACTAAGGATCTAGGAGGATGCCTTATGTGCCTGCTTTATGTGTTTCAGCCTTATGAGAATTGCATGCTAGAAATTGAGTAGACAGTAGTAGGATAGCCTTTTTAGGTTATGCCTGATAGCATGAGCTTAGCATTGTATGCTAGTATAGTTTCTCATTATGAGGATAGAATCGCTTGAGTAGTTTTCCGTGTCTGAATTTTGTTTTCTTCGTGCTTTGTGGGACTCTGAGTGATGGGAGTTAGCCATTAGGTGAATATGCCACATCACATGTGAACAGGGTTGAATAATCTTAGAGTGTTGGATTTGTCCCTGCTGCGCAGCTCTTGTTTGAGTCTAACCATTGTGGGGATGAGTCTTTTACTCGAAGGATTATCTGAGCCTCGCCACATGTGATGGTATTCAGGTAATGGTTAATTGGCATTACAAGGAGGCCTTCAGCAGCTGAGGACTGGTTGGGTTGAGTCAAAGATTTCCCTAGGGTGAGCCTAGGATGAGAGTAGTAGAGATCATCAGCAGTAGTAGTGGCTAGGTGGAGTCGAGGCAGTTCTTGAGGAAAGTACGAATAGATGTGGAAGGTAGTAGGGGCCCATACTACCGGAAGCAGAGGATCCGTACTTGAATCAAGGAAGGCTGAGATGAGACCGAAAAGCCGGTAGTAGTAATGATCCCTCGAGTCATATCAGTGTTCTGAAGTTTATTGTGATGTGTTTTTAGAATGGTGGTTTTACGCCCTATACCAGCAGGCGGCAGTTTAGGTGCCGGAGAGGGATCGAGATCTGGCTCGGGAGCCGAGCAGTTGGATGAGCAGACTAGAGAGTTCTTCACTTTAGAGGTTACTCGTATCATTCTTGAGCAGACTCCAGTGATCTTTGGTTCGATCAAGGAGGGTATATTAGAGTTGATGGAGGAGAAGCTAGGCACATTTCGTGCTGAGGTGGTGGCCATGGTGGGGTTGCACATGCTTACTTTCAGGGAGTTTCGGGCATGTGGAGCTCCAGATTACCACGGGGTGCGGGACCCCATAGCGAGCACTAGATGGTTGGCAGACGTGGCCAACGCTTTCCGCACAAGCAGGTGTCTCGAGGGGGACAAGGTCAGGTTGGCGTCCTGTCTTCTGAAAGACAGGGCATGGGATTAGTAGGAGGAGGTTGGTCATGCCATCGATAGTGATGCAGCTTTGGATGCCCTGACCTGGGCGGACTTTACCACCAGGTTCAAAGCTGAGTTCGCACCCATTATTGAGGTGCAACAGTTAGCACGTGAGTTCCATGATTTGACCCAGACTACAGAGACAGTGGCGGAGATTACCGCCAAGTTTAGGGAGATGGCACTTCTCGTTCCTTAGTACGCAGCAGATGAGGAAATGAAGAAAGCCCGTTATCATGAGATGCTGCGGAGTGATATCCGCCAGTTTGTGAGCCGGTCCAGTTGTAAAACGATGGATGACATGATTGCCAGAGCTCGAGAGAGAGAGAGAGAGAGAGAGAGAGAGAGAGAGATTAACCTTGAGATGGAGTGAAAGAGGAAGCCGGAGGCGGCTTAGGGTACAGGGAGTTCGGGCAAAAAGCCCAAGGTTTCAGATCACAGATCCAAGAGTCAGCAGAGCCACAGTCGGTGTGGCAAGTGTGGGAGATTGCACGACGGGGTGTGCAAGGCAGGGAGTTCCGGTTACTACAAGTGTGGCCGGACTGGGCATATGAGCAAGGATTGTACCGCCACTACCACCGCCACTGCGACGTCAGATCTGATTTGCTTTCAGTGCAATAAGAGGGGACATAAAAAGTCCCAGTGTCCGAGTTTAGCAGCTGCAGGGAAGGTGTCAGCACCTGCCCCCTACTACTTTGAGGAATACAGATAGCCGTCAGAGCCGAGTTGAGACGCCGGTGGCGAAGAGTAGGGCTTTTCAGCTGACAGCAGAGGAGGCGCGAGCGACTCCTGACGTGGTGACGGGTACGTATTTCTCCCTTATCTCTGCATTTATTATTGATTGTTTCTTATGGTTATATGTTTTGTATAGGGTCGTTCTCAGTGAACGACATTTCAGCTACAGTATTGTTTGATTCGGGGGCTACCCGATCATTCGTCTCTCTTGCGCTTAGCAAGAGGTTTAGCAAAGCTCCAGGGGAGCTAGATTGTCCACTTGAGGTTGAGATAGCAACTGATAGGACCGTTAGGGTTGCAAGGGTACACATAGGATGTTCTCTACAGTTATTTGATGAGCAGTTTCCAGTGGACTTGGTCCTTATTCCCCTGCAAGGGAATAAGGTTATAGTAGGTATGGATTGGCTGAGCCCCAATGGGGCGGTGATAGATTGTGAGTTGCAGTTAGTGAGGGTTCGCACTCCCAGTAGGGGAGAGTTAGTGATAGAGGCGAGAGGCCACAGCGCGAACCAGTTCTATGTTCAGCGGCGAGAGCGAGGCGCTATGTTCAGCAGGGTTGTGTCGGTTATGTTTCCTATGTTTTAGATGCCCGGGAGAAGGGCAAGACGACAGCTGATGATGTTCCGGTAGTACGAGACTACCGGGATGTATTTCCAGAGGATTTGCCTGGAATACCTCCAGAGAGACAGGTCGAGTTCGGGATTGACTTAATCCCTGGTGCGGCTCCGATAGCCAAGGCATCGTATCGGTTGGCTCCCTTATATTTTCATTCACAACCTCAATTGTTTTAACTCGAATGTTACTCTATAACGAGATCTTGCCGTTCTTCATTTACTTTTCCATTCGTATCAAACTATCAATATTCAAATACGACTTTATTAGCAAGCATACGTGTTGCCGCTTTGTGATGTCGTGAGTCGCTTTCTAGTCTTATTATTCGTTGAAGTGTGTGAGTAGTGTTTGACCTTTTTTTTTTTTTTTTTTTTTTTTTTTTTTTTTTTTTTTAAATTATAACTTAAAATGTCGGCTTTGTCAATATCTAAATATGAAATTGTAATCAAACACAATATGTCAAAATTATATCATCCATATTTTCAAACAAAATTAGATAGTTGAAGCTAAACGTAAGGTCATTTTCAAGATTGGGTGTCCTCTTCTTTTGACATTTGCCCAATAAATTTCGTATTATTTGCTAAAAACTTGTTCCTATAAATGGAAAGTTTTCAACTGGCAAAAAAATTAAGAAAAACAAACATATAATATAATATGGATAACGTTTTTATTGTAAATTTAATATAACAAGCACAAGGCCCATAACTTGTGGATTCGTATGAAGATATAAAATCAAACATATGGGCTTTTTAAGGATACATTACCATTTAATAATTAATACTCCAATAATTATTATAATCCCAACAAAAGTTACACTATATCATATTTTGAAGGCAAATAAATTTATTATGGTAATTAATTTTCAGTTTCTTAGATATGGGTAACTAACTTTTTTTTTATATATTTAGGTAACAAAATTTTTGGAATGTTCACATATGATCATTATGACCGGCTGTAGCTGGTTACATCCGGTCATAATGGTAATATGTGAACACTTCAAAAAAGTTTTTTACCGATATATATAAAAAAAAGATAGTTACCCAGATGCAAACAACCTGACAAAGTAATAGTAAATTACACAAATGGTCTTTGTGATTTAGGTAATTTGTGCATTTGGTCCATGACTTTTTTTTTTTTTTTTTAATTTGGATGATCCGTATTATTTAGTTTTGTTGTGCATTTGGTCTCTCTCTTACATTAAAAGACTATTGTGCAATTTTTAATTTATTTTTTTAATTAAGTTTCTAATTTATGTATTTATTTTTTATATACTTAAAATTTTTAATAGACCTTACATATTTGTATCTTGAAAAGATAAAAAGAAAATAGAAGTTGAGGAAGATGAGGGCTAAGGAGGATGATAGCTAGGATGGTGATTGGTGGTACCCAACTTAAATTTCTCCAATGTGATTTTAGATTTAGGGTGAGAATATACATATATGTGGGTCTATTAATTTTTTTTAATATATATATATATATATATATATATATATATATATATATATATATATATATATATAAATACGTAGATAAGAAAATAAATTAAAAAGGGCACACAAGTCTTTTGAGGTAAGACAGAGACCAAGCGCACAACAAATATACACAGTAAGGATCATATGAGTTAAAAAATAAGTTAGGAACCAAACATACAAAATACCCAAACCGTAGGGACTATTCATGTAATTTACTCTTACCTATTCGGTTTGTCCATATCTAGGTAACTATTTTTTTTATAAACATCTAGGTAACAAACTTTTTGGAAATGTTCACATATGACCATTATGAGCGGTTATCACCGGATGTAACCTGCTACAGCCGGTCATAATGGTCATATGTAGACACTTTCAAAAAGTTCATTACCTAAATGTGTACAAAAAAGATAATTAGCCAGCTGTGGAAACCAAAAAGTTAATTACATTAATAAGTTTATTTCCCTATTTGCACAACCTGGATGAGATCCTTCGAAAGTGTCATCCGTCCTAGTATATACTAACCTGGCTTAAGCACGTTTTCTTTAATAGCAACAAGATTATATATATATATATATATATATATATATATATATATATATATATATACACACACACACACACTTGCAATGAGCTAGTAAGAACAAAATTAAGGGATAACTAGATTTTTCAACCAAACAATCCAATTATTCCTAGCCTTAGAGTTTTTAAAAGAAAACCAACAAAAAGAATGTTAAACAATAGTATCAAAAATAAATTGTTTCCTATACTTAGACAATCGAAAAACAACCGCATTCCAATACGTACGTCCAAATAACTAATGACATTGTCATAAAAACCGACTCCACAATCGATCTTTTCGTTCTCACCATCAAGCGAGCATCAATCCAATCTAAAAAATCCACCACCAAAGAGAAAGATGGATCCTGCAAATCAAGCAACAAAGTGACCCTTCCCCATATCTGACAAGTCTTCGTGCACAGAAAAAATAAATGAATAATACTTTCCGTCTCGATCTGACAAATAGGGCATACAAAAGAGTCCATATCCACACCTCTATCCACCAAGTTACTTTTCAGAGGAAGTCTTTCTAACAACAATCTCCAAAAAAAAACATTAATCTTAATCGGGAAAAAGCTATTACGTCTTGTAGACCTTCCTCCCTTAGGAAAACGATGATCATCAAGATATATCCTAGTCTATTTGACAATGAAAGTACCACTAGAATCCAATTCCTAATTTCGTATATCCGGATTGAAATTAAGAACCACTAAACTCAAAAACCCCATAAAGGTATCAAGTTGAAAAGAATATTCTCTTCCTTTAATCGAACGTCTCTAATCAAATCTCCACCCATTAACCAACCAAAAATGACAAACAAAAGCATTTTTCGAAGTAGACAAAGCAAAAAGTCTATGAAACGGATCCATAATAACCATACCCCCACACCAAACATCCGTACAAAACATAGCCAGAGCCCCATTCCTAATAGATATCACCATAGAGTCCCTAGGAATAACATTATTTTCATGCAAATGATTAATCAAGCTAATAACTTTTTCCACACTCCCCCTCCTAAAAATTGAACCTTACCCTTCAAACATCCATCTTCCCATTACAAAGACTTTATACATTTAACATAGAGAGAAGTACCTTCCGTAAAATATATCCACCTCCACTTATGCAAAAGGGTAAGGTTGAAGGCTTTCAAGCAAGCAATACCTAAACCTCCATTTTTTTTTCTCGAGTTGATCACAACATCCTATTTTACCCAATGAATACGTATCTGATCCTCCTCAATGCACTAAAAAACCAGATCTACAAGATTCCAATAAATGAAAAACATTAGAAAGAAGTCTAAACATTGAGAAGAAATATATACCTAAGATTCCCAACATAGATTTGGTAAGAGTCATCTGACCTCCAATGGAAAGTAAGTTCATTTTCCAAGATGATAATCTCTTGTTGAACTGATCAATAATCACCTCCCACCCTTTTACTCACACCATAGAATCCCCAATTGGAATTCCAAGATAAATAAATGGAAAAGTATCCAAAGAACACATCGTAATAGTATCTAATGAAGAAACATTGGTCTGTCACCCCCACTCCTAGCAATGTGGATTTAGGGAGATTCATCCTCAAACATGAGATCATATAAAAACACTAAAGAATACGAATCAGATTACACACATTCCTCTCATCCCACTCACCCAAAAAAAGAGCTTCATCCGCATAAAAGAAATGAGAAATAAGTAAATCTCTCGTTCCCAAAGGAATGCCACAAAACACACCCTCCCTCATAGCATCGACTATTACCACATGAAGGCCTTACATGACAATAATAAACAAGAAAGGAGAAATTGAATCACCCTGCCTTAAACCTCTGAAGAGCTGAAACTCATCATTAGGACTACCATTCAAAAGCACCGACGATGTAGCATTTCTGAACATAACATGAATCCATGACCTCTACCTATCGTCAAAACCTATATAACTAATGATCTGATCCAAGTAATTCCAGCCGATCGAGTCATACACCTTCCCAAAATCATCATTTTTTTAATTTTTGAACCACGTAACCATCTTATTAACCCTTAAAGGACCATCTATAATCTGAGGACCCTTGAAAAATGTAGTCTACTCAACCCCAATAATATTTTGAAGCACCAAAGCAAAGCGTTTAGCTAACAACTTGGCAATGAGTTTGAACTATAACCCAATAAGACTAATAGGTCTAAAATCCTTGACCAAAATAGTATTATCAACCTTTGGACTAAGAGTGATAAAGGACGGGTTACAACCAACCGATATAACCGGTCTATAAAAAAAAATTCCTGCACAAAATCTATCACATCCGATCCTATAATATCCTAATAATGCTAAAGGAATCTAAAGGAAAAACCATCTAGACCAGGTGTTCGATCCCCACCACAATCCAAAACCACCATCTTAGGCCCGATTTGTTTACCTCTTAATTGCAAAATTAAGAGTCAATGTCTTAAAAATACAGATTCAAATAGTTTTTTACCTCTCAAAATTGTAAATACCTCTTAATTTTTCAGATATTAAACAACATCTGAATTTTAAAAAAACATACACGTTCCTATAATGCTCTAAACGATCTACCCTTCACCAAAACAACGACTCCTCTTCTCCTCCCTCTATGCATTCTTCTTCCATTCACCACCAGATTCGCCAACGACGCTGCTAGCCGACGACGCTACCTGCAACGCCACCGGTGCACCCCAACGCTACCACTGCTGCCGTCTAGAACAATGCTTCCACCTCCATCTCCGACAAACCAGGTTCGTTTCTTCCTTGTTTCCCCCAAACTTGATACTTTTTCAGTTTTTATGAATGGTTTGGTCTGAAATAAATGAAATCAACTTTCTGTTCGTCATCTGAAAATCGATTTTTCTTCAAACTCGAGTTCCAGTTGATAGTTTATCTCTTTTTATGTTCAAATCAATTTTTTTTTGACTTTTTTCAATTTGTTTATGTTCAAATCCGTTTTTTGTATTTTATGCTTGGTTATTGTGTGTTTAGTGGATATGATATTTGTAAATAATTGATATGATGTGATGAAATCATAATTATGTTATTGAAAGGGCAATAGAAGAGCATGGTGAGATCAAGCTAAGGTAGGACATCATCGCAGAGGCTATCACTCTTGAACATGTTGCAAATGTTTGCTCTCTTAACTTGTTCTTTGGTTTTCATTCCTAATTAATGTGTTAATTTTGTTTCTAGTTTGCTTAATTGTGTTTAATGTTTTGTGTCCAATTGTTTGAATTGAATTCTATGTGAGTGGAATTACCGATATGACCTTGACTAGTTACATCAATAATTTGGGCATTCATGGTGTTTATGAACAAAATGTAGCATAGGATGAATCTATGGCTCCGAAGAACTATGACCCTTTGGATGGTTGCATTCCAATTCAAAGAAGATGGTTTTGCTAAGTGAGTTCTCATATGATCTTGGAAAAAGAAATGTAGAAACTTTCAATGTTTAGAAGAAGGGGATATTCTTTGGATTTGTGTTTAATTTTGATTTATGCTAAATTTGGATTTTATATGGTATATATATATATATATATATATATATATATATATATATATATATATATATATATATATATATATACACACTTATTAAAGAAATTGATTATGTTATTTTATAAATAAACACTTGAGTTCAATAAAAAAATAAAAAATAAAAGGGTAAAATGGTTATTTTACTAACTCAACACAACAATTCAGATGTCCCAACAAAACAACATATTAAACATTCAGCTCTTAAAATTTCAGATCTTATTAGAAATTCAGACCTTTTAAAAATTCAAATCCTACCAACAGCCCCTTAATTTCCTTGGGAGAATGCTCAGCCTCGAACACATTTACGGGTCCGTATCAATTGAAGGAAAACTATTACTACAAACCATTAATTTAATTCCATGAATCGGTTGAAAATTGACAGAAAAAATCAAAAAACTCTTTTTTAATAGCAACGGGATCTGTAACCCAGTCTCCATTAATCATAATGCTTTGAACCATCATTTGTCTCCTTCTTTTTCGAACATACCGTGAAAGAAACTAGAATTCTCATCTCCCTCCACCTAACCAAGAAACTTTTTCTTTTTACACTATATCTAAAACACATTGATTTTCCATCTTCGCAATCTCACCTAAAATTACTTTCCTCTCATTAAGAATATCCACAGAAGATACACCCTCACCAATCTTCTTGGTTATATCATTCAACCACTTATCCATATAGACTTTGGAAAAATCATTCTTCCTTATGATTCTGTCAATCCGGAATCCAACCCTTAATAAATTTGAGTTTATTTTTAAATATCACAAACTTACTCCACCTAGAATCAACCATCAAATCAGCTACAACACCACAAATAACCTCATCAAATCTTTCTATTTTAAGCAAGGAATTGTAAAATTTAAAAGTGGGTAATCGACCGAGCATGCAAAAAAAATCCTAAAATGTTCCGAGCACTTTGTATCATAAACCACCATATCCAAGTTGTCAAACGTATCAAAAACATCCTCCGAAACTAAGTAGCAATCTAAGTTATTTAGTCTTTTTTTTAAAGGGACAAAAGTCTCAGGAAAAATTATTTAAAAAAGAATAAAACAATACAAATAAAAAGACTTACACTTCAAAGAAAACAGACGACAGACTAACAAAACTATACCAACCTATCCATGACCATTGACTTAACCATTTCCTACTACAACCAAATACACCAAACTCTAATACAGTTAAAATAACCCTTAGCCCAAATACTCCAAAAACATCAATAAACCACTCTAACACCAAACCCAAGAACAAAGTTCCCAAGCAACAAGCCCAACCACCAAACAAAATTCGACTCGCAAAAATAACCCCATACATGAAACAGGCGCTTAACCAAGGAGAAAAAAACATAAGTCGAAAAAAATAAGAAGTCTTTCTAATAAGGTACCAAATCCATATCCTCATAAGGCTAGAGAAAAACCACCAATCCAAAGCTTTAAACCCAAAAAAAAAAAAAAAAAAAAAAAAAAACCCTCTCCAAAACTACACTGAAATCCATCTGAACAAAAAAATTAACATGAGGAAACAATAATATTATTTGAAACTTCAAAGCGGTTCATTGAATTACCAAAAATAGCATCCTTTTAGATATCCTTTATAACCATACTCGTCCCTTCTTTCTTCTCTTTTTTATCAGGTGCCTCACCACCTTTCCCATTATGCCCCTACTTGTCGAAGTTGTTAGATTTATTATTAGTAGCAGCAAACTCCCGATTCTTTTGATAATTCTAGTGGCTAATACTCCCACGATTCCATTTCCCACTTTGAACTCTAGCATTCCATCCTTTATTACCATTATTACGACTATTATAGTTTCCTCTATTATTATTCCCACCATTCCCATTCACATTTTGGTTTCCAAAAGTATTTGTCATTATACCTACTATACCATTCCCTTCTGTAACATCTTTCCCATTATTTCCATTTTTTTTTACCCGTCACCATCTTTATTGTTCACAATATGGGTATCACTGTTAACATCATAACTTTTCCCGTTAATAACTGCCAAACATTTTGAATCCTCATGACCATATATTTTGTAGTGGGAACATTGAGAAGGACGCCAAGCATATTCAACAACAAAAATTTGGACAATAGTTTTATCAAACTCAATACTATCCTGATTTTAACACTTATCACTAGAAACCCAATCTTCTTATCAAGAAAATATCCATACGTAGTACTCAAGAAGGGAGCACTTCACTTTTTCAAATTATCAGTTGGAAAAATAGCAGGATCCTCATTATATCCATCAGCCAAAGGTATAAATTTTACTTTAAGCTTCCCCTTATGAGTTCTACCATTAAGAACTCCAACATACGACATCTTCATACTAGAATCATCTTTATACTTAGAATCATTAGAAATTTTTTCTCCTTTATAATTAGAAGCATCCATATCTTGTCTTTTGTTACTATCATCACCAAGAATAGAAGGCTCCAAATTAATGCTATTGATAACCGTGGCAGCCTTCTTCAAGGTCTTTTGGTTATCAATAATTTTTGGTTGTGGAGCATTATCCTTGACCTCCCCATTCCTTACTCAAATCAATATCCGATTCAACAACATTGTTACCACTATCATCCTATTTAAAAGACTTACTCAGATAATCAAATTCACCATCATTCTCCACACTATTCTTCTCATTCCAAACCTTCTCAACTGAATCCCCCCTTTCCTTAGTAACGTTGCTTAGAAATTTAAAACCAATACCAAGTATAAACTCTTCATTAGGTACATTTAACCCTTTATCCACCAGATTCAATTACTTACTATTCCTAGAATTACCATCAAGAACAACCTTATATACATTCATAGCCATAAGTCAATACTAACAACAATACAAGGATTATCATTAATCATTTGACTCTTCACTTGATTCAAAGTAGAATCAGGGCTAGTAATCTCATCAACGTCCTTAGAAACTTCCTAGTTCTTAGAGAGATTAGAAGTATTACCTGAAGGATTTGAAACATCATGAATTTTCAAAAGCTTTGCCTTGATCACTACTTCCGTAACATTGGAACTAGAGCCCTTGATCGTAGCATGACAAGCATCCCAAGAAACACAGGAATCAAACTCCCACACACCTTTATATTCTCATTCATCTTTAACACTCCAATTCAGGTCTTACTTTGCTTACCGTCAAGTATTTCATTTTTTGCAAAAACGGACCTTCCGTACGCTGGGTGTACATTTGGGTACGTTTAGTGTACACGTGTGTGAGCACCAAATGGCTGACGCTCGTACGCCGGGTGTACGCACAGGTACGCGGGGCGTATGTGGTAGAGGGCTAAAAATCTAATTTCTTGACTTGCACCCAATTTAAACAACCTTATACCTTTTGGACCAAACCCTAATAAGCCTACATAGCCTTATTTCATCTGTGAACCATATTTTTGCAAGAACTTGTGAGTTTTGAGCATAAAGTTGTGTTTGGTGACTTTTCTAGAGGGTGTTCAAGAAGAGGAAGGTGGTGACCAAGCTTTAGATGTTGTTGAGTTTCTAGATCCTGCATCTAGTTCATCTTGAGGAACTTCTCGAGGTAAAAGGTCGAAACCTTGCCATCTCTTTTGTTAGTTTGAGTTAGGGTTTGCTTATGATGTCCATCTTTGGTTCTTAGACCCTCTTTTGTGAGTTGTGCAACTCTAGAGGCTAAGATTGTTATATCTAAGCTCATTAAGCATGCTTGATGCATAAAGTTGCCATTTTGAAGGTTGTATCAAGATCATGCATGAGCTTAAGGTCTTGAATGTGGTCTTAATGGGCGAAATGAAGTATTCGGGACCCACGTGGCACACAAGGGCATAAAGTTGCCAACTTTATGCCCTAGGACATCTTAATAGACTCAGATCCGAAGTTGTATGTTGAAATCATAAGCATTAAGTACTTAATAAACTTTTATGCATGGGCTGGTTGTACGTTGGGTGTAAGGTCGCGTAGGGCCAAAGGGTCGAGTACGCTAAGTGTACTTATGTGGTACGATAGGCATACGTACCAAAAAAGAGTTGAGCTACGTTGGGCTTGCAAGCTTATTGGTCCCTATTCAGGCTTGGGCCTGGTCCCATTCAGAGTTATTAGATTTTTGTTCTAGTTGGGGCATTGATGTCATGATTACGCCTTACTGGGTCAAGTGGCCTAATGTAGTTTGGACTTTGATCTTGGGTTAATTAATGTAGGTTAGACATTTGGGCTTTAATGGCGGGCCTTAGAATAAGGTGTTAGGCCTTTGTCTAGGTTGTGACTCAATTCTAAGTAGGGTGTCTTGTATATTTGTTTCGTGTGAGATTTTGGGCGAGTAGTCGAGCAACTTTTGTGTTCAGCAGACTGAAGTGAGTCTTTTCACTATACCAATAGGTCAAAGGCACCAATGCCGACCCATTACTTGATGTGAAATCTCTATAATTAATTATGCAATGTTTGTTATTTGGTGTTTATTGATCTATGTGAAGACCATGGGGGAGCCCATTTCAACTGGTAAGACCATGAGGGAGAGCCCATGACATTTGGGTATAAGACCATGGGGTACCCATGGCATCCCAGTTGAAGACCATATAGGGAGTCCATTGTAGTTTTATGTTTATATGTGCATGACATTATATGATTATGTGTTTTGTGTATTTTGTGAAACTCGCTAAGCGCGTGCTTACAATTTTGTTGGGTGTTTCAGGTACTTTTGGTTCTAAGGGAAAGGGTTCGGCTTGATGTCGCAATGTGCACTCTCTAGTATTTCCGCACTAGTTGTTTGGGATACTCTAATCTTTTGAATAATATGTTATGTAACAGAATTGTGACAAACTACTATGAATGAGATTTCTAATATTTAAATGAAAATTTTTATCTGAATTTTGGGTTCTTACAAGTTGGTATTAGAGCATTGATTTGAGGGATTCGGGCACTCTTGGGTGTGTCAGAACTCAAACCGAGGAAATGGTAAACTCTTATTCAAAAAAACCAAAAAGTTAAAGATTTCTTGAAAATGGTTTTCGTAAGTAAAAAAGGGATAGTGCAATGCGCGTAATCGGCTGAGATCAAGTAAGTGTTCCTAACATATTAGCCATGTTATAGCATTGTTGAAAATTGATGTTGAAGTGATTATTTGCTAAGTTTATTCTTTCAAAGTTGTATACGTCTACGATTGCATAGACCTAGAATGATGCATTATGTCTTATCCATGTTCCTTGTTTGGTTTTGGTTTACGGTAACATCTTTATTTGACAGTCTATAAGATTTTATCTGTGTATAACATGCATGCATACACCAACCTACTATAATTAACTTAAGTTTCTGGTTTGGTTGGGATTGAGAAATCCTAGAATAGTCTAGGATTTGAGTTTATGATGTATTATGTGCTCATGTTATTTTATTTGGGAGATACAAATAGGTGTTGAAGGTAGTATTGGGCCCCTACTACTAAAAGCACAAGGCCTATACCTGAAAAAAGGACAGACCAAGAAACTCTAAGGAGTACGGAAATGAGGAATCCCCTCAAACTTCCTTATCAATTTTATATTATGTGGTAATTTTCAGTTGAGGTTAGCGATGATCACGTGAGGTTCGGGTTCAAGATTAGGATCAGGATCATGTTCAGGCTCTGGTGTAGAGCCCATTGATGAGAGGCTGCGTGATCTCACCACGGATGAGGGTACTTGTGGCATTCTAGATGGTACCCCGGTGATCTTTGGTACCATCAAGGAGGGAATCATGGAGATCATGGAGGAGCCGCTCAGGTCTTTTCGAGTCGAGATTGCTTCAAGCCAGTTTTGGGGCCCGAGCTCCCTTGTTTCGGGAGTTCAAGGCATGTGGTGCGCCTGAGTTCTTTGGGGTTAGGGACCCCATTACTAGTCGATGTTGGGTGGTAGACATGGAGAATACCCATCGCATGAGATTTTGCCTCGAGGCAGCAAAGGTGCGGTTCGCATCTTATATGTTAAGGGATCGAGCACGAGACTGGTGGGAGGAGGTTACCCATAAGGTGGATCAGCAGGTGTGGCTGAGATGACTTAGGAGGATTTTGTGAAGAGGTTAGATCAAGAGTGTGCACCAACCATTTAAGTGCAACTTTTGTTGAGAGAGTTCAAGGATATGTAGTAGACTATAGAGACTGTGGCGGAGATCATCTCTAAGTTTTGAGAGAGGGAACTATTGTTTCTACAGTAGGCTACTGATGAGGAGATGAAGATGAGGTATCATTCCATGTAGAGGGACGATATTCATGAGTTTGTGAGATTTTCAGGGTGCAAGACCCTGAATGACATGGTGGAAGAGGCTCGAGAACGGGAAATTGAGTTAGAGATCCGGCCGAAGCGGAAACCGGAGAAGGTATAGAGAACAGTGGGTCAGTATAAGCAGCCTAAGACCTCCGATCCTCCTAGTAGGGGCAGTAGGGTCGTAACCAATGTGCCAAGTATGGAAAGTCGCATAGTGGAGGCTGTCGGGTGGCAAGCTCGACATGTTATGGGTGTGGCCAGCCAGACCACATGAGAAGGGATAGCCCCAATATGGGCTTTATTTGTTTTCACTACAACCAGACCATCAATAAGAAGGCCGATTGTCCAAGGTTGACGGGAGGAGCAGTAGTGGCACCTGCGCCTGCCACATTGAGGATTACTGATGGCCGCCCAGTCAAGGCGGAGGATCTTGCAGTGAAGAGTCATGCATTTCAGCTTACCACTGAGGAGGCTCGAGCAACACCAGATGTGTTGAATGGTATGTAATCTATTCATGTACGATTTATTTTATTATTAGGATTATATTGTTATGATCTTGTATAGGGACCTTTTTGGTCAATGGATTGTTGGCTCATGTTCTTTTTGATTCGGGGGATACCCAATCATTTTTATCTATTGCACTCAGCAAGAAGTTTAGAGATACTCCGGGCACATTAGAGTCCCCAATTGAGGTGGAGATTGCAGATGAATGCACTGTGAGTGCAGCGAGGGTATTTCGTGGGAATGTTCTGAATTTTTTTGGTGAGAGGTTTCCTATTGATTTTTCCCAATCCCTTTGAGAGAATTAAAAGTAATCATCGTGATGGACTGGTTAGGGCCCAATGGGGCCATGATAGATTGCAAGCGTCAGCTAGTGAGAGTTCAAATGCCAAGTAGGCTAGAACTGGTTATCCATGGAGAGAGAGCCTCGCATGGTCCAACCTTCTGTTCGGCTGTGAGGGATAGGAGACTCCTTTAGCAGGGTTGTTCTGGGTTTTTGGCTTATGTCTTGAATATGAGGGTGGAGGACATGTCAGGGATGAGCAGGGTACCTATTGTGCAAGATTTTCCTGATGTATTTCAAGAGGAGTTGCCTAGGGTGCCTCTCGAGAGGCAGTTGGAGTTCCATATTGATTTGAGGCCTGATGCGGTTCCAATAGCCAAGGTACCATATCGTCTAGCTCCACTTGAGATGTAGGATTTATCTACGCGGCTGAAGGAGCTGCTAGACAGGGTTTTTATTTGTCCAAGCAGTTCCCTGTGGGGAGCACTGATTCAGTTCGTGAAAAAGAAGGATGGGTCGCACATGATGTGTATTGATTATCAGAAACTAAACAAGCTAACAGTAAAGAACTATTATCTGCTTCCAAGGATTAATGACTTATTTGATCAGCTTCAGGTTGCATCTTGGTTTTCCTTGATTGATATCCGGTCGGTGTATCATCAGATGAGGATCAGGGATGAGGATATACTAAAGATGGAGTTCAGAACTCGTTTTGGTCATTACGAGTTTGTGGTGATACCATTTGGGGTCAGCAACGTTCATGGATCTCGTGAACCGGGTTTGTAGGCCGATGCTGGATTGGTCTGTAATCATTCTCATTGGTGATATGTTAGTCTATTCTAAGACCAAGGAGCAGTACAAGAAACATTTAAGGGAGGTGTTGGAGACCTTGAGGAAGAAGAGGCTATATGCTAAATTCGCCAAATGCGAGTTTTGGTTGTGTGAGGTGCAATTTTTGGGGTACATAATTAACCAAGAGGGCATCTTGGTAGATTCGACCAAGATTGAGACGGTAATGGTTGGGAGGTTCCGAAGAACGCATCCGAGATCCGAATTTTCTTGGGGGTACCGGGGTACTATCGGATATTTATCCAGGATTTCTCTGATATTGTCGTACCTTATACCTAGTTGACCAAGAAGAGTATGACCTTTTGGTGGGGTCCAGATCAGCAATTGGCATTTGAGATCTTGAGACAGAAATTTGATGGGTTTTATGTAATCCAAATAAACTAGAAAACAATTCCTAAGTTCACATGCACCCTACTTTGTATCTATGTTCTAACTATTGAACATAAAAATTTGAATTGCAAAACAAGAACCCTAATGGGAGAGGCTATTTTCAAAAATAACTAATTATTGTTTTGGAATCACATACCTTCCAATTGTTATAGTAAACAATTGGTAATCCTTGATCTTGATCTTCTTGGAAGCCTGTCACCACAATTGTAATGCCTCTAATGGAGTCACACCCAAGAGCTAGCAAGAAGGAAAGTATAAAGAGAGAGGAGGAGTATATAATTTTCATCCAAGGGTTTCTTCTAGAGGAGGAGTGCTGAATTTGAGAGCCAGAGGGCTCCTTTTATAGTTGAGGCAACCAGGGTTTCAGAGATAACCCTAATGTTCCTTTGCTTAAGGTCCAAGCTAATCCATAGGCCTTTACTAAAGACCTTGGACGAAATCATTAGGTTTTACCCTTAGAATTATGTCCACCTTCTTCAAGGAGGTTATGGAACCTTCCATCCAACTAATTAATAATTGCAAACTAGTCCCTGTACTTCATAATTAATACAATTAACCCCAAAACCTATTCCAATTAATTTCTCGTTAACTATTAATCAAACATTATGATTTCTAATTAATATATTAATCTTATAACATATTAATAAATCATTTATATTAATTTATTAATCTTTTAATAAATTAATCTATCTCTTTTCATAATTACCTTGTCTAGTTGCTAGGTTTGAGGGCAACCCAAAAGAACTGTTCTGCTATCAATTCAAGTGCATATCAATTATAGTTATGGGCTTAGACACCTAATCCAATAGTCTCCCACTTGGATGAATCTATAACTATAATTGCTAGTATGCCCTTCTAAATCGACTAACAAATTGTAGCTTCCCTAAGCTGCTGCCAAACTCTGGCCCAGTTAGTTACGTGTCCTAAGATAGGTGATCATATAATCCTTCGTTCTGTAAGATATCCCCAGACATAAGACATGGAATGTAATGCAATCAATCTCTTTGTCTAGAATCTATGTATCCCGATTTCTGATTTTTGATGATATAGGACTTCTAATTGAACACATCAATTTAGTCTTGGCTGGGCCCAGCACATAAATGTAACATCCGGATTTTACCAGGTATAATGTAAGTTTAATTGTGTTATATTGTGAGAGGGACTCGGCGAGTCGGGGCTCAGACTCGCCGAGTAGGGACGCGGGATTGATCGAGGGTGCGCACTTGGACTCGGCGAGTCCAGGGTATGGACTCGGCGAGTCTGCGCTGTGTTATGAAACCCTAAATCTCCGGGTTTGTGGCCTATTTAAGGGGCCTTATGGCCGTCATTTGCGCTCACCCAACCCCCAGAGAGTGTCCCTAGAGTTCTTGAGCGTTTTGTGAAGGAAAGAGAGCCAATCTTGATCTTGTGTGTGTTGTTTAGCAAGAAGAAGGAGGCCCTAGGCAAGAGGAAGCAAAGGAGGTTGCTATTTCGTGGATTGGAGCTTGGATCATCACTCTAGAGGTATTATTTTCGGACCATTTTCTGTTTGGTGAAACTTGATGCAAGTTAGGGCTTAGTATGATCATTTATGGGGTGATTTGGTGCCCTTTGGTTCCCTCTTTGAGTTGAGACCATGGATCTGGATCCATAGAGGTCCAGAGGGCCTCACTCATCACGCTTTATGGGTGGAAATGGAGTCCTTGGCCTTGTGTTGAAGTAGTAGAGTCAAAAACATCATTTGTGATCATGTAGAGGTTATTTATGCATCAAGATTGTGACTTTACGTGCTAAATAAGCATGGGGGGACTGGATCTATGGATTAGTGGACTGGATCTGGCCTTTAGAGCAAGATTGAGTCAGTGCATGGCTCTGACTCGCCGAGTCCGAAGAACAGACTCGGCGAGTAGCTTGAATGCTGCACGACCACTCAGCGAGTGGCCTCGCCGAGTTGGGATGAGTGAACTCAGTGGGTCAAGGGGGAGTCAGGATGGACAGGAGGACCGAGTCAAACCGGACTCGCCGAGTTGTTCTTGAGACTCGGCGAGTTGAGTCGTGGTGGCCCCACAACTCGTGCCAGGTGGAGCTCGTCGAGTTGGGAGGGGATGCTCGACGTGTCAAGAGAGGATTCCAGGGAAATTGCTGAATGCGCTCAGACTCGCCGAGTCGCTATAGTGCACTCGCCGAGTCCGGTCAAGTTGACCGTTGACCAGCGTTGACCTAGATTGTCCTGTTATGGTATGGTCAACCCTAGTTGGGAAAGTGTTAATTAGAGATATATTGTGCTATAGGGGGACTTCAGCTCGGCAGATCGAGTGTTTAGCGATTTCAGGGTTACGGTTTACCGAGACACACGAGGTGAGTCTTCTCACTATACTTTACCTTGAGTAGGTAACCAGAGTTATGTGATAGAGTAATTGTATGCTATGTATGTATGTGTTGTACTGAATTACTTTTATGTGTTTGATGCTGTGCATGTTTACAGAGTTAGAACCGGAAGGTTCACAGAGTTAGAACCTGAGGGTCCACAGAGTTTGGGTGCACGGACCCACAGAGTTATAGCCTCGAGTGGCTAATATGTGTTATATGCAGTATTTTGGGAAACTCACTAAGCCTTGTGCTTACAGTGTTGATGTTATTTGTTTCAGGTACTAGTGACGACCGTGGGAAGGCGCCGGCTTGATCCGTACACACATGTTTGGAGCTTGACATTTTGATCTTGGGATTTTGTACTATTTTGTTGAACAATTAAAAGGGGTTGTTTCTATGAATATTGATGGAATTATGTTTTATAAAAATCGAAAATTTTGTTTGAAAAATCAGTGTTACAAATTGGTATCAGAGCCTTGGTTTGAGGGATTCGGGTACACCTTCGGGGGTATTTGAACTCAAACTGAGGAAATGAAGAGATATTTTCAAAATAAAAACCAAAATTTTCTAAGAGTAAAGGGTTTTCCAGGAAGAAACGTGTGTACGATCAGTCAGCGCCCGAACGGTGAATTCCCAAAATATCTTTTGTTATGTAATAACTATTATTGTGATGTGTGTGCATGCTAGAGTAGGCTAGGTATTGCTGATAGGGCTAGAGTGGCCTGTTTTGTGATGCCTTAGCTTAGGGAATGGTGAGCTGCTATGAGACGCTGAGAGTAATTAGGTAGCAGCTAGGGTTTTGTGTGAGATCTGTTCAGAGAGATTTAAGTATAATAGAGTACTTGGGGACTGGGATCCGAAGAGGACGATTTGGGGTGTGTACCGAGACGGTGCGGACAGTAGTATTGGGCCCGTACTACTAAAAGCACCGGAGCGGTACACAGTTCAAATAAGAATCTGGGGATGCCAAGAATCAAGGAGGGGTGGATTGTTGAATGTAAGGGTGTTCGAGTGAATTCTAATTATCGCATGTTGTATTTCAGAGGTTGATCATGGTGAGGACACGACACATGCCGGAGGATGCCGGATCTAGTGATGAGGACATTCGACAGATCATTCATGAGGAGGTGGCTGCGGTCATCAGAGCCGAGATACCAGAGATGTTCGGGTCCATTAAGACCGCTTTGATTGAGACGTTTGCCGAGCGCTATGCCGCTCTTTCTGAGGCTGCGGTTGCAGCAGCTACCGCAGCGATTGCTGCGGCAAGACCCCAGGGAGGTGATGCGATGTTGTTCAGGGAGTTCAGCAACACCAAGCCACCAGAGTTTGATGGTACACAGGACCCGGTGGCAGCTATGAGGTGGATATCTGATATGGAGGGATGCTTCTTCACTTGCTCGTCCCCTGAGCATTTGAAGGTTCGGTTCGCGCTGAACCAGCTTCGCTTGGGAGCGAAGGACTGGTGGAAGTTTGTGACTGCGCATTTCACACCGACTGAGCTTTCGGCAGTGACCTGGGAGAGGTTCACTTCCATGTTCCGAGATGAGTATGTTCCTCAGGTGGAGAGGGAACGTCTGGCACAGGAGTTTCTGACCCTCAAGCAGGGTACCGAGTTAGTTACAGCGATTACGAGGATGTTTCAGGAGAGGGCGATGTTTTGCCCTGAGCACGTGTCCACCGAGCAGGCACGTATGAGCCGTTATCTGAGCATTTTGAGGCGGGATATTCGGGAGTTCGCTGCGAACTCCTCGTACCGGACATTTGCCGAGCTTCAGGCAAATGCTCGAAAGAGGGAGATTGAGCTTGAGACTCAGGCCAGGGAGGAGGCGGAGTCTATGGGGAGGGATCGGCGGCCGGCACAGTCCCAGCCGGCAGCCAAGCGGGCCAAGCCCGCTGATCCCAGACCCGGGAGCCAGAAGGGCCGCACTTGTGGGAAGTGCGGCAAGGGTCTTGATGGCGCCTGTTGGGCAGGGTCTTGCTACAAATGTGGCAAGGAGGGGCATATGGCTAAGGACTGCCCCAAGGGATTTGCAGTGTGCTTCCACTGCAACCAGACCGGACACCGGAAGGCGGAGTGTCCGCTGCTGCGCGGGGCATCTCAGGGGTCTGCTCCCGCCGCCATCAGAGCTGCTGCTGCAGAGAGTCGGCCCGTGAAGGCCGAGGCACCAAGGGATCGGGGGAGAGCCTTCCAGCTGACTGCGGAAGAGGTCCGCGCCGCACCCGACGTTGTGGCTGGTATGTTTCCTTTTCATTATTGTTTATGGTGTTGAGATATTATGCTTATATCATGCTATGCTTAGGTACCTTCCTTGTGAATTCTGTACCTGCTTTAGTGTTATTTGACTCGGGTGCGAGTCGATCTTTTGTGTCCTTGGCATTTAGTCAGCGTATCAGTGTTAGTCGTGGAGTATTGAGTCGGCCCCTGCGGGTTTCCATAGCCGCCGACAGAGTGATTTGTGCTACAGAGGTCTTCCGGGGATGTGTATTGGAGATATTCGGGGTCGATTTTCCGATCGACCTGATTCCGATTGCGATGGGTGATGTCTGTGTTATAGTGGGCATGGATTGGTTGAGCCGATTCGGTGCGGTTATCGATTGCGAGCAACAGCTGGTGACTATACGGGATCCTAGTGGGGGAGTTCTTTCAGTATACGGCGAGGGTACACGTTCTGGATCAGCCTTTTGTTTGGCTGCTAGGGCGAGGCAGTCTTTACAGCAGGGCTGTAAGGGTTATGTAGCGTATGTGATGGATACGCGAGTGATCTTCGAGAGACCGAGCTCTGTGGAGGAAGTTCCGGTGGTGCGGGAGTTTCCAGATGTATTTCCCGAAGAGTTACCAGGTGTGCCTCCCGCGAGGCAAGTGGAGTTTGGCATCGATTTGGTTCCGGGGGCCGCGCCTATTGCTAAGGTGCCGTATCGCCTTGCGCCTCCAGAGATGCAGGAGTTATCCTCGCAACTTCAGGAGTTGCTGGGGAAGGGGTTTATTCGGCCGAGTAGCTCGCCGTGGGGAGCACCCATCTTGTTTGTGAAGAAGAAGGATGGCTCGCATCGCATGTGTATTGATTACCGGGAATTGAATAAGCTGACGGTCAAGAACCGTTACCCGCTGCCGAGGATCGACGATTTATTCGATCAGCTACAGGGAGCATCTTGGTTCTCCAAGATTGATTTGAGGTCGGGCTATCATCAGGTGAGAGTGCGGGACGAGGACGTCCAGAAGACAGCATTCAGGACGCGTTATGGGCATTATGAGTTTGTGGTGATGCCTTTTGGGCTCACTAATGCCCCGGCTGTGTTCATGGACCTCATGAACAGGGTATGTCGGCCGATGTTGGATCGGTCGGTGATTGTTTTCATTGATGATATTCTGGTATATTCGAGATCTAGTGAGTAGCACGAGGAGCATTTGAGGGAGGTGCTTGGGGTTTTGAGAGCGGAGAAACTTTACGCAAAGTTCTCCAAGTGCGATTTCTGGTTACGGGAGGTCCAGTTTCTGGGACATCTCGTTAACCAGAAGGGGATATTGGTCGATCCGGCCAAGGTTGACGCAGTGATGAGGTGGGAGGTGCCGAGGTCACCTTCTGAGATACGGAGTTTCCTCGGGTTGGCAGGGTATTATCGGAGATTTATTAAGGATTTCTCCAAGATTGCGGTTCCACTCACCAGATTGACCCGGAAGGGTGTGGCATTTGCATGGGGTCCCGAGCAGCAGACCTCCTTTGAGACGCTTCGCCAGAGATTGTGTGAAGCTCCAGTATTAGCCCTTCCGGAAGGTATGGAAGGTTTTGTGGTATTCTGTGATGCATCGATCCTAGGATTGGGAGCGGTATTGATGCAAAGGGGTCATGTGATAGCTTATGCATCGAGGCAGTTGAAGCCTCACGAGACGAGGTACCCCACACATGATTTGGAGTTGGGGGCAGTGGTGTTCGCCCTCAAGATTTGGCGGCACTACTTGTATGGAGTTCGTTGTACGATATACACGGACCATAAGAGTTTGAAGTACTTGATGGATCAGCCTAACCTAAATATGCGGCAGAGGAGATGGTTAGACGTGGTCAAGGATTATGATTGTGAGATCTTGTACCACCCGGGCAAGGCTAATGTGGTAGCCGACGCGTTGAGTCGCAGGGCGGAGAGTACTCCCCTGCGAGATGTATGTTTGAGATTGACCGTGATAGCTCCAGTTCTGGACGCCATTCGTGGGGCTCAGGCCGAGGCCGTGCGTCCGGAGATGCGGAAGAGAGAGCGGGTTGTTGGGATGGTTTCTGAGTTTATATCGGATAGTCGAGGCCTTATGACTTATCAGGGCAGGATCTGGGTACCGTTTGTGGGCGGTACCCGTGCTACATTGATGGAGGAGGCTCATAGATCGAAATTTTCGATCCACCCCGGGGCCACGAAGATGTATTTGGATCTAAGGAAGGAGTATTGGTGGCCCTGTATGAAGAGGGATGTAGCATGGTTTGTCGAGAGGTGTTTGACCTGTCGAAGGGTAAAGGCCGAACACCAGAGACCGCATGGCAAGTTGCAGCCATTGGAGGTTCCCGAGTGGAAGTGGGAATAGATCACTATGGACTTTATCACCAAATTGCCGAGGACTGCCAGAGGAGTTGATGCAATTTGGGTGATTGTGGATAGATTGACAAAGAGCGCTCACTTTCTTGCCATCAGTGAGAGTTCTTCAGCAGAGAAGTTGGCGGAGGTTTACGTGAGGGAGGTTGTATCTCGGCATGGGGTGCCGATCTCGATTATTTCAGACCGCGATGTGCGTTTCACTTCCCGTTTTTGGAAGAAATTTCATGAGGAGTTGGGTACTAAGTTTCATTTTAGTACCGCATACCACCCCCAGACCGACGGTCAGAGTGAGCGGACGATACAGACACTCGAGGACATGCTTCGAGCTTGTGTATTGGATTTTGGGGGTAGTTGGGACTCGTATTTGCCTCTAGCGGAGTTTTCCTACAATAACAGCTATCATTCGAGCATTGGTATGCCGCCCTTTGAGCTGTTATATGGTAGGAGGTGTCGGACTCCCATATGTTGGGGAGAGGTTGGGCAAAGGGTAATGGGCAGTACAGAGATCGTGAATCAGACGACAGAGCAGATACAGCTGGTCAGGCAGAGGTTATTGACCGCTCAGAGCCGGCAGAAGAGTTACGCGGATAGGCGCCGGTCCGAATTGGAATTTCAGGTCGGCGACTTTGTTCTCCTGAAGGTCTCTCCTTGGAAAGGAGTGATCCGGTTCAGGAAGAGGGGCAAATTGGGACCCCGGTTTATTGGCCCGTTTCGTGTGATCGCCAGGGTAGGCCGGGTAGCCTATCGGCTGGAGTTACCAGCAGAGTTGGGACAGATTCACAACACTTTTCATGTATCGCAGTTGAGGAAATGTATAGCCGATGAGTCGGCAGTGGTTCCACTTGAGGATATTCAGGTTGATGCGAGCCTGAATTATGCGGAGAGACCAGTGGCTATTAGGGATCGGAAGATCAAAGTTTTGAGGAACAAGGAGGTACCTCTGGTATTGGTTCAGTGGCAACATCGGAAGGGATCAGAGATGACCTGGGAGCCGGAGGGTATGATGCGGGAGCAGCATCCAGAGCTGTTTTAGAGCGGGACTTCGAGGGCAAAGTCCAGTTCTAGTGGGGGAGAGTTGTAACATCCGGATTTTACCAGGTATAATGTAAGTTTAATTGTGTTATATTGTGAGAGGGACTCGGCGAGTCGGGGCTCAGACTCGCCGAGTAGGGACGCGGGATTGATCGAGGGTGCGCACTTGGACTCGGCGAGTCCAGGGTATGGACTCAGCGAGTCTGCGCTGTGTTATGAAACCCTAAATCTCCGGGTTTGTGGCCTATTTAAGGGGCCTTATGGCCGTCATTTGCGCTCACCCAACCCCCAGAGAGTGTCCCTAAAGTTCTTGAGCGTTTTGTGAAGGAAAGAGAGCCAATCTTGATCTTGTGTGTGTTGTTTAGCAAGAAGAAGGAGGCCCTAGGCAAGAGGAAGCAAAGGAGGTTGCTATTTCGTGGATTGGAGCTTGGATCATCACTCCAGAGGTATTATTTTCGGACCATTTTCTGTTTGGTGAAACTTGATGAAAGTTAGGGCTTAGTATGATCATTTATGGGGTGATTTGGTGCCCTTTGGTTCCCTCTTTGAGTTGAGACCATGGATCTGGATCCATAGAGGTCCAGAGGGCCTCACTCATCAAGCTTTATGGGTGGAAATGGAGTCCTTGGCCTTGTGTTGAAGTAGTAGAGTCAAAAACATCATTTGTGATCATGTAGAGGTTATTTATCCATCAAGATTGTGACTTTACGTGCTAAATAAGCATGGGGGGACTGGATCTATGGATTAGTGGACTGGATCTGGCCTTTAGAGCAAGATTGAGTCAGTGCATGGCTCTGACTCGCCGAGTCCGAAGAACAGACTCGGCGAGTAGCTTGAATGCTGCACGACCACTCAGCGAGTGGCCTCGCCGAGTTGGGATGAGTGAACTCAGTGGGTCAAGGGGGAGTCAGGATGGACAGGAGGACCGAGTCAAACCGGACTCGCCGAGTTGTTCTTGAGACTCGGCGAGTTGAGTCGTGGTGGCCCCACAACTCGTGCCAGGTGGAGCTCGTCGAGTTGGGAGGGGATGCTCGACGTGTCAAGAGAGGATTCCAGGGAAATTGGTGAATGCGCTCAGACTCGCCGAGTCGCTATAGTGCACCCGCCGAGTCCGGTCAAGTTGACCGTTGACCAGCGTTGACCTAGATTGTCCTGTTATGGTATGGTCAACCCTAGTTGGGAAAGTGTTAATTAGAGATATATTGTGCTATAGGGGGACTTCAGCTCGGCAGATCGAGTGTTTAGCGATTTCAGGGTTACGGTTTACCGAGACACACAAGGTGAGTCTTCTCACTATACTTTACCTTGAGTAGGTAACCAGAGTTATGTGATAGAGTAATTGTATGCTATGTATGTATGTGTTGTACTGCATTACTTTTATGTGTTTGATGCTGTGCATGTTTACAGAGTTAGAACCGGAAGGTTCACAGAGTTAGAACCTGAGGGTCCACAGAGTTTGGGTGCACGGACCCACAGAGTTATAGCCTCGAGTGGCTAATATGTGTTATATGCAGTATTTTGGGAAACTCACTAAGCCTTGTGCTTACAGTGTTGATGTTATTTGTTTCAGGTACTAGTGACGACCGTGGGAAGGCGCCGGCTTGATCCGTACACACACGTTTGGAGCTTGACATTTTGATCTTGGGATTTTGTACTATTTTGTTGAACAATTAAAAGGGGTTGTTTCTATGAATATTGATGGAATTATGTTTTATAAAAATCAAAATTTTTTTTTGAAAAATCAGTGTTACAATAAATCAACACCAAATCATCAAGGGGCCCACAAATATCTCTTTTCCCATTAGGCAAAAGGAAAAAATAAACTTTGACTCATATGTTTGCATCTGCTACTCATCAAACCATACATGACAATACATTTTATAACACTAAGTTACGGATGTGTTTTCGTATCACCAATGCATAACCGACTTGTAAATTATAAACTCATATTTCTTCGTTTCAAGATTATAAGATATTATCGTCTCGGTATAACTCGTGATGAATTTAATGAAGAAATACTCTTAGCGAGGGTTTATCTAATAATTAAATCTCCATTTCTAAGTACTTATGAACGTTGCAACAATTCTATTGTTATGTCTAACTCCCTTAAACAATCTGCTATATACGAGAGTTCTTTGATCGAAAAATTAGCTAACATTTTTATTCATGAGATGGAGCTTTTTGTGGTATGCCGATTTTGGTGGTTTTAGATTGAGATGTTCGTTTTACTTATAGATTCTAGAAAAGGTTCCAGAAGTAGTTAGATACGCAGTTATGTTTTAGTATTGTCTATGAGCGAGCCAATTATCCAGACCTTGGAGGTTATGTTGAGAGCTTGTGTCCTCGATTTGCGTGTGAGTTGGGATACATATATTTTGTTTGTAGAACTCTCATACAGTAACAAATATCATTAAGATATCAATATGCCTCCATACGAGCTACTTTATGGGAGCAAGTGTGGAACCCCGATTTGTTGTGGTGAGGTTAGTTAGAAAGTTATGCGGAGCACTAAGGTGGTCCTCAAGAACAACATTATTGATCTAGCATCTGCGTGGAAGGCTGCTAACCATATTGATCCGACAAAAGAGTTACGCAGATTAACGTATGTCCAATCTTGAGTTTAAGGTTAGGGGCTGTGTATTTCTGAAAGTGTCAGCATGGAAGGGTGTCATCCGGTTCAGGATGTGGGGCAAGCTGGACCCCTTGTTTATTAGACCCTTCATGGTATCAACTCAAGTGGGAAAGGTTTCCTACCAATTGGATCTGCCCGAGGAGTTGAATTAGATTCATAGCATTGTTCATGTTTCTCAGTTAAGAAAGCGTATTACAAACGAGACTTCCATCGTTTCGTTGGATTATATTCAGGTTGAAGAACACCTGAAATATGTTAAGCAACCAATCGTGATTCTAGAAACAAAGATGAAGACCTTTGACAACAATATAGTGGGTATGGTGAAGATGAATTGGTATTAATGAAAGGGTTCCTAGTCGACTTGTGAATTGGCGGAAGTGATGCTTGAGGATTACCTAGAGATATTTCCCAGAGCAGATTTCAAGGAGGAAATCTAAGTCAATCGGGGGATAATCCTAACATCTGTATCCTCGGTATACGTCTTTTTTACTTTTCTAACTTATGATTTTTAGGATTTTATCACACCACAACACATGACACATCATTAAGTGGCGGCACAATCAGGTCTTTAGTATGATGCAGTGGGGGCTGAGATAAAAACCCTCACTCTTGGGACTTAGGTTCTATTTAAAGGCTCTAACTTCTAGGGTTAACTCATTTGGCAGCCCAATCCTCTGAGAATGATCATCTCTCAAACCCTAGCACCCATAAGTGTCTTTTGAGTGTTTGAGCTTCTTTTAGTGAAGGTTGAAGAAGGAAGGAGACCCTCTGGTTACTTAATAGCGTTGTTCCAACTTAGATCCACCATCTTTATATTATTTCTAGTCATTAGAATGTATAATGCTTCTAACTTGACCATTGCTTCAGTAGATTTAATTTATGTCACTTGTTTTAGCTTTTTGTCCATTATCCTTATGTTGTTGAAGATTCGGGAAATATAGGATATTATGGTTGCATTATGTTGCTTATAGACTTGATTTATCTTAGAAAAGTGAGTCAACGGCCTTCCTATTTTAATCATGCTCTTGAAAGAACCATCTTGGATAAACCATGGACTTAGGGTTGTAGATCTTAGCTCATTGTAATGTTCAAATGAATAAAGTTGTAAACTTTATCCATTTAGACACTTAGATGAATTTAATATAAGCTTTTGAGCTTTGGATGTTAAAGTTTAATGGTTTAATCAATTAAGTTGTTTTGGACGCTCACCATGGCGTGGTGAGTGCTCAGGCGCAATGCAATAACATGTTTCAGTCACGTCTATTTTGTTTTCAAGTCGACACGCTGTGACCACGGGGTTGACCATGGCGTAGTGGTCTGACTGTTGACCTTGACCATTGAACACTGACTTTTTGATCAGTTTGACTTTTGGTTAAACTTAGGGATTTTGAGTAATAGATTGAGGTTTAACCTCTAATAGATTAGGAGTTTCAGATAATCGTTTGGCAAGTTGCTAAGTGTTGATATTTTAGCACGTGTTTAGGTGAGTTTGGCAATTATATATTGTTATGTAGCATTTTTGCAACATTACATATCTTTTAAAAAGTTTTATTAGACATTGTACTTCAAAAAGTCTTCATCTATGACATTCTACTAAAAGACTTCCCCATACTTTGACAGTGTAATAAAAGAAAGAAATGAAGTTATACCAGATATAGTATTGTACTTTGGTTCTTTGTAAAAGTGCCAAAGATTTAGCATTGCATTTAAGTAAAAAAGCCAAACACCCTTCAAAGCATGTGAAGCATTACTTAACCCCTTAGTTTTTATTAACTTATGTAGTCTTTTTATCTATACACTTTCAACTAATGAGCAATACTTGCATAAAAATTGAAGTCGTTTAAGAAATAAACTATATTTTACTATCAATATTTCCGGGAGATGAAAGGAATATCTAAGTATCTCTAAATACTATTAAAAGAGAACTTTTAATTCTAAATTGAAGAAATCAGAGCATTGATTGCATTTAAATCCTATATTTTTTACTATTAGATTATTTGCTGACATTATCTTTGTCAATTTTTAATTTTTGTCCATCAAATTTATAAAACGTATATTAGGTTTTAAATTAGGAATTTTATTAATGACGATTAAATCTCATCAAAAGTAAAATTAATCAAATTAAGAATTCTATTAATGACAATTAAATCTCACCAAATTAGGAATTCTATTAATGACAATTAAATCTCACAAAAAATAAAATGAAAAAAATACCAAACTGCACCCATATTACCAGTACCCGTACACTCTCTCTTTATTTCTTTACATAATCTATCTAACCTAAGTTTTGTACTGGAGAACAAAATAAGGGAAATAAGAAATAGAATACTTGTGGGCTTCGATCTGTATTGATCAATCTTGTGTTCGATCATCATGGAAGAATTAGGAATGATATAAAGATAAAATTTATTTGGATTCTACTTTAATTCGATTGTAGTTTAGATCGATTTTGGTCAAGGTTCTAAAAAGCTCGTTATGGCTTCGCCATAGTGTGTCATGGCTCAAGACTTGTACGTGTAACCAAGTTTTACCAAAATGCCGCCTTAACTCATATATGTGTATCAAAATGAATAATAGTTGAAAATACATATAAAAATATAAATTATATATAAAATCGTCGCCTTAAGTCATGCCTTACAAACAACGTGGTGTTCGCCAAAGCATGAAAAATCTTGAGGCTTGATATTGCATTTAAGTCACGCCTTACATTATTTAGAACTTTAATTTTGGTTAGGTTTTAGATTATGTTTATTTTATTATGTTTCAACGGTGAAGTTCTAATCTATAAAACCTTTCGATTTTAGTTTACATCGATGATGGTTATGTTTTCTAAATCTGCTTCGATTTTCATTCTTATGATTTGTATTGTTGATTTTTATTTTTGAAGTACAGGCATCCGAGAGCAAAAAGGTGCACACAATAGCACCACTACCCCTTCATCGATTGTTTCAATATGGAATATATGTCCACTGGGTAGTGAATTTGTATATGTCGATTTTATTTTTTTATTTTTACATTTATTGTATATGTCTTTAGTCAATGATTTTTTTGTGGCTTATGAAATCTTGAATGGAAGATACAACCGAGTCAATGTCTATAATGCTTTAACCATTTGTTCCCTTCCTGAATATAGGGATGGAAGTGATCCACTTATCTTACAACTTAGCAAAACCCAATAGTGATATTTGTTTTGATTGATAAAAACACAAATTGCACTCTCAAAAATGAGTTTTTCATCGATCCCTTTTTAATATTATAAAACATCTTTTAGACTGAATAACAAAGAAAAGATAAAGTTTTAGTATACCATGTAAATAGATTACATCGATAAACCTTATTGGAAAATGTTTATGATTGATTACTTTTGGTTACTTAATAGGGTTTTTTTTTTTTTTTTTTGGAAAAACTGTCTTCTAGTTTATCTATGGGAAAACTACAATAAAGTCCCTACATATTGGCCTCATAATCGATTTAGTCCTTATATATTTTTTTTATTCAATTGAGTCCCAAATACCGGTAATCGTATTCAATTTAATCCTTTGACCCGGTCAACAGGTCATCCAACTTTCAAAAATTACATTTTTGGCCCAGATTTCAAAATTTATTACAAATTTGGTCCAAAATTTACACTTTTGGCCCGGATTTTAATTTTTTTTTTACAAATTTGGTCCAAACTTTACCTTTTTTGCCCAAATTTTAGAATTTTATTATGAATTCATCTTAATTTTAGTTTTTTTGCAACTTTTTTTTTTCAAAAAATTGTTTCTAATATGTTTTTTCTTTATAAAATCATATTTATACCAAAAAAATGTATTTCCACATAAAAATCTTATATTTTCTATATAAAACTTTTTTTAAAAAGTTTTTTGTATATGAAATATCTAGTTATAAAAATATGTATTTATTTAGTATATATATATATATATATATATATATATATATATATATATATATATATATAAATTTGTTTTTATAAAAAAATGTATACACACCTATCACCTTTATATATATATATATATATATATATATATATATATATATATATATATATATATATATATATATATATATATATATATATATGCACATAAATAGGTGTGTATCTATATTTTTTTTATAAAATCGTGTTTGTTTATATTTTTTTTATAAAAACGTGTTTGAATAATTTTTTATATAATACGTGTTCGTATACATTTTATAAAAACGTGTTTAAATAAGTTTTTATATAATACGTGTTTGTATATATTTTATAAAATCGTGTTTGTATACATTTTATAAAATGTATACAAACACGTATTATATAAAAAAAAATATTCAAACATGTTTTTATAAAAAAAATATAAACAAAAATGATTTTATAAAAAAAATAGATAAAATAGGTGTTTGTATACATTTTTTTTTTCATAAAAACGGATTTCTATATATTTATATACTTAATAAATACTTATTTTTATAACTAAATATTTCATATACAAAAAACTTTTTGAAGAAAGTTTTTTTATAACTAAATATTTCATATACAAACACGATTTAATAAAAAAAATATAGATACACACCTATTTGTGTGCATATATATATATATATATATATATATATATATATATATATATATATATATATATATATATAAAGGTGATAGGTGTGTGTACATTCTTTTATAAAAACAAATTTATATATATTTATATACTAAATAAATACATATTTTTATAACTAGATATTTCATATACAAAAAACTTTTTAAAAAAAGTTTTATATAGAAAATATAAGATTTTTATGTGAAAATACATTTTTTTTGGTATAAATATGATTTTATAAAGAAAAAACATATTAGAAACAATTTTTTGAAAAACAAAGTTGCAAAAAAACTAAAATTAGGATGAATTCATAATAAAATTCTAAAATTTGGGCAAAAAAGGTAAAGTTTGGACAAAATTTGTAAAAAAAAATTAAAATCCAGGCCAAAAGTGTAAATTTTGGATCAAATTTGTAATAAATTTTGAAATCTGGGCCAAAAATGTAATTTTTGAAAGTTGGATGACCTGTTGACCGGGTCAAAGGATTAAATTGAATACGATTACCAGTATTTGGGACTTAGTTGAATAAAAAAAATATATAGGGACTAAATCGATTATGAGGCCAATATGTAGGGACTTTATTGTAGTTTTCCCGTTTATCTATTACATACTATTCTGTTTTTTCAAAGGAGAGATACATAGAACTCAGATTTATAATTTTCGTTTTGTGTTTTTGGAATACATTTTAGTTGTGAACTTCATGCTATGCAAGTACTTGTGTTGTCTAGGCATGCTGAGAAGTATAATAAGAACATTGCACAACCTTATTATTTCGTTTAACTGGTTTGAATCTTCTTATTGAGTTTACTTTCTCAATGATAAATAGGTATACCTTATACTCTTGAAAATAGGGTTGGGAACATTGTGAGTATCTGGGTTTTATTAGCAATAAGATAAGACATTAGTATAAAAGTTGCAATATAAACCTTTTTTAATTACATAATAATAACTAAACATAGATATGTGATAGATTATCTTTATAATTTAAATTACAATACATAACATAAAAATCGTATTAAAATTTCATTATGTTCCGTTGCATGCCTCACAGACATGTTTCTGGAAAGGAATTACTCATTCTAATATCTGGATTTTACGATTACCTATCATTTTCATTTCTTTGTTCTTTTATTCTTTGCAACCTCACATATCTCATAAAAAGTAATTCCGAAATCCATCACAAAATAGAAATGTTCTATAAACTCATATAAGGGAAGAAGAAAGATAAGACTAAATAAGTGTATGGTGTTAATCTAATTATGATGTTCTTTCATCTTTATTTGCATGTTTCTAGCTTGTTCGTAGTATTGTCTATAAAATATTGTTGTTATATTTGAAAGTTCATTTTCCCCTTTTCATCTTTTTTTTTTTCTACTTGGTTTTGGGGTGAAGTCGAAAGCCCTAAAACTGAAGGATAGTTGTATTCAGAACCAATTGAATATTGAAGATTTTTGTTAACATTAATTTCAATAATCATATGTACCCTAGAAGAGATATTAGAACTATACTTTATTTTTTTTATAACGTTTCTTTTATTTTTTTTAAATGTTCTACAAATGATAGCTACAAGATATGATCAGCCCTATCTATGATCAGAGGTAATTTGGTAAATCTTTAAATATTATACTTTATTAAAAGTACAAATGAATACTTTTAACTTTTGATTCCTTAAATTAACAATTGTATAGTTATGTTATATCAAATATCAATACATACAGAACGTCGATCAGATATTCGAATGTATATATTAATTTGAAATAATCATTATAATTTTACAAATAAAACATCTATCTGTATAAATGAATAATTTTTCTAAAAGCATTGATTAGTTATTAGGATTAGTTTTGCATTTATATGTATTTTTATATGTCCGCATGATATACGCAGATCATAATCTAATATATAGTATATATCAATCATATTATAATAGTGTCACTTTAAAGAATGTTTTATATAAACCCAATGTTGTCGTTAACTTAAACTCTCATTTTGTTAAAGTAGACTATACTTGATATTAGTGGATAAGTATGTTATAGAAGCAAATAACATTAAACAATATTTTCATCATTGGATAATTAGATTTTAGAACTTTAAGGTTCTAACATCTTGCCAAACAATACCATGATACTATTGGATAATTGAATGTTATAACTTTGGAGTTCTAATTACGCTAACCAACTTATATGTTGTTCCAGAAATAAATAAGAGATGCATGGTTCTAAAGATTTTAAATTCATTGCTAGATGTAATTTAAAGAAGGATGTAAAAATAGAATAAAACAAGAAAACAAGTTACCCCACCCACTCTCTTGGCCCACTTGCCTCAGAACCCCTTGTTCAATGAACTTATTGAGGTATCCAAATCAAATGATTACAAACATAGTATTACTCTCCTAATCGTGTTCCGATGGAAAACCGAATGATTATTAATTAGTCTTGCCAATCATGCTTTACGGGCACAAGGGAAAGAGGCGTTTTCCTAACAACAATCAGGGAGCCTACCTCTTCCATATCCAGTTCCTCGTTCTTCATTCCACTTGGAAGTTGCCAATCAAAGGAGTAAAAAAGGTTTGCAATCGTATATTCCACAATCTGAGTAGCAACGCTTGCCGCTGGACAGGCTCTTCTGCCCCCTCCAAATGGAATCATCTCACTGCGATCCAACTCAACGTTTTCTAAGCGCTCCGGATTGAAAATGGATGCAGTCTCTTTCCACACTTTTGGATCCCTTCCTATCCCCCATGCATTTATCAACACTCTTGTCCCAGGGAAGATGTCGTACCCACCAATCTGACAATGCTTTACGCATTCTCTTGTAAGCAAGAATGGAACAGTCGAATGCAATCTTAACGCCTCCTTCACCACCAACTTTAAGTATGGCATATTTGCAACATCTGATTCCTCAACGCTTGATTTTCTTCCAACGCATCTTCGAATTTCCTCTTGTAGCTTTTTCATAACTCTAGGGTTTTTAATAATCTCAGACATCGTCCACACCATTGTCGTGGTAGTTGTGTCAATTGCTCCATTAAGCACATTCTGATAAAGATTCAGATCAAAAGAGTTAGCTTACATTTATATGCTTTTTGAGAAACAATATTAATTAATTCAGGATACCAAGAACCGGTATATCACTCTAAAAGGGAAACTTAAAAAAAAAAAGTTTACCATCAAAAGGGCTTTCATTTCGTTTGTAGTCAACTGAGATCTGCATGCATCAACCATGTCTTTTTCATGGTCACTTGTTCCAGTATGATCAATATGCTCATCAAGAACCATTTGAAGAAAGGCATCAAAATTACTGAAAGTCTTTTCTAGCCTCCGATTAAACCCAAGTAGTTCGTCTAATATTAACCCTAATCTACCTGGATAAATATCGGAAACAGAACCACAAAGAGAGATCACCAGATCATCAAGCATCTCTTTTAATTTTTTACCTCTAAACGTCTCTTCTCTATAGCTCTTACCCACTGCAACCTTGCTAACAATGTCGGTTACAAGATGAAAGAGCCTCTCGTCTAGGTCAATGGTAGTATTCAGTGATGAAAAAGAATCAAGCATGCCCTTGACCTCAGTGTCTACCACTCTTTTGAACAATCTACTCCTCTTAGAACCTAAGAACTCGGTTACCAAAACCTTTCGCATCTCCTTCCATTGATCAGCATGAGGGGAGAAAGCAACGTCCATGTAGTCGAAGGTAAGTCGTTTGAAACCCTTGGAACGTGGACGATTACAAAGTATCTGATCGTGGGTTTTTAAGGCCTGGTTTGCAAATTCACTGGAGGAGATGATGACGTATGGTGTGGCACCTAAATGGACAGTCATAATAGGGCCGTATTTTCGTGAGACTTTCCATAGGATTTGATGGAAGTTTTTACCTATCACTTGATGCAAGTTTCCTATTATTGGAAGCTTAGGAGGGCTAGGGGGGAGGTTAGGGGCAGCCTTGGATGTTTTCATCCATCGCAGGGCATATATGAAGATGGAAGAAAAAAAGAGAATTGATACTGTTGAAAAAAGCGATGAAGGGAAGAAATTGAAGATATCCATGTCAATGATTTTTCTCTTTGTTGTGTTTGTTTATTTGGCAATCGTATCGAGCTCCATTTATAATGGAGCCTAAGATGACAATCAATCAACCTCATTTTAAAATAAAAAAGGTTCGATGACTAGTCGCCGTCTTGTACAATGTTGAATATATATGTGAATATGTTGACTATGTTTGTATTGTTTTGGCAACACAAAGTTGAATCTTTATTATTTTAATAGATATAAAATTATACTAATGGAGTATTGCTTCTAAGTTGTCACCACCAAGTCCATTGAATATAGTAGATATATTGTTTATTTTATATAATAATAATCAAGGGGTTCTCGGAGAGGTTTAGAGTTAAAATCACAAACTTTAACGCGGGTGCATTTTGAATAATTTTAAACCACAAACTGCATCATAGATGTTCAAAGTCGCATTATGTCGTGTAGTTTGATGCGAGCGGTTTATATAATTTAATTTGGTTGCGGTTTTTGCGGTTTGATGAGTTGCTCAACGTTATTTCTTTCGAAAAACCAAAAGGCCGAGCCATTTAAAAAATTGAATGCTTTCGTTTTATAAAACAAATAATTTTTTAAACTTATATTGTTTTTAATAAATTGTAATTCACGTTGCTATAGTTTTGTAGGTATCACATGTTTTTTTTTTTATATTGATGTTATAGTTGTTATATTCTTGTAAATCGTGACATCTTGATCTAATAGTGATTTAAGGTTACGTTATAAACAGTTGGTTATCATATTTTCACTTTGTAATAAATTTATATACATCGTTTTTAAATCATGATTTAAAGTTATAAAAACAATAACGATATATATATATATATAGATGTTTATATTCACAATGTGAATCTATACTATAAATCAATAATTTTGTATAAATTCACTGTATCAATTTGCACATATTTACAGTGTGAATTTGTACAGATTTAGAGTATGAATTTGCAAAAATTTCAGAGCACATAATCCACAGGATAAATCTGAACAAATCAATTTTTTTATTAAATTTGATATGAATGGATGGATAATAAAAAGTTATAAATTTCTATATACTTTTTTGATGAAAAAATTGATCTAAAAATTTAGAAAATATTGGTTCTTTGGTACTAACATTTAAAATGGTTCGTTGACGAATCCAACCATATATATATATATATATATATATATATATATATATATATATATATATATATATATATATATATATATATATATATATATATATATAACATGTTGTGTGGTACGGTTTGAACCACTGTTCGATAAATACAAACTACAGTGTATGTAGTTTGATATAGTGAGGAACCGCGTTATGCGGTGTAGACGTTTTATGCGGTGTTTTGCACACCCCTAAATAAGGGTGTTGAATATCTAAACAATCTTAATATTTTTTGTTAGTTAATAAAATAATTTTTTTTTTCAAAAAGTCTTAAAAATTGGTAAAATTTTAAATTTTTATCAATTTTTTTCGGTTCAGCATGCAACAAATTAATTTGAGACTATTTCATAAAACGACTTAAAAATTAAGAGTATTCTACAAAAAAAATAAATTTTGGGACTATTTCGTAAATGAACCAATATATATATATATATATATATATATATATATATATATATATATATATATATATATATATATATATATATATATATGAAAAATATTTTTATATATTACTGTCAAAGTTGTTTTTCCAATTAAACATCTTTATACTTTTAGTTAAATAAATATATAAAAATATTTAAATAAAAAATGAAATTTAAAAACGTTTTTTATACATGTAATCTCCGTCTCTGCATCATATTAATGAAGATATGGTGTGTTAATTGTACTTTTTTGAAGGGTCTAATTAGTGGTTTGGTCTAGGCTTTCTATGTAATAGGTGCTTTTGGTTATTTGATAGCTTATTATAGTTTTCTTGGAGTTTACGGTTATCTGTAAGGAGTCTACGACCGTAAGCTGTTTACGGTCGTAAACCCAGGGTCGGCCCAATATTGTATAAATAAGGGTTTGCTAGGTCTTTTGAAGTTGTTGACGCCTCAATATTTTCATCTCCTGTAACCGCAAGTTGTACCAGACGTGATTCTAATAGAAAAGCGTGTACAAGCTTGTTTGTTCTTTATTCTACTCGTTCTTAATTGATTTACTGATTGTGTTTGCTATTTGATCACTAGTAAGATCCGTTTTAGGGCCTTACAATTGGTATCAGAGCAAAACCAGCGTCAAAGGCACTCTACAATCGATTTTGGACCGGGTTCTCATCTGTTTGCGACTAGAGTTTGTAATTGCTGGAAAAAGGTTTTAGATTTCGTCAAATCTGCAATTTTTCAAAGCTTACGACCACAATCTTAGTTTACGGCCACAAGCTCTTCGCAGTTCGTGTGCAGTAAAGTGTGTTCTTGGGCCGTGAATAAAGAGTATTCATAAACCGGAAACTAACTGTTCTTGGACCGTAAATCTAAACTGTAAACACATTACGACCATAAACTCAGAGTTTACGGCCGCAAACACACCCTTGACCGTTAACCTTGTTTACGGCCACAAATAGTGCTTTGACTGTGTTTGACCAGAAACTTAATTTAATTTTAAATAATTTAATTTCTATTTCATATTAATTTAATCATAATAATGGATTCTAAAAGTCAAACACACCACCACGAGCTGGATTCTGTAATGGGCACAACTACCCAAATTCCTAGACTCCTGTCTGCTGAAGGTTTTCCAGAATGGAAGTATAGAATTGAAAACTACATCAAGATGAAAGACTTTAAAATCTGGAGAAGCATAATAAAAGATCCTGTCAGAATAACCACTACGATCTCAGGTCAATTGGTTGACAAGAATTTTGAAAATTATACAGATAAAGACTTCGAGAAGGTTGAAGAGCAAGAAAAGGCTTTGGCCACCTTGACCATGGCTTTGTCTCCAGATATTTCTCAAGGTTTCAGGGAGTACACTTCTGCTAAGGCTTTGTGGGAAGCCCTAATTGAAGTCTATGAGGGGAATGAAGATATGAAGAAGAGTCGCCAAGATATGTTGCCACAACGTTTCAATATGTTCAACTACATTCCTGGAGATACTCTTGAAGCACAACTGCAGCAGTTCACATCTCTTAACACTGAAATGACTATAGCCGGGATTTTCTACACAAAGTCTAAGATAAACAATAAGCTGCTAAATGCTCTCCGAAAGTCTTGGGACATGAATGTAGCTGTCATAAAGAACACTAAGATCTTAGTCGACTCTCTCTTGCTGAAGTAATGGCTGTCATCAAGGCCTGTGATATTGATGACAAGCAGCGAGAGATAAACCATGTGAACTCATACTCAGCTGTGAACCTTGGGATCTCCTCTAGTAATGCTCTTTCATCTCTTATTTTTTCTTCTGTAGGTCAATCATTTGCTGCTCAGCAAGCTTAGGTTCATTCCTTCTCCACTCCATCATCATCTTCTCTTCCTGTTGCATTAGTCGTGCCTCTCTCTTAGAATCAATCGTTCATGGGTGCTCAAGCTGCTTTTGCCTCCTCCAATATGGCTTCTTCTTCAAAAGGAAAGGAGGGTGATGAAAACCTTGCTCTTACTACAACACCTGTCAACTGCTACAATGCACTTGTGGTCGGAGATCTTCCACCCTAACTGTCATTTGCCGATCTCGATTAGATTCACCCTGAAGACGTCGAAGAGATGGATATCACATGGCAAATTGCCATGGCAGTCTTCAGGGAAAAACAATTTGCCAAGAAGACCAGAAAGAACAACTGGGGGATGAGTGCTGACAAGAATATTGGATTCAGCAAGGGGAAGCTATGATGTTTCAACTGCCACGAGCCAAGGCATTTTGCTCGTGATTGTCCACAACCAGATAGAAGATTAAATAATAACAGAACTGTGGTTGCAGTTGGAAACAATAGAAGTGGTGCTCAGGTCAACAACGAGAAGGACATGGTTGCACAATCTTTTGACTGGGAGGATCAGATGCAGGCATTGAACATATCTGGACCCGAAAATGCCCACTTGGCACAGGTTGGTGATGATGCTCCAGCAAAGGTTGTTGCAGCTGAAGATCAAATGATGAAGCTGCAGTTTGCATTGATGGTATCTTCTTCTCATGAACCTAATAAAAACGAGGTAAGTATACCCTCATCCTCTCAAGCTTGTATTGATTATGTTAGAATGTTGCATGAGAAAATTGAGACGTTAGGTAGAGATGTAGAAAACCTTGAAACCATTTGTGAACATAATAACTTACTAAAAAGGGAAGTAGATGATCTTAGATATGAAGGTCACCAACTTAGAAAGGGTCAAAAATCTCTTAAAGCCCAGTTAGAATCTAAAACAAAGGACTTTAGTAGACTTCAGGAAGACTACAGTAATAAATGAGAAAATCATGACTATATAATGAAACGGAACGCTGAACTAGTGGTTGAAATTTAATCTTTAAAGGGTAAATTTGAAACCGATGATTTTGACTTTAGAAAATTTGATGTATCGAGTGACGTAGTTGCGAATATGATAGACATATGCATGCAATTTAAACGAAATCAGTCAAAGGGTCTAGGGTATAATCAAGTGCCTCCTCCATTCAATCATACATATCAGTTTCAACCTATGTCCAAAGAAGAGATTTCCAATCAGTCATTCATGGTCTATGGCAAGCCATCTGGTTTTGTTTCAGGAGGATTTATTAATGTTGAAAATACTAACATTTCTACTTCTCCTGCAGATCAATACTTGAATCAGTCAAAGCACGAAGTTGAATGATCTGTTTCTGAAAATAAAACTGAGTTCGAACCTAAAGTTTTAGTTTTTAATAAAGACAATAATTTTTTTGAAGTTATAAGTGGCAATGGTTTTTGTGGTGTTTCTGTTTCTTCTAATACTGTTTTGAATGGTTTTCAAGTGTCTGATACTGTTTTGAATAATGTGGTTGGCAATTTTGATGTTTGTGATGAAAATAAGTTTCACAAGCTTCTCCTTCTAGTGTACCCTCACTTGTCTCACAACCTAATTATAATTCTTGTTCTTGTGAGAGAAGCAAGGGTGTTAGTATGGAAAACAAATTTGATCAATGTACTACAAGTTATAACAATAACAAACAGATTTGTTTCAATTGTGGTACTGGTGGTCATATAGCTAGAAATTGTCAAAATTGTATGTTTGTACACTTTAAATCCTCAATAGGAAAGAACGAATTCAGAGGAAGGTCTTTAACTAGAAATTCCTCTAGAAATCGTTCCTGGAATGATGATTGGAAAGAGGATCGGAGTATAAAACGGGTTGTGTTTCAAAAGCATAAAAAGGTTTTTCATAACAAAGTCCCAGGCAGTTTGCCAAAACCGAGCATGGCCAAGCCATGGTCGATTATGTCAAGAAGCAGCAGTGGGTCTTCAACCAACTCTGGTGGAAAACCCATGTGCTTCAGGTAAACTGATAATCATTCAATTTCAAATCACCCGGGACTATTAGAAAACTTAATTATCAATGGTTTCCCAAATTAGCTTCCAATTTATCATTTGTGTCCTTTGAAAAATCCTTAAATAATAATAAATCTGAGAAGGCATCGGGACCACCCAGGAAAATTATGACTTGGGTTCCCAAATCTAATTAAACCCGCACATTTTGCAGGGACAGTTGCGGGGGAATGTCGCCAGACCTTGGTTCGTCGACAGCGGCTGCTCCCGACATATGACAGGAGATATCACCCAACTACACAACATTCAATCATTTAATGGGGGATATATCTCCTTTGCGGGTGGAGATGGAGGCAAGATTACGCAAAAAGGAGCTGTTACAAATGGGGTGTTGAGTTGTGAAAATGTCAACTTTGCTCCCGAGTTGAAGCATAGTTTATTGAGTGTATCTCAGATATGTGATTGAGGCTATTCAACGCATTTCACTGATAAGGAATGCATGATTCTCAAGCCAGAATTTATCATTCCAGATGAGTGGATTCTTGTAAAATCTAAAAGGGATGGGAATGCCTATATCATTGATATGAATAGCAATCTTCCAGAACAAGTTATGTGCCTTTTCTCCAAGATCTCCGAACAAACTGCAATGTTGTAGCACATAAGACTTGGTCATGCTAACGTCAAGAACTTGAATCGTCTTGCAAAAATGAGATGGTCCATGGTTTACCTGTCAAAGACTTCATCACGTTTGAAAAGTGTGTTTCATGTGCCCAAGGTAAGCATCATAGAAAACCACACCTGCCAAAACAGGTCAACTCAATTAGCCAGGTGCTTCAATTGCTACATATGGATCTGTTTGGACAAATAAACATTCTCAGCATCAACAGAAATTCTTATTGTCTGGTTGTGATTCATGATTTCTCTCAGTTTACGTGGGTTTTCTTTCTATACAACAAAGTTGGAGTTGCTGATTTGATTAAGAAATTTATTGTATTAATTGAGAACCAAACTAACAATCGGGTGAAAGCGCTTCGTACCGACAACGGAACAGAGTTCAAGAATTATGTACTCGATCATTTTTGCGCAGAAAAGGGTATCATGCGTCAATACAGCTCTGCTCACACACCCCAACAAAATGGTGTTGCTGAAAGGAGAAACAGAATGTTAAAAGACGCCACAAGGATGATGTTGTGTGATTCAAAACTGCCAGTTTTATTTTGGGCCGAGGCGATAAACACTGCCTACTACGTTCAGAATCACGTGTTGATCAACAAAGCTCAGATGAAGACCCCGTATGAGATTCTATATGGTCACAAGCCTTCAGTCAGTCATTTCCGTGTATTTGGCTGTCGTTGCACCCTTCTTCACCTAGAAACCAACCCGAAGTTTAATGCCAAGACCGATGATTGTTACTTCGTAGGGTATGTTGCTCGCACCGCCTATAGAGTCTACAATAAGAAGACAAAGTAGATTGTGGAATCTTATGACGTGCGTTGGTTGGCAGAAAATCAGACGGATGCTAGATTGGGTCTGGATTGGTTGTTTGATTACACATCACTGTTCAAATAAATAAATGTGTCTTCGAGTGGCTCATCTGGATCAGTCTTTGGTTTGAAGAATATTTCTGAAGATGAAGACGAAGAAGTTGTCTACAGACCTCCATCTGAATCCTTTTCACCATCTAAGGGGGAGTCCCCTGCTACAGCAGAGGGGGAGTCCCCTGTTGCGTCTGAGGGGGAGTCCTCTGGTATGCCAGGAGGGGAGTCATCTATGCAACATGATAGTCCTAAATCTCTAGCCCAAAATGATACTCCTGATGCTGAAACTACGCCACTTACTCCTATAGAAAGAGAGTTCATGCTTAATGATGCTTCCGATGTCTTTTCAACTTTTATGGAACTACTCTTTCCTGAAATTATCTCAAATGAGTTTGTAGCAGAGCTGTCTGGAGCGGCTCAATCAGAAAATGAAGGAGATATCAACATTCACACTCTTCCTGTCTCTCTCAATGATATCAGCCAAGAGATACCTTCAAGGATTCAACGCGATCATCCGATCGATAACATCATTGGTCAGCTGGGCGATAGTGTTAAAACCAGAATTCAGAGTGGAGACGTTAATACTTGTCTTTACTCTTGCTTTATCTCTCAAATAGAGCCCAAGAATGTTGAAATGGCTCTGAATGAGCCCAGCTGGGTAGATGCAATACATGAGGAACTGCATCAATTTGAAAAACTCGGTGTTTGGAAGTTAGTTGAGTTACCAAAGGGCAAGAAGTCTCTTCACACACAATGGGTTTATCGCAATAAGCAGGACGATTCAAGGGTAATTGTGCGAAATAAAGCTTGATTGGTGGTTCGCGGGTTTTAACAAGTCGAGGGTCGTGATTACACTGAAGTTTATGCTCCAGTAGCTCGCCTGGAGGCTATTCGTATCTTCCTAGCATATGCTTCTTACATGAACTTTACCATTTATCAAATGGATGTCAAGACCGCCTTCTTGTATGGCAAGGTGAAGGAAGAAATCTACGTTGATCAACCCCCTGGGTTCGTTGACTCAAAGTTTCCTAATCATGTCTACAAGTTGGACAAGGCATTATATGGGTTACATCAAGCTCCTCGAGCATGGTATGCAACTCTAAGAAAGCATTTTCTCGAGCATGGTTATTCTCGTGGCACTATCGATCAAAATTTGTTTATCAAGCATGTCGGTAATGATCAGATACTTGTGTAAATCTATGTTGACGACATTATTTTTGGTCGACCAGTCCACAACTCAGCAAAGAATTCGAAGGTGTAATGAAGAAGCGGTTCGAGATGAGTTCGTTAGGAGAAATGACCATGTTTTTGGGGCTTCAGGTTAAACAGAATTCAACCTAAATCCTGCTACATCAAGCCAAGTATGTGGAGGATATTCTTGAGAAGTTCAGGTTTCACGACGCTAAATTTGCTTCAACACCAATGGATGAAAGACCTCTTCTGACTCTAGATCCTAACGGTGAAACCGTAGATCAGACTCACTATCGATCAATGATCGGATCGCTGATGTATCTTACTGCAAGCCGACCTGACATCATGTTTGCAGTTTGTCAATGCGCACGTTATCAGGCTAATCCTAAACTTTCACATCTTATTATTGTCAAAAGAATTTTCGGTATATCAAACGCTGCCCAAAATTGGGTCTTTGGTATCCGAAGAATTATGAATTTGATTTATATGCTTTTGCTGATAGAGTGGGTGGTCGTCATCCATACTCTGCTGAATGACTAGAATAACACCAATAACACCGAGGCCTCTCATCTCTTTATTACACACCAATTATCTACCCATGTTCTACCCAACATATTAGTAGATAAAAATATACATTTTTATACATAGTTTAAAAACCTGTATAACATGTTTTAATCAACACATATTCCAAATAACAGATGAGGCATACACACATAACACGTATTTCATAGAGAATACATCAGATCTATAAGATAGAAGAGAGTGAATATACACTCACACGTATAACAACCAAGTATATACACATAACACGTATTTTATAGGAAATACTTCATAATATTGTGATGGAATGAAAATAACTACACACTCACTTGATCAGAAGATGATCGAGCAGCACTACGGCTTGCAGAAGAGGTGTTTCTCCGTAGATCTGGAAGATCTTCACAAAACCGGGCTCCTCGCGGGCAGCGTTTCGGCTCGGGAATAACGCTCTTCGGGATCCTCGGGGCTTCGGATCTTACTTCGGGGCTCGGGAATATTACCGGGGCTTTGGGGTACAAACGGCATGCAAATCGAGGCAAAACTTAGAGAGAGAGAGAGAAGAGTTTGAACAAGAGAAAATGGCTGAATTCGAGTTCTATTTATAGGCTGCTGAGTCTGGGATTACGCGGGGCGTACTCAAATTACGCGGGGTGTACTCAGTACGCAGGGCGTACTCGGGTTACGCGGGGCGTACTTTGACGTCACTGCGTGCGTCGACTGGTGGCACTCGAGTATTGGTCAGACAAGTTGCATCCGACTGAGTACGCGGGGCGTACTCAAATTACGCGGGGCGTAATTGACTTGTCAAACTTCTAAATTGCGTAACTTTCGCATACGAGCTCCATTTTTGACGTTCTTTATATCCACGCGAAGGTCAGACCATACTCTACAACTTTCATTTAGACTCTGTCGGCTAATTTTGACTTTTATTTTTATTATTTATTTTTAGAAGGCTGGGACAGAAAAACTTCGTTATAAATTCATAACTTCTTCGTCTGACGTCCGTCCTCGCCTAACTTGTCATCGTTTCACTACTAACAACGAGATCTTCGATTCTCATTTAGATTGTTTCGGCTAAAAACCGCTCGATCTCAAATCGAGTATTCGGGCTGCACACTGCCACGTCGAAACTTCAGAAAATCATAACTTCCTCATACGAAGTCAGATTTGGGCGTTCCTTTTATGCACGCTCTCGGTTTAACGAAATCTACGACTTTCGTTTAGATCGCTAAGGCTAAATATCGCTCTATCTTAAATTCATATTTTACGTCATTCGGCGTCGTGTCGGTTCTGTCGCGAAACTTCGACAGGTCATAACTTCTTCGTTATAACTCGGATTTTGGCATTCCTTATATCTCCGGAATCCTTGTTTCGACCACTACAACTTTATGCAAAGATGTCGGGCTTATCTCACACTTAAATTTTGACGTTTATTTTATTCTTAATTTATTAAATTATAAAATTAAGAAAATACACACATAAATCACATAATTCAAATAGTTTACAAATAATACATTCTTATTATTTCAAGTTGAGTTACAAGGTTAACCTAGACTATTACATTGCTAAAAATGGCAAGCCTAGAAACACTGGCGTTACAATTCTCTCCACCTTAGAATGATTCCGTCCCCGGAATCACACACCAACAAACAAATGCGGATAGCGACTCATCATGTCACTCTCCGTCTCCCAGGTGAGATTTGGCCAATTCGTGTGTTTCCATCGGACAAGCACTAACTCCACCATCTTACGTCGCAATTTCTTAGTCTTTCGGTCAACAATTGCCTCCGGTTCCTCAATCAACCTTTTGTTCTCATCGATCCTCAACTCTGAAAGTGGAATTATGTCGGGAACTTCTCCCGTGAACTTCCTCAAATAACACACATGGAAAGTGTTATGAATTCCATTCAGTTCTTCTGGTAGTTCGAGCTTGTAAGCTTGGTTCCCAATCCTCTGAAGAACTTTAAACGGTCCAATAAACCTTGGACTTAACTTTCCCCTTTTTCCAAATCTTATAAGTCCCTTCCACGGCGATACTTTAAGCAAAACCGAATCTCCAACTTCAAAATTCATCGGTCTTCACTTTTTGTCAGCATAACTCTTTTGACGATCCTGAGCTGCTAACATTCTCTCCCTAATTATTTTCAACTTTTCAGCAGTTTGATGGACTATCTCCGGCCCCATAAACTGCTTTTCCCCAGCCTCAAGCCAACAAGACGGCGTACGACACTTCTTTCCATACAAAGCTTGATAAGGTGCCATATTTATGCTTGAGTGAAAACTATTATTATAGGAAAATTCTACCAAAGGTAAATGTTCATCCCAATTACCTAGGAATTCCAAGGTACACGCTCTCAACATATCTTCAAGTGTTTGTATCGTCCGTTCACTCTGACCATCAGTCTGCGGATGGTAAGCTGTACTTAAACACAACTTGGTACCCAATTCCTCTTGTAGACTTTTCCAAAATCTTGAGGTGAAACGACTATCACGATCCGACACAATTGTTAGCGGAACACCGTGAAGTCTCACAATTTCCTTCACATAAGAATTCGCAAGCTTTTCCATAGACCATTTCTCATTGGCTGCTACGCACTCTTAGTGAATCGATCGACGACCACCCAAATCATGTCGTGACCATTCTTTGTTCTGGGCAGTTTAGTGACAAAATCCATAGTAATGTCTTCCCACTTACCCATAGGCACAGGCAATGGTTCTAAACTCCCGTACAGTTTCTGATGTTGTGCCTTGACTCTTGCACAAGTCACACACTCGGCCACATACTTCGCAATGTCGAGCTTCATCGTCGGCCACCAATAATAGGGTTTCAGGTCCCTATACATTTTAGTGCTACCGGGATGAATTGAGTACATGGTCTTGTGAGCTTCTTCCATCAGAAGATCTCTGACTCCTCCTGTCTTAGGTATCCAAATCCGATCTTGGAACACCTTCAGTGCGTGACTGTTTACACCGAACACCAACGTTTTGCCCAAACGTTCCTCCTTCCTGTCATTCTTCTCCGAAGCTTCCTCTTGAGCTTTCTTTATACTTTCTAAAATGGTTGAGACAACTTCAATTCTCAACGCTCTAGGCCTTCGCTTTTCAAGATTGACTTTCCAACTGAGAGCATCAGCAACAACATTGGCCTTACCGGGGTGGTAAAGTATCTCACAGTCGTAGTCTTTAAGTAGTTCCAGCCAGCGTCGTTGCCTCATATTCAATTCTTTCTGACTAAAGAGATATTGGAGACTCTTATGATCAGTGAAAAGTTTGCACTTCGTGCCATAGAGGTAATGCCTCCATATTTTCAGAGCGAAAACTACCGTTGCCAACTCCAAATCATGAGTCGGGTAGTTCTTTTCATGCTCTTTCAGCTGTCGAGATGCATACGCGATCACCTTATCTCTTTGGGTCAAAACACAACCCAATCCAACACTAGATGCATCGCTATAAACAGCGAAGTCTTCAACTCCATCGGGTAGAGAAAGTATCGGTGCCTCGCATAGTTTCTTCTTTAGCTTCTCGAATGCTTCTTTATGCTTATCACTCCAAGCATAAGTAGCTCCTTTGTGGGTCAAAGCTGTTAATGGACTAGAAATCGAAGAAAAGCCTTGGATAAACCTTCGGTAATATCCGACTAATCCTAAAAAGCTTCGAATCTCCGTGGGACTTTTTGGTTGTTCCCACTTCATTACAGCTTCAATCTTTGCTGGATCAACCATTATACCTTCTTGGTTGACCACGTGACCCAAGAATTGGACTTCTCGAATCCAAAAATCACATTTGGAGAACTTCGCATACAGCTTCTCCTTCTTCAAGACTTCCAAAACTTCTCGTAAGTGTCTGCCATGCTCTTCTTGGCTTTTTGAATAAATCAGAATGTCATCAATGAACACTATCACAGATTTATCAAGGAACGGATTACAAACCCTGTTCATTAAATCCATGAATGCTGGTGGAGCATTGGTTAGTCCAAACGACATAACCAAAAACTCATAGTGTCCATATCGGGTTCTGAATGCAGTCTTCTCTATATCCTGCTCTCTTACTTTTAGCTGATGATATCCTGACCTCAAGTCGATCTTTGAGAAATAACTTGAACCTTGTAGCTGATCGAATAGGTCATCAATCCTCAGCAACGGATATCTATTCTTTATTGTTGCCTTATTCAGCTCTCGGTAATCAATGCACATCCTCATGCTTCCATCTTTCTTCTTTACGAATAACACCGGAGCTCCCCAGGGTGATGAACTAGGTCTAATGAAACCTTTGTCCAATAACTCCTGAAGTTGCATCATCAGTTCCTTCATCTCCGTCGGTGCTAATCGATAAGGTGCTTTTGCAATTGGCGTTGTTCCGGGCAACAAGTCAATACGAAATTCTACTTGTCGATCGGGCAGTAATCCAGGAAGATCTTCGGGAAATACTTCCGGATAATCACACACAACGGGAATATTTTGCATCACCTTCTTTTCCTTCTTAGCATCGATCACGAATGCTAAGTATGATGTACACCCCTTGGTCAAACATTTTCTGGCTTTCATTAGAGAAATGATTCCAGAATTTACTCTGCGTTTATCTCCATACACCATAAACGATTCCTTTCCAGGCGGATTCACTTTCACTATTTTCTTCTTGCATAAAATTTCGGCATCATTGGCACTAAGCCAATCCATTCCCAAAACGATGTCGAAACCATTAAGTTCTATAAGTAATAATTCCTCGTGGAACTTATTCCCATTCAAATCATTTAAAATGTTTTTCATACGATGGCTAACAGGTACAATCTTGCCACTAGCAACTTCGACTAATAAAGCATTATCTAGTCTCACAATAGGCAAAGCTAGTTTTCTACCAAATTCATGCGATATAAAGGAGTAGTTGGCTCCATAATCAAATAAAATTTGGGCAGGCAATTTGTTAACGAGAAAGGTACCTGAAGCGACGTCAGCTTCATCTTTAGCAGCTTCCAGTGTCATCTAGAATGCTCTCGCCTTTGGCTTTGGCGGAATGTTGGGTCTTGCTGCCTCCTTCTTCTTCGGACAATCCCTTGAGATGTGCCCCTCCTCACCGCAACCATAACAAACATTCTTGGTGAAGGTGCATTCGTTGGCATAATGCCCTGGCTTTCCACATTTGTAGCATGTGGTTTCCCCGCCGCACTTCCCATGATGCTTCTTCTTGCACTTGTCGCACCATTTCGCCTCTACCTTTCCTCCACTTCCTCTCGAACTAGACTTCGAGAATTTACTTTTCTTGCTGGACCCTGAAAATCCATCGATTTTCCTTTTCTCACCAACCTCTGACCTTTCTAGACCTTTTTCCCTGATCTGGGTCTCAACATTTCTAGCAGCCCAGATGGCGGCTTTCAATGTGGTTGCTTGCTTAACCATTGGACCATAGTCCGCTGGTAGTCCAAGGGCAAACTTGTTGACCTTAGAGAGTTCTGTAGGCACCAAATATGGGATAAACTTCATCTTTTCCGTGAAACTTGTAGCGTATTCAGTAACGCTCAATTTCCCCTTCTTCAAATTCTGAAACTCATTACTGATTTCCAGAAGGTCCTGCTCGGAGCAGTATTGCAGTTTTAGTTGTTCCAGAAAGTCTTCCCAAGACATTTTGCTTGCTTCTCCCTTGGGCATAGAGTCAGCTAACAGCTTCCACCAACTCAACACGCCAGATTTTAGCAGAGGGATCGCAAGAGCGGTCTTCTGCCTGTTGCTGCATTCGCAACTTTCAAACATAGTCTCCATTTCAGAGACCCAATCCAGAACATGCACCGGCGTCGGGCTTCCGGATAGGCATGGTGGTTTGGATGCCATGAAATCCTTATACTTGCACCCACGACCATCATTTCCTCCATACTGGTTATTGCGTCTAACCACTGGTTGTTCGTCTTGACCAATGATCCCACTAAAGTTTTCTCCTTCAGACTGCCCTCCATTCTCCTCGGGCTCTTCCGCTTGAATTGACGGTTCTTCACGATTCTGCCTAAGCAGGCGTCTTGTTTCTTCCATTTGACGATCCAACATCATTTGAATCATCATTTGTACACCAGCCATTGTTATCGGTTCAGGTGCAGCAGCTACGACAGGTACTTGCTCGATTACAGGCGGTTGATTCCTGTTTTCATTAGCATTTCCAACTCCGCTTCTTGTTCTCACCATTTTGATCTATACACCGAATAATTTCACCTTATTACTCCAAACGATTACATGCTAGTTCTAATATCGTACATATACGCTTAGAATCCTAAACACATAAACCTTCAGATCCGGTTGGCAATAAACCGTAGATCCGAACAAATAATATCATATATGGCAACATATAACATTTAGCACATAAAAGCATTTTAGGCAACTTTCCTAAAATAAACTAGTGCTCGTGTCTAAAATTTATTAGACACACACCTCACAATCTCCACTTAGAATGCTAAGTTTAAGTTTAGAAATCCTACAAATTCCTAGTTCGCTTAAACTAATGCTCTGATACCAACTGTGACATCCCCAAAATCTCGGCCAGAAAAGTCCGATTTCATTTATGCTTTTTTTTAAAATAATTTTCAGAGTAAATCCTTTTAATTTTAAAAGAGATGCGGAATTTGTTCCCAAAAACAAAACATGATAAAATAGATATTTATCAAAACATTTCATAAAGAAATATGATTTCATTTCATAATCAAAAGTCGGGATGTCATGTTCTGATACAGATCATAAAGCATAAACGATAGCATTACAAGTCATTCAACAAATATATACATATACAGACTTGTAAACAAAACAACTTGATGTTCGCCCATCTTAAGCTCTTGCGCCACCTCCTGTAAAATAAATCAACTGAGTGGGTCAGGCTTGGGAGCCTGGTGAGCATATAGGGTTTTCAACCCACAATAATTATATTTAATTTCAACAATCAACAATAAACCCGATTACCCATTCCCGTTATCCTCACCTCACGTTCCTAAAAATAACGTCTATTATAAGGAACCTATTTCAGGATTTTTCATCGGGATGGACATTACTGCAGAGGGGCTTCCTCAACATTAAGTGTCCTAAAGGCAACCATGTGGGTGATAGAGTACACCGGTGAACACGTCGTTCACAACACCTACAGGTAATAAGCCTGCTAGTGTTCCACAGGACAGTCTAGAATAGTCCGTGGTCGTCATCCATACTCTGCTGAATGACTAGAATAACACCAATAACACCGAGGCCTCTCATCTGTTTATTACACACCAATTATCTACCCATGTTCTACCCAACATATTAGTAGATAAAAATATACATTTTTATACATAGTTTAAAAACCTATATAACATGTTTTAATCAACACATATTCCACATAACAGATGATGCATACACACATAACACGTATTTCATAGAGAATACATCAAATCTATAAGATAGAAGAGAGTGAATATACACTCACACGTATAACAACCAAGTATATACACATAACACGTATTTTATAGGAAATACTTCATAATATTGCGTTGGAATGAAAATAACTACACACTCACTTGATCAGAAGATGATCGGGCAGCACTACGGCTTGCAGAAGAGGTGTTTCTCTGTAGATCTGGAAGATCTTCACAAAACCGGGCTCCTCGCGGGCAGCGTTTCGGCTCGGGAATAACGCTCTTCGGGATCCTCGGGGCTTCGGATCTTACTTCGGGGCTCGGGAATATTACCGGGGCTTTGGGGTACAAACAGCATGCAAATCGAGGCAAAACTTAGAGAGAGAGAAGAGTTTGAACAAGAGAAAATGGCTGAATTCGAGTTCTATTTATAGGCTGCTGGGTCTGGGATTACGCGGGGCGTACTCAAATTACGCGGGGCGTACTTAGTACGCGGGGCGTACTCGGGTTACGTGGGGCGTACTTTGACGTCACTGCGTGCGTCGACTGGTGGCACTCGAGTATTGGTCAGACAAGTTGCATCCGACTGAGTACGCGGGGCGTACTCAAATTACGCGGGGCGTAATTGACTTGTCAAACTTCTAAATTGCGTAACTTTCGCATACGAGCTCCGTTTTCGACGTTCTTTATATCCACGCGAAGGTCAGACCATACTCTACAACTTTCATTTAGAATCCGTCGGCTAATTTTGACTTTTATTTTTATTATTTATTTTTAGAAGGCCGGGACAGAAAAACTTCGTTATAAATTCATAACTTCTTCGTCTGACGTCCGTCCTCGCCTAACTTGTCATCGTTTCGCTACTAACAACGAGATCTTCGATTCTCATTTAGATTGTTTCGGCTAAAAACCGCTCGATCTCAAATCGAGTATTCGGGCTGCATACTGCCACGTCGAAACTTCAGAAAATCATAACTTCCTCATACGAAGTCAGATTTGGGCGTTCCTTTTATGCACGCTCTCGGTTTAACGAAATCTACGACTTTCGTTTAGATCGCTAAGGCTAAATATCGCTCTATCTTAAATTCATATTTTACGTCATTCGGCGTCGTGTCGGTTCTGTCGCGAAACTTCGACAGGTCATAACTTCTTCGTTATAACTCGGATTTTGGCATTCCTTATATCTCCGGAATCCTTGTTTCGACCACTACAACTTTATGCAAAGATGTCGGGCTTATCTCATACTTAAATTTTGATGCTTATTTTATTCTTAATTTATTAAATTATAAAATTAAGAAAATACACACATAAATCACATAATTCAAATAATTTACAAATAATACATTCTTATTATTTCAAGTTGAGTTACAAGGTTAACCTAGACTATTACATTGCTAAAAATGGCAAGCCTAGAAACACGGGCGTTACAATATGCAACGTTCTCTTCTCAATCCTCTAAAACTCCAGTTAGTCATATGTTATATCCTTTGTGTGATTGGAAGAGATCCGACCTGGATGTACAGCATATGCATTCTAAATCTATCTTCTCTTTTAATAATTGTCTGCTCACCCGATGTAAGGAGTATTTTGGAAGTCCATGATGGCTGGGGCATGCTAGGAAGCGGGAAACACGTTCTAGTACAATTAAAATTGAACACATATAGGTTGTCTGTAGATCTCGCTGCTCAATTTAGGTGGACAACAATATCTCTGGTTGTAATCAGTTAAATGATCATAAGAAAATTTTATTTAAGAATTAGGGCCAATCATGATAATAAAATTATAATCATATATATGAGTGTGTATCATGTCATTGGTAAATTGTCCAAATATTGTCACAAATTTTTCGTGTTTAAGTGGACCACAATACTGGCGATCGATCAGACGAAGATGTGAAGATAAAGGTACCGACAAGTGGAATAAGGCTGTCCAACAACTTTGATCCCAGCATCACAAATTCATTCTCAGTAATTAAACTTTAAGTTGTATATTTTAGTTGGAGTTAATTTATTTTTATTTTTATTTTTATTTTTATATTTATTTTAATTTTATTTTATTTTGTTAACTGTTAAAATCTAACAATTATTTTAAATTTTAAATTTTGCAAAGTTAATTTTATTTACTTTATTTTATTTTATTTTTAATTTTAGTTTTAATATTAATCCTCAAAAAGATTTGTGTTTAAATTTTTTGAAAAATATTGGATTGTGTTGGATCCTGCTTTATACTGTACGGTTATTAGGTAAATAAATAGTTGGTATAAAAGGGGGTTTACAGCCGGAATCTTTATCACTTTCTTGATTCCAGCCGCAAACTCTCTCATACTCTCTCTCTCCTCGAAAAAAATTCAACGATTTTTGCGAAATTAATCCGATAGTTTTGAAGGAACTGCGTTTTCGACGAGGAACATGCATCTCGTTCTGTGATTAACTGAGTTTTGAGGCTGAAATCGACAAAAAAGGAGTTTCAGAGTTTATGGTTGAAGCTTACGGTCGTAAGGTGTTTGCGACCGTGAACTCCCCAAATAACCATTAGCGTACGGTCAAGGGTTTACGGCCGTAAATCCTCGTTGACTGCAAACTTGGACTTTGAACAGATTTTCAATTTTAAATATAAAAAAAACTATTAATTAATTATTGGGTTTAACATTAATTTATTTAAAATATTATTTGTCTTACTTGGTGTGTTTCAGTGCAGATAAGATGTCAGCTTTAAAATTTGCAGATATGCACAATCTAGCTATAGTTTTCGCTGATCCTCCGCTGACTCATGGGGACTTCAAGTCGATGATTCATGGTTTACGGGAGTGCTGTCTAGCTTCTGCTATCACAATGAACACAGTTGTATACCAGAAGATCATTCGGGAATTCTGGCAAACTACCAAGATGACAAGGGACGATAATGGAGCTGTAACTGTAAGTGCGATCGTTCAGGGATGCAAGATTATTATTGATGAGACCTTTGTGAGACAGACTTTGCTGATAAACGATCTTCCAACCTTTTCCATGGAGATTGGTATTAGTGATGCTCAGAGAATTCTACGAAAGATGGGATAAGAGGGCGATTCTCCACCAACTATGAAGAAACTTCTGCCGCCTTATTAGAGATTTCTAGCCCACGTGTTCGTGAGCTGTATCTCCGGCAGAAGGGCAGGTGCCGATGAGATATCCCTGAGAAACACTGGCGCGATTGTTTCTCTTGCTGTAGGGATAGGTTTTAACTTTTCTAGATTTATTTTGGACGAGTTTGTAGTGAACATTAATGCTACTACTCGAGATACTTTCCTAATGTATCCTCGATTTATTCAGCTATTCATCAACAAGCAGTTTCCTAATATGGTGAAGGATGGAGAAACATTGGATATGAAGTCTTTGGGTCCTCACACCATTGGACTCATTAAACAAAATCGAAAGGGGAAGGTGGTCTTTCAGTGGTTATATCCTTTAGTCAAGTTTAGACGATTTGCAGAACCGAACGAAGCAGCCGAATCTCAGGGATCGTCAGACAAGATTTCGTCAGAACATACTTCATCAGAAAAGGTTATCTCAGAAGGTGATGTGGTAACAGTATCAGATCATGAAGGTGAAGAAACTGCAGCTCATGCTGTATCAGTTGCAAAAGAGCATAACCTACAAAATATTTAAGTCGAAGGAGATTATAATGAAGGGTCATCTAAGAACACTGCCGAGACCAGTCAATTTGAACATCTTGATCTTACCGTATTTGATCAAGATGACATTCCTGAGACTTTTGGAAAAAATGATGATTTCCTATCAAGTGTAAATCTTAATACCTTGCTAGACAGTGTCAGTGATGTTGCTATCGCGGCAACGGAGACAAGGGAACAGGAAGACGCTTTTAATTCAACCCCCGTTTCTCAAGCAAAAGTGGTTAGTTCTTCAATTACTACGGCGACGGTGTCAGGGATTCCTCCCCTTGACAGTGCATTGCCTATATCTGAACCACTTAAAGATGATCAACAAACAGACCAGGCTGTGCAACCTCCAGCAAAAAGAAGAAGAAGAGATCCTAGGGTCGGGCTTTTAGACTCTAGCCTTTCTCAAGGCGTGCCTACCCCTCCAACTACTACTCCGGCTATCGTAACAACATAACCATTCAATGAAGGCCCCAGTACCGTTTTTGAAACCGGTGGCTCCTCTATACCACCAGGGTTCTCTCTCCCAGGGGCATATCTTGAAGAAGCTTCAATTCGTTTGGCTAAGTTTTTGGCTCAAGAGCAAACCACTGCTACTATTTCTAAGGCGAAAGCTACGATTTTTAATGAGGGTCGGTCTAGAGATGAAGATTCTGTAATCAACGAACTTCAGAAAAGGGTCAATATGCTTGATCAGAAAAACATTGAACTTAGCATCCAGGTTGAAGATCTTCTAAGTGAAAATACAAATCTAAGGATTCAAGTCTCTGATCTCAAAGAAGATGGAGTTACCAAGACCAAGCAAATTTCTGAGTTGCAAGATCACTTCAATCTTTTGACCTCCAGCTACTTTGATCTGAAGAAGAAACTAGAAGAAGATTTTGGTGTTAAGTACAAGACTACTGCTGATGAACATAGAATTAATCTTCACTCTAAGGCTCACCCCATTGTTGTGCCAACTGCTAATACCTCACGGTTTGTGAATCGCTTCGAAGAAGAACCTGCCCATGCTCCTCACGTTGCAAAGATAATCAGAGACAGACAAGATGAAGCAGCTGAGAAGGGACAAAGTTCCGATACAAATGCACCTGGGAACAAATCTACAATCACCGTAATAGATCTCGACGCCGCAAGGTTTAGAGACACATACGATGATAGGTCAGGAATTATTTCTTCAGGTTTTCATGATCCCTTGAAAATGTGGATTGTAAGGAGGAAGATCGGTAATACAGAGCTCTACAAGGACAGTCATGACCTCAATTCTTGGACCAGAGTAGATCTTTTAGAGTTATCTCAATCTCCCTTCTCAAATCCAACAAACAACCAACAAGCAACCAACTTCAAACATTTCCTTGAAGACCAAGTAAAGAAGGGAATCCCATCGATGAAAATTGCTGAATCTGTGATAAAATACTATACAGATGTCATTGACCCTAAAACTGGTCATCCCCTCCAAGTGGTGATGTGGCCTGCTACAAAACAAGTTAAAAAAATTCCAGTGCTTCAGAGCTATCCGGATGGATCCTTGAGTTCAATGCTTTACTGGGTATTTGATGACACAACAACATCTGCTGCCATCAAACTTAAAGAAGGATGCATTCGTCTATATGACAGAATGGATTTGTTCCAGTTCAGAAAATGGGACATTCATCACTTGAGCAATTTTCAGATTCAAGTTGCTGAGGAGATTTTCGAGTTGGCTGCGAAAGAGTACACTACAATGGTTGCCGAGATTATTAATAAGAGAATGTGGAATGGATCCATGAGACTGGGTGATGTAATGATCATGAAGAAAGATTGACCTAAAGCTAGCACCAAACCAAGGGGGAGATTGAAGGGTCTAATTAGTAGTTTCGTCTAGGCTTTCTATATAATAGGTCCTTTTGGTTATTAGATAGCTTATTATAGTTTTCTTGGAGTTTACGGTTGTCTATTTACGGCCGTAAACCCAGGGTTGGCCCAATATTGTATAAATAGGGGTTTGCTAGGTCTTTTGTAGTTGTTGATGCCTCAGTATTTTCAACTCTTGTAACCGCAAGTTGTGCCAGACGTGATTCTAATAGAAAAGTGTGTGCAAGCTTGTTTGTTCTTTATTCTACTCGTTCTTAATTGATTTACTGATTGTGTTTGCTATTTGATCACTGGTAAGATCCGTTTTAGGACCTTACACTTTCTGGTTTATAAACATAGGGGTTAGGAGTTGTTCAAAAGTATGTTTTGTACCCGCATATGTTCTATCTAGAGGTTGCAATTCTCAATCCAACCTGCAACCTGATACGAACCCGACACGAAAATAATGGGGTTTGGATTAAGATTTCTAACCTATCAACCCACTAACTCATTTATTTTATGGGTTGAGTTTGGTTAGATATTTGGCTTCACGGGTCAACCCGTCAACCCGATTATATATATTATATTTAAGAAAAATTAAAATTTTGTTTACGAATCAATGGAATATATGACATAATTTCACTTTGCATAAATGTTTTTAATTTCATTTGAGTGTTTATGAGTTTATGAGTTTATGACTTTATAATAAATGTTTATGAGCTTTTGAGTTTTTGAATTTGTATGAATGTTTTCAATTTCATTTAAATATTTTCATATAAGATATGAGTTGATGGGCTGGAAAGTCATAAATTCATAAACTCATAAACATTTATTTGTAAATTCAAAAAGTCATAAACTCATAAAAATTCAAAAGAAATTGAAAACATTAATGCAAAGTCCAATTGATTCATACATATTTTTAAAAATATAATATATAACATATAATAAGAATGTTTAGCTTCTAGATATTTCCGAAGAGTAATACCAAATAACTAGATCCAATCCTAACTCAACAACTCAACACAAGCTCGAAATCCTCAATCATTAAGACATGCGATATTTGTCCATTCCCATGAATGGATTTACCTTTTTAATGCTTAACTTCCTTCTTTCTTTTAGATCCTACAATGTCATTCAAATACGATTACTACATCATGTATCCAGGAACCACAATTTAGATGCATTTGCAATTTGATTATTCAAGTATTTGATGTAGATTCAAGCATTTAATTTTACCATGTTGAAGATCTTTCAAGTACTTAGGGCAGGTTCGTTTCCTATGATCTTTGTCATTGCACTAATCACAACTTGCCTCTTTTGAATCATCGTTGCGAGGAAGAGGACACACCAATTTGATTCCCTCATAATGGGAAGTTCGGACCGAAACCGTTCCTTTACATTTAAAATTCAAGAATTTCTTCTTCCTTCCGCCAACATTTAGAAAGACGATAACTAGAACTAGATAAGAAATCTAGTCACTTAGGTGTCCTCAGTTTGGAGAATGTTTAAGAATTTCATTAATGTTTTTTTTCCATACTATTCGTATGATAAATGAAGTCAAAATTATTATAAGAACTATCGAAAAACATTTATTAGGGACAACATTATGATTCTTCAGTTTGTCTATGCAACTCTAATTAAGCATCTACAAAAGTTTTCTTTAGCTTGCATGTAATTAGGAATTTTTGATGATTTACAAATCACTCTTTCCTTGCCTTTTGGTGAAAATTCATTTCATATGTTCACAAAAGATCCTTTTGGAACATAAATGAAATTGAGATAATGACACAAGAGACCTTATTTGACAAATCTACATGTTTGTGGGAATAACAACTTAATTAAAGTTAACACATTATTTATTTTAGTGATATGCTCATCAAGGACATCTTTCATAATATCAAAATCAAGGAAGTTCCCATAACAAATGAGCTATTCCCTAGGGAGAACAAAGAGGAGCTATAATTTGAAAGTGCATGAGGTGGAAGACGATTTCTATCTAACCTAAGCGAGCAAGTTTAAAGATTCGATTAAATCCTTAATTATTAACCTAATTTTAAACTAAAGTTAGGATCCATATTCCGATTCATAATATGAAGAGAGATGTTGTAGTCACATCATGAATATATTGTAAGTGGGTAAAGCACTTTACAAATTTTAATCACAATGAAATTCCTAGATCTCTTGAGATTCATCGAACTTAAATGGCATGTGAAGCTTGAATTATGCTCTTACAATTGTCGCTGGGATACCGAGAATCACAAATAGAATGTGAATAACCATACAGACTCGTGTGGCACCCTCGATATCGTTTATGATCTCACATTGACATGGCGATTAACCACACACGCTCTATCCACAAATATACATTTAAATTATGTATAATCGTTTCAACTTTGTAGTTTCATATTAGTGTGACAGTTAACTACGCGCGTTCCACTAACGACTCACAAAGAAATAATGTGTATTTTCATGGATTAACATACAATTTTATATTTTTCTTAAACTAACTCGAGTAAAATTTTATAGAATGTTATGATACATTTACAATACACTTTTAATATGATTAGTGTCCTGTTGATATCATTTCGGCTAAAAACACTCAACCATACAAAGACGCGGTGGGTGAAAAGAACACTCATTTAAAGGTCATTTTATAAACATTTCGTTTTACCTCTCTTATAGTGTAGTTTCGTGAATGATACATACTCTTGATTCGACAGAGATAATGTTTTTTCACATATAATATTATAACCCTTATATATATATATATATATATATATATATATATATATATATATATATATATATATATATATATACCTCTCTTATAATGTAGTTTCGTGAATGATACATACTCTTGATTCGACAGATATAATGTTTTTTCACATATAATATTATAACTCTTTTATATATATATATATATATATATATATATATATATATATATATATATATATATATATATATATATATATATATATATATATATATATATATATATATATATATATATATATATATATATAGGATCGTATAAGAACGAACCAATCTCGTCCTTTACTCTTCAAAATTAGAGGGCATTTGTTAACTGTTATTTTCGTTTTTTCATTTAAATTCGAAATGACACATTTTATAATTACTTTTAAATATTTTGAAATTTTCATCAAAGGGTTAAATGTTGGGGGTTAAAATACGCTAAGGGTTAAATGTTGGGGGTTAAAATACGCTAAAGGAAGAAAATTTGAAAGTAAATCAATGAACAAACATGCTCACTAGAGGCACATGATACCTTATTAGGGCTGTAAACTAACTGAACGTTCGGCGAACCGTTCGTGAACTGTTCGGCGGGAAGTTCGTTTATGTTCGTTTATTTAATAAATGAACGAACATGAACAAAAATTATCGTTCGTTTAGTTAAATGAACGAACATGAACAATGGTCATGTTCGTTCACTTATGTTCGTGAACGTTCGTTTATGATGTTCATTTACGTTCGTTTATGTTCGTTCATTTAAGTTTATTTATATTCATCTATATTCAATTATTTTTTATTATATTGCTATATTATATGTTCGTTTATGTTCATATATGTTTAATTGTGTTTTTTTTATCTTTGTTCGTTTATGTTTGTTTAGCATGTTCACGAATATAAATGAACGAACATGAACAAAGTAATTTATTAAACGAACGAACATGAACAAGAAAATCTCGTTCGTTTATCCGTTCGTGTTCGTTTTGTTGTTCGGTTTTTTTTTTCATCCGCATATTTTTTCGGTCATAATATTTTTTTCTTCGAAAAAAAAATTAAAAAAAAACCAAATTTATTAAAATTTTATTCTCTACAAAATGAACATAATCATGAAAATTTGAATTTTTTATTTTTTATATTTATAAAAAACTCAGAATAAAAATCTAAAAAAACTGTAAAAATTTATGGAATATTTCTACTCACTATTCTAATGACTTTGTAAAAATAATTTTTAAAAATAAGGTGTTTAAATACCAAAGTTGATTTTAAAAGATTTAAAAAAAAAAAAATTAAAAATATTGAACATAATATGATACAAATAGAGATGATTCAAAATATATATGATTCAAAAATATTATAATTCAATATGTTTATGATCCTTAACTTGTTATGATTTAAAAATGTTTTGATTCAAATATTTAATGATCCTTAATTATTATATTTTTTTGTGATTCAAAATTAAATTATTCAAAAAGTATAATAATCAAATTGTTGTATTGAACAAAAAAACTTTATATAATTCAATGTATTATGATCCAAAATATATGATGCATAATACCATTATGATTCAAAACACTACTAGAAACTGAGGCATAGCGACAGACATTTCCGTCGATAGTCCGTCGCTAAAGGCTATCGGCACCGAATTGCTGGTCGAAAAAACCGTTGTCGCTAATAGCCAGCAACGGATGTAGCAACTGTTTATTGACAGATTTGCTACGGTACAAATTGCTCAATGGATCTCTTGATTCAAATGCTAAGCTGTCGCTAATAACCATCGAAAAGCAGTCGCAAATCGGTCGCTAATTATCTCAGAAACACATCAGATTCCATCGCTAGTCTGTCGCTAATTTCCGTCACTAATGCATTTTAACAATTAATTTTGATGAATGAATAAAATTCGATTTTTTTACAAAAGTATATTAAAACTCAGCTACTAATTTAAATATTAATATTCAACTATAGTTTTTATGCATATACATTAGTAAATAAAATTCGACTTTTTATACTTTAGCATCTTCAAATCTAGGAAAAAAAGCACAAAAGTTACATTAGTATCATAATAAACATTTAACTATAGTTTATATACATATACATACTGTCCAACAATGTTGAGGCAAATCATCTTCCTTGTTGATGGGTGAATAGGAATTTGATCCAACACATATGATCCTCTCACCCTTTGAGATGAATCAACAAGATTTATCAACAGAATTAGATCCCACACTTGGTATAGCACCACATCATAAAGCATATTTCCATACCTGTTCTGCATACCCAAATAACACAACATCTTTAGAAGTTCTTTTTAAACATAATAACTTCCAAAATTATGTCAAATAGTATAACTCTGAAAACAAAAAATGAACAATATGCAATCTCTTAGATTAACATTAGAAATTAACAGTATTTGTAGTGAAATACAAAAGAAGGATAGTCATATTAAGTTGTACTTTATGCTTTCAGTCAAATATAAACATGCATATATAGATTAACGAATTATGTCATGTCCATTTTAAGTCTATTAAGTAAAAAAGAAATATTATAATAGTGTGTCAACATGTGAAAGGGAAATATACAACAAGCCAATAACACTTTGTAAGGTAGTAATTTTTACCTTAAAAATGTAATTCACCTGTGTTACTATCATGCATATATGGTCCATTCCGGTGACCCATAAGGTATTGTATTCTGACATTCTTCTCCAATGAATAACCATATCCTACAACAACAATCATTATCATTTGATAACTTCTGATGTATAAGGATCATAATGTTCTTAGAATGTGAATCAAATAAATCAATTAACCATCCAAATAATATTAATATAATTTACTCATGTAAGATACTACGTAACATATTAACAATACATTAAGTTTGGTTGCTTTCATTTTTTTTGTACTTTCAATCTTTTTATTTCTCTCTATTGCCTGGTTACCAAAGAAAAAAATGAACTTGAGCTCCTACTTCAAACACATAATATATAAATCCAGTGCTTTTAGGCAAAATTGAATCCCAAGCTATGGGTATTTTATCATAAAAAAACATATGATTAAGGTTAATCACTAAAGAACAATGACCATGACTTTTTTAGCAGAGAAAAGTACGAAATTAAACAAAAAGACTACCTCTATAAATAATTCTTGTGGTATGAACTTGGACATTGCCTGCAAAAGTAAAATTGGAAGTCTTCCTCACTTTAACCTTTATTTGCTTACACACAACACATTTATGAGCAATACATATGAATAGTTCCCCTTCACTAACGTTTTATTTAAGATACTTTAAGGATTCTACATATAGCTCGAGCACATTTGTAACGCCTGCTTATTTATTAAATAGATAAATAAAATAATGAACGAATAACAGCCCTAAAATAAATAATTATATATCAAAGGATGGCCTCGAGGAGCTAATTGTCACAATTTTAGAAGTCGGGGGTTAAAAGTGTAAGTTTCGGATGGGTTCCGTAAAGAATTATGAGGGCAGGGATTACTAGGTAATTATTGGAACTTCATTTGAAAAGAACTTGTGGAGGAGGGGCAGTTTTAGTAAAAACCGGACCTGAATTGTAAAGAATTTAATGTTAAGGGTTTGAATGGTAAATGTTGGCCTTTATTTGAAAGAAATGTCAAGGGGAGGGGCCATTTGTGGCATTATGGAAATGAGTTTGTCGGAGCATCGGGGGTATATAACCCGTCACCCCCGTCCATACCCTAACCCTAAGAAATCCATCTACAGCCGCCACCTCTCCCACCCTTATACCTTGCTCACCGGTGCCACCATCTTCAGACCTTCCTACCGCCATTCATCAACCTCCAGCCGATGCCTTTCATTCGTGTTCCGATCCGGCGAGTCTAGCCTCCTGTTGCCGCTGCCTCACCATCCAAACGCTACAGCGAACACCAAAGCCTCCATCGTTCTCATTCTTCTTCTCCTTCTTCAATTGCCGTTGTGAGCGCCGCTGCAACGCTGCTGCTCTACTTGCTGCCGCGTCGACGAGGAAGGTCTCTCCGCTGCCTGATGATGTCGTAATGACGTGAGTGGCTAGGAAACACCCCCACCGAGACCGTGTGTGGGCTGTGAGCAAAGAAGAAAAGTTCGTTGACGACCAGAACCACCGGTTGGACCAACCTCATCTCGCACCTCCATTCTTCTCTAGTGTTCGACGTCGTTCAGGCTGTTGTTGTCGTCGGAAGTGGCCCTTGGCCGCCACTGCTGTCGGCGCTTTGTAATTCTGTCGCCGCCAATAGCCACCAGGAGGGTGACTGGATCCGTTTGCAAGTAAGAAAAGTGTGTGGGTGTTTTTTCTTTTTGTAGCATGTGTTATATGTGTAGCTTGTTGGCCAGAGAACCTAGAACAACCACCGCCACCACCATGAGGTGGTGGCTGCCACCTTCTACTACCACCGGCCACCATAGGGTGGCTGTGTGTGTTTATGTTGTTTGGTGTATGTGTTTATTTCAAGTTTTAGCATTGTAAAATGTAATTGGAATGGAATAATGAGAAAGAAAGTCAAACCACCACCTTAGGGTGGTGGATGCCGCCACCGACCGCCATGTCGGGTGGCGGTGCGCTTTGCCTAGTGCTGTTGATTCGTTTAAGGTGCTTGAAACCCTAATGGGCCCAATGAAGCTTAATGGACTCTAATGGACCCAATAAAATCCTTTAGGCTTAATAATATTCTTGTGGGCTTAATAGGCCCAATAAATCCCTAATTGACCTAAAAGCCCAACAAATTGACTAGTGGGCTAGTATATGGATTGGAAACCCTAATTTGGGTTTTCAATAAAACCCTAATTTGGGGAATTAGTCGGGAGACACGGTATTAAATAATAAACATTGGCAAGATTAATCTAAGTGATATTGGACTTAATGGATTAAGTCCTTAGAGGAATGATTCTTTAATGGGTTAAGTAGGAAACTTAACCCTAATCGGCATTATATGTGAAACGCTAACATCACTTGGGTTTATTGTTGGGCCTTTCTATTGGGCCTTGATGATTGGATTATTAATGGGCCATCCAAGAATAATTATATAAACTAAAATAATTTAATGGGCCTAGGGTAAGTCCCATGTAAGGGGTTGTGCCCAATTTGGAAAATTGGGCCATAGATAGGCCATAGTTGGGCCTTAGTGATTGTATAATGTTGGGCCTTAGAATAATACGACATATAAGCGTGGGCCCAATTTGGAAAATTAGGCCATATGCTTGGCTTTGATTTCTAGTTGGCTTTGGGCCTATGGATTGGGCCTTGGGCTTATATGAGCCAAGCTTAGGGTAATGAAATAGTTATCCAAGTATGTATTATGGTTATGTGTTGGGACCCAATTATTAATTTGGTGTTGTTTTGGTGTTGACAGTTCGGGAATCTGTCATCCAACAGCTGGGGTTGAGTCCGTGGGACTTCAGCAAGTGTGGGATTATGTCTATGGGACTTCAGCAGTGTGAGGTAAGTTACCTTCCAGTAGCGGTGGGTCTACGGCCACAATGTCGGCCCACCAGTAGGAGTTGTATGTTAGATGATTGTCTTTGTGATGTCACCTATGTTTGCTAGCACATGACATGTTATATGTGATAGTAGTAGAGTTCGGTGGTTAGGACCGAAGGGTAGGCCAGAACTCTAGATATGTCTGACAGTATGTGATGATATGTTTATATGCTGGCATGATATGTTATATGTGATGGTGGCAGTATGAGGGGAATAGTCCCAAGTTTGGTTGTTAGGACCGAAGGGTAGTTCGGACACCCCAGATATGTCTGATAGTATGTTCATGTTATGATTTATACGATAGTAGTAGTAGGGGGTGGAATAGTCCCCGAAGGTCGGTTGTTAGGACCCACGGGTAGGTCACCACCCCAGAATGGCTTGACATGGGTTGGTCAGCACCCCAGAATGGCTTGACACGGGTAGGTCAGCACCCCAGAATGGCTTGACACGGGTAGGTCGGCACCCGAAAATGGTCGTATCGGGTAGGTCCGGCACCCCAGAATTGCCTGACAGTATGTATGTTATGTGATTGTATGGTATGTGGTATGATGGGGGAACTCACTAAGTTTCATGCTTACGGTTTACAGTTTTGGTTTCAGGTATTCATTTTCAAAGGAAAGGACCCAGCTTGATTGCAACGCATCACACTATGGTTTCCCGAAAATGAGATCTTTGGGATTACACTCTAATATTGTTTTATGACATGTTTTTATTATTTCTACTTTGGTTTTGACATGACAAGATATTACGGATGTTTTATTACACTGTTGGTTTTCTAATAACGTATTTAAAAATGAAAATTTTGGCCTGTATTTTTGAGATGTTACAAGTTGGTATCAGAGCCTTGGTTTGAGGGATTCAGGCACACTCCCGGGTGTGTCTGAACTCAAACTAAGGAATTGGTATGAAAATTTTCAAAAGTAAAACCCTTTTATAAAAAAAAAGAGTTTGAAAAGAATCTGAAAAGAGAAAAGAACTTTGAGAAGAACAAAGTGTGTGATGCGTGCAATCAGCCGAGCTCAAGTAAGTGTTCCCCAAGATACCCTTACATGTTCTGTTATGGTATGATTTTATATGATTATGAGAATTGAATGCTAGATTAGGGCTAAGGATCTAGGAGGATGCCTTATATGCCTATTGTATGTGCTTGTAGACTTGCATGCTAGTACTGATCAGTCAGTAATAGGATAGCCTGTTTAGGTTATGCCTGATTATAGGAGCGTTTAAATTGCATGTACAAATTCCTGATTAGATGATAAAATGATTTGATTGGAATATGATGGTTAGATTTTCCATTGTATGAATGTTGCTTGCTTTTTGCTTTGTGAGACTCTTAGTAATGTGAGCTAACTATTAAGTGAAATGCTAAGTCACATGGGACACAGGCCGGATAATCTCAGAGTGAGAGACTTGACCCTATTGTGTAGCTCTTGTCTGAGTCCAAACGTTCTCAGGATGGGTCTTTTACTCGAAGGATTATCTGATCTCTGTTGCATGTGGCTATATTCATGAGTTAGCTAGTTGACATTACTGGGAACCCTTCAGAAGTTGAGGACTGGGTGAGTTCAGGAACCTAGCAAAGCCTAGGATACATTTAAGTGGGTTAGTAGTGACGATGATTCAGACTTGGGAGTACCAGTTTGAGGAAGTGACTTGGAGGATTCGGGAGGATTACTGAGGAAAGTATGGATATGTGTGGGAGGTAGTATTGGGCCCGTACTACTGAAAGCACAGGATCCATACTCGAATCAGTGAGAGTCTTGGAGAACCTAAGAAGCTTCGAGAAAGAGTTAGTGAACCAGTTTGAGGATAGAGGATGTTCCAGTGTTGCAACTTGGCCATTGGCAACTGAGCTAGCAAGCGTGACAGGGTGTCAGACCCTGAAGGATATGACTTCCAAGAGTTTATAGATCCGAGATAGATTTGGAGCACTTTGAGAAAAGGTTCGTTCCAGGTGAGTGTAGTAGAGGGTCCCGAGAAGAGACCCATGACTCTGATCATCGAGTGAAGGGACAGCAGGGCAGGGCCAGAGTCAGTGCAACACGTACATGACAGTGTACAAGGGAGTTTGTCGCTCCGAGGGTTTAGGTTACTACAGGGTAGCGGGGTTGGTCATGTCAGCAGAAGGTGATCAGTATTCCTTTACATGCTACGGTTATGTCATCTTCTATTGCTGCTAGATGGATGTTGGGAATACGTACCGCTTTGGAATTGTGAGTGAGTTTGGATAAGTCAGGGATCGAGTTGGTTTCCTGCTAGTGTTTGGGGTTATCAAGGATCATATATGCCATCCTCCATGCCGAAAAGTCCTTGATGAACTCACAGAGGGATGCATCTTGCGGAGCGGGCTTCACATGTACTATTATCATTCCGGATCTTTGTCGAGAACTGTGCAGGAGTGTTGTTGGAAGATCCTCGGCCAGGGTTAGAGTGATAGTTCTCCAGTGAAGTCAGTGTTTAGGGATTCTATCATTGTTCAGGTATGGACGGTAATTGTCTATGGATGAACTTTGGAGTTCAAGGCACTACCATTGCCAGGGCAGAGCTGGTGACATGAGAAGGGTAGTGCCAGTCATGCGTGTTCAATGCACAAGTAGTTGGTCATCGCATGTTCAAGATAATTGTATTTTCACATGGGCTGTGTTCGGTTAGAGTTCAGTGATATTGCAAGAATGAAAGTGGGAATAAGTATTCATCTGCCAGAGTGAAGATTAGAGCCTCTAGTTGTCAGCATGTGAGATGGATTGAGGTGTCATACTAGATTAGATTTCAAGAGTACTCATCAAGATTTCCGAGGATGGGAGATCTCAAGGTTTAATCGGTGATTAAACGCTAGCATAGGCAGGTACAGGTTGTCATCAGTGGGATATTAGAAAGCGAGAAGGATTGGCAATCCTTCAATTTTCATGCGCGGTGAAGACTTAGTGAAATCTAAGTGGGGGAGATACTTTTTATAAAGTTCTCCAAATGTGTGTTCTGGTTGCGTGGGGTGCGATCTATTGAGCACCTTGTCAACCAAAAGGGTATTTTAGTTGATCCGGCCAAGATAGAGGTCGTGATGCAGTGGGAGATTCCGAGGTCTCCATCCGAGCTTCGGAGTTTCCTAGGTCTAGCAGGTTATTACCGGAGACTTATTCGGGACTTATCTGAGATTGTGGTTCCTTTGACCCGACTGACCAAGAAATCGGTGGCCTTTCGCTAGGGGCATGAGCAGCAGGCAGCCTTAGAGACTCTCAGACAACGGTTGTGCGAGGGACTTATTATCACCATGCTAGAGGGTGTAAATGATTTCGTGGTTTACTGTGAAACTTTGATCATGGGTATGAGTGCGGTACTAATACAGTGGGGTCACGTGATAGCAGGTCTCGGGAACCAGGGTAGAGTTTTGGTTAGGACTCAAGTTCAGTTGTGTGTTAGGCTAAGTGCGTGTTCGAACCAGTATGGAAAGTGTTGTAAGACTATAGGGGTAGCAGTAGCATTCACTAGCAGTTAGATAGTATGGTTAGTGTTGTAAGACTATGGGGGTAGCCGTAGCATTCACTAGCAGTTAGATAGTATGGAAAGTGTTGTAAGACTACGGGGATAGCTGTAGCATTCACTAGTGGTCAGATAGTATGGAAGGTGTTGTAAGACTAAGGAGATAGTTGTATCATCCACTAGTGGTTAGATAGTGATAGAGTGTCGTGAGACTGCGGGTGTAGTCGTATCATTTACTAGGTCGGTAGATGGCATGTGCGTGTTGTTAGAACGCGGAAGAAATAGTAGTACCCACCAGTTCTGGTGCAGCAATGAGGATATGGAACTTCACTGATTGGATTCAACGATATTGATTCTGTATGAGTGGTTTGTCAGGGAATCAAACTGTATCAAGGCAGCAGATTTCAGACGAAGTGGTTGTGATCTTGTGGTGAGGAATTCGTTCACCTGCGGATTTTAGGGCTTTATGAGGATTGGTCATGGCTACCCTGGGAAGGCTAGGGCATGCCCAGGTTAGTGACCATGTTGCTAGAGTGGTTGGGCGAGTAAGGAATGGTAAATAAATAAATAAAATAATGAACGAATAGCAGCCCTAAATAAAATAATTATATATCAAAGGATGGTCTCGAGGAGCTAATTGTCATAATTTTAGAAGTCGGGGGTTAAAAGTGTAAGTTTCAGTTGGGTTCCGTAAAGAATTATGAGGGCAGGGATTACTTGGTAATTATTAGGATTTCATTTGAAAAGAATTTGTAGAGGAAGGGATGTTTTAGTAAAAACTGGACCTGAATTGTAAAGGATTTAATGTTAAGGGTCTGAATGGTAAATGTTGGCCTTTATTGGAAAGAAATGACAAGGGGAGGGGCCATTTGTGGCATTATGGAAATGAGTTTGTGGGGAGATCGGGGGTCTATAACCTATCACCCCCGTCCATACCCTAACCCTAAGGAAGCCATCTACAGCCGCCACCTCTCCCACCCTTATACCTCCCTCACCGGTGCCGCCATATTCGGACCTTCCTACCGCCGTTCATCTGTTGGATTAATGTCTAAGTCCATAACTATTTTGGTATGCACTTGACCTGATGGTGCGTGGTCCTTTTGGGTTGCCTTCACCAAAGCAACTTGATTGGAGAAATGAATAAAGAGAGAGAGAGGATAATATGATTTATTAATATGTTATAAGAATAATATATTAAAGGAGAAATCATATTTGTTTAATTAATATTGGTCAATAATTAATTAAGAATTAGTTTTGTGATCAAATGTAATTAATTAAACTAGAGGGGCTGATTTGTAATTATGTGATAGTTACAAAATAAGGTAAGGATTATCTTATTTATATGGTGGACGAATTTAAGGTTGGAAAGCCTTAGAATTCGAGTATGATAAGGATTCAAGGATTATCTTATTGGTTGCTTAATGGATAATCAACTAGATAAGGATAATGATTGAAACCCTATCTCTACACCTATATAAACACCCCTAGGGTCATGAATTCGTGTATCCCTTCCCAAGAGGTCCTAGATACGAATTCTAACCTCTCACCTCTCTCTTTATACCTTCTCCATTTGCTTATGGTGTTTGTAAGCCATTAGAGGAGTGACACTTGTGACTCTAAGCATTCCAAAGTCAATCCAAGGTGGAGTTGTGATTGTTATTGCTATATAACAATCAAGGCATGTTCTTAAACCTAATTATATGTTAATGTCGATTTCCATATGTTAGAATTAGGGTTTATAGTATTGGATTCAAAGCATGTACAATAGCGAAACCTAGATCCAAGCATTAGGGTTTGTATGAGCACATAGGATGTCTTATGACCAAAACCCATCAGTGGTATCAGAGCCTAGCTTGGTTTCAATTGTATTGATGCATTGTATAATTGGAAAATCGTTTTTTGGGCTTTATGGCTGAGGAACTCGGCGAGTACCACAGTGTACTCGGCGAGTACAATGTGGTACTCGGCGAGTTCGAGCGTCAGATAAAGCTTATCTCGGGATTTCTTGCTGTTTTTGCATTTGGATAGTTACCTTATCATGTTAGATCAATATAAATCCGATTTTATGATATATATGACTATATTCTTGACCTAATTAAAGATAATTATCAATTAACAAGATAATTGTTTCCTTATAAGATAATTGATTAATTATTTTGAGTAATTGATAAATTGTTTTGCAACAAATCATTAAACAAATCAAATATGGATAATTATGTAACTAAATGTTAGTTTAGATTATTTGTTATTTGATCCTTGTAGTTATGAAAAGTTTCATATTTTCCCCTTTAGGTTTTATAGTTTAAATTTGAACCCAAAAGTTTTGAAGTTTTGAAATTTAAATAGTTAGAACCCTAATGTTTTTGAAATGTTTCAAAACTTGCCATCAAGTTTTGGAATTTTAAAAGTTGGTTAAAAGTTAATTACAAATGTTAAATTCTAAAACCCTAGTAATGTTTTGAAAAGTTCAAATCACACCCTTATGGTTTTATTAATTAATTAAGGAGTATAATTAAAAGAGGTTTAATAAATCCATAAAAGTTTAGGTTAACTATTTAATTGAATTAAAAGTGTAATTGTTAAAGTTAACCATATAGTATTTTAAAAGTGTGAAATACACCCTATACTATATATATAACATTAAAGGTCTAACATTATATATATGTATGAGTAAAAGTCAGTCTTACCGTTAGTAGGCCTCATTCACGAAGCTGGTCTATAAGGGGTGTTTAAGGAAATTGCCTATAAAATAGCGATTGAATGGGTATCCACTCTTACCCACCGCACTCTTGACTAGTGGATGGTCGTTAGCCGAACGGGTAGGATAGGACGAAACCTTCCATTATAAGTATAATGAAATACAAAGTAACTAAATGTTTTTCAAATTCCCAATCTTAGTTACTTAGGCAAAAGTGAATTGATGCAATTCCATGAAATTACACTTTGTGCCCTTGCGAAGACGTTAGTGGAGCGTGTGTGGTTTACCGGCACACTAAATGGTTCTAAGCAAAGGTAGCAAAGGGTGACTCAATGTTTGTCATAGTTCGGTGGAGCGTGTGTGGTTTACCGGCACATCGAATAGGTGATTGTAACATGTGAGGGCACCATGTAGTTTGCATGGTTATTCACACCCGCTTTGTGATCCTCGGCATCCCAGTCACAAACTAGAGGGGCATATCGAGATTTAAACATGCCGTTGAAATGTTCAATGAATCTCAAAGGATCTAGGAGTTTTCATAGATTTAAAACTTAAAATTATTTTTCGTTTTTCATGGTGGAAATTAGTGAATCGTCATTCACTTACCTTCAAATGTTCTGCAATTTGGGTTACGACATCCCTCTCCCGAGTTGTAGGATATTGTGTTGGGTCCTAGCCTTGGAATTTCATTTGGGTGATTTACCAAGGACTCAATCAATCAACTAACTTGAATTCGTTTTTTTCTCCCGATGTCAAAGTTTGACAACTATGGTCTTCTCAAGTCCCGTGGAACAAGCATTCCACATGAAGATGATATTCCACGATTCGATCGAGGAACAAGAAATCATGCTTCACTTCCTCCTCCTCCTCCAATTATTCTCCCTAACCCACAAGATTGTAAAATTGAAAGGTTCAATATCACTCAAGCCCTTTTGGCAAGTGAACATAAAGAGGGCAAGTCGGTGTGTGCACACGTCTTAGGATGAAGTCACACATTGATAGGTTAAGAATGATGGGATCCGTTGTCGGTGAAGAGATGGTTGTTGATTGGGTTCTTCAGTCACTTCCTAACTCGTATAGTGAGTTCGTAAGAGAGTACTATATGATGAACCACGACGTGACACTTATAGATCTCACCTATATGTTTATTGCTGCTGAATCAGCAATGGTTTGGCGCAATAGAAAAGCAAAGTTGATTGGTGAATCTACCTTCAAGACCTCTATGGATATAGACAATGGCAATGGAAGACATGCAATGATCGAAAAGTTTGATCATAAGTGAAAGGCGATGTCTGAAGTAGTTCCATGTGTTGTTCCAAAAGAATCAATTTGCTTTTATTGCCAAGAGAAGGGGCATTGGAGACGAAGTTGCCCTATTTATCTAAGAGATCTAAGAGATGGGAGAGTCAAAAGTATGACTACGCTTTAGGTAAGAATCCACTATCTAACTCCATTAAGTTCCTATTCATTGATTCTTAATACATGATGTGATAAGATTGCATTTGAATGTTTTGAAGGATCGGTGAAAAGAAAGGAAGCTTGATAAGAGAGCAAGATGAATCTAATCACAAGAGATGGATCTTGATCGCATGGACTTGAAGATTGGATTTTGAGCTTAGATAGTTATGATAGAGTTGTTAGAAATTTTCTTTTTACATAGTTTTCAATAGATTTTGCATTGTAAGGACAAATGTTTTTCCGCTGCTTTTATAAATAAAATAAATTTTGTTTGACTTATTTATTTATTTGTTTACTCCCTTGCAATGAAATCGTTATATGAAAATTGATGTTTGAATATTTCTACAACGAATGGATGTGATTCTTAGTTATGTTATTTATGGAAATGTCAAGAATTTACCAAATAGGGAGAGTTTCTCATCGCCCAAGTTTCAATTGGATAGAAACTTGGAATCATGCAACGTGGATGCACGATGAATGAGAAATTACGTATTTGGAAATTAGACTAATTCATTGACAAAGTGTCAAGTGAAGGACTAGGAGATCAAGTACACAAAGTTGTGTGTTGATCAAGTTCACCATAAGAGTAACAAATATATTCGTCATTATTTACTAAAGGTTTGGTAAATATGATTATACTTATAAGATTAAGTGTAATTCTGAATTGATTAAAGGGTTTAGATCAATAGTAGAACGAATAACAAGAATCATGTAGGCAGAGATATAAAAGTTTCTCCATTCTAAGAAGAAGGGAGAGTACCTTTTATGCTTTATGATAGGTCTTAATGATTAAGAACCATATCTCAATTGATCCTCTAAGTGAGTCTTGGTACAATTGTATGTCCAAGAAGAGGAATCAAAGATTGATGAAATGGTCAAATCAAGAAGACAATCATACTTCGTTCGAAAACAAATCTTAAAGTCAAGATTGTGACATTGAGTGAATAGTATTAAGAAGGTTTATAACATTCATCAATTGTGGAAAGTTGTGATGTCTTGGATAAGACAAAGACCAACTAAGACCAAAATTATGAAGTGTTTTGTTTTGATATAAGCTACACTAACTCTTGAATATTTGTTTGTCAAGAAATGTTTTGATAAGAGAATCGTATATGTCAAGGAGTCAGTGGGAGTCTTAATAGTCTTGAAAAGTTTCAAGAACAAATCAAATAAACCTTATCGATCATCACTAGCACACGAGTTGAGGTTTACAACCTATCGTGAAGACATTATTTTGTTTCTGTGCCAATCCAATCGAGTTAATTATGCATGTGAGTCCTATGAGTTCTCATTTGAATGCATAAAAGGCAAGGACCTTGATCAATGGAAAGTACATTGATAGGAAAAGGTGAGCTACTTAACTACTTGGAAGACATGGTGGGCAGCTATGCTACCATAAGGCAAGAAATCAAGATTAAGAAAGTTCGATCCATATGAGTTTGAATTTGTCGTAAACTTTGGTTTTTAACAAATTCACATGGATAGGAACACATACACCGTTTAAATCTAAGTGTCATAAGATTTCCTCCTTCATGAAAATGATTGTGAGAAAATGCTTTCACTAAGAAAGATTTTAAAGATAGTGATTGTAAAATTGCATTCTCGAATTCGATCATGGTTACGACATCCCTTTCCATAATTTGAATTATGAGGTTTGGCAATTAGTCTTAATTGTTAAGACACACATATGAACTATCTACAGCAAAAGTGTATAAGTTCAAGAAGTCTTGATAAAAGATTATCAAAGCACTAAGTATTAGAAACATGAACTTAAGAAATTCAATAAGTATTGTTTTTCTGAAAGTTAAGATGTTTATGAATACATGTCGAAGCTAGTGGGAGCATAAGTGTTATGTTTTATAATAATCATCATGATAGTGGGATCATAAATGTTATGATTTTATGATTATTAAGGCAAGTATTGCATAGTTGGCAATATTAATTATAGAAAACAAGAGTCATACTTTGCAAAGTTGTAAGAGTTGAAAGGTTGTTTTGCTATAATTAAGGGAGAGAATATTATGCTTCATTTCAAATCTAAAGGATTAGGTTGTGGAATGTTAATAAATTTAGTCAAGGGTACATAGTGTGTTCTTAAAATTTCGATTATGATTACGGCATTCCTCTTCACAATTCGAATTTTGAGAACATAGCAAATAAAACATTGTGCATCATGTCCCATACGCTTCGGGTATAGGATCGATTGCAAATGCTTTAATGTTTGACCATTCTAAAATTTTCCAAATGTCTAGCACATTTAGAGGGAAAAGGGACTAGAATTGGTTTTGACTAAAATAATTAAACAACTGTCAAAGAACAATCCAAAGTTCGACGAGGATTGGTTGCTTGTGAGTAGTTGGAAGCATGGTATTAATGGACCATATTGACATTATGATGAATAGAAAAGATTCTATTAAGAAATGAGTTGTCATATGGAAAGTATGGAAATGTATCTATATTGGGAAGTAAATATTGAAAATCTAGATTAGAAACTTTTATGCAAAAGGATGTTCAAAGGAATGTACTTTTAGAGAGAGACATCATATCTAAGGAATTGTCTTGTAACAATCTCCGTTAGAGGAATTTGTAATATCATTGGCAATAGTCTTTGAGACTTTGGTGCAGTGACATTACAAAAGGATCGTTTCATAAAGTCTTAGAATCTAGTATATTCTATAAGTAACACGAATTTGATATTCTTACACTTAAGAAAATGGATTTGGAGTTGTGAAATGAGAATGATTGGAAATGTGTTCAATTTGTCTATTTCACAAAAGTAAGAACCATAGGTAAACATTGTGTGCATGCTAGGAGCATGGGACAAGTGTAATGATTCAAGTAAGAAGTTGATTACCCGAAACGACAAATAATGAGTAATCGATATGGTGATAAATAAAACGTGTTTTGTTTATACTCAAAGGTTTGAGGCCATATGGGATTAGTATTATTCTTGTGTTTCACCTTGCATGTTTTGACTTCCAGAATAATTGAGTTTATTAAGAATAATCGAATTATTCAAACGGGTCACAGTCGTTCATATGTTGGAAGTAGGTATGAATGAAGACTGTCGTGAATTGGTGTGTGATTTGTCTAAAAGAGTATTAGACATAAGCAAATGTTTGCTGCAACGTTCATGAGTGCTTATGAATATGATTTGAGCATTGGATTAAACCCACGCTCACTTGGATCACTCCATGAATTGTATTACGAGTGATTGGTGAGACGATAACATCTTATATTCTTGAAACCGAGATGTGTGAGTTGTATCTTGCGAATCGGTTGCACATTGATAATATGTAAACGCACTAGTAACTTGGTGTTATAAAACATATTGTTGTGTGTAATTCGGTGAGTGAGTGAAAGCGAGCATTGTATCAAAGTTTATCCGTTCCTTTTATCCAAAGTAGGATAAAAGCGATATCTTTGGGCCCCTCGATGGTTTAGTGATGACATACGTAAATGCTCGGCCGGGCTAGGGCTAATTTGATTTGTTCAATTAGTCTGTCGTCATAAATCGGAAATCGAGATATAGTACAAAGAGAATGATTTGAAATCATATCTCATACGATATCTAGAATGGAGGAATATATGATCCCTTATCTAAGGACACGCGTATCTGATATGATTAGAGTTGACAGCGGCTTTGGAAAGCTACGATTGCAGATTAGGATCTGAAGTCATACGCAAAATAGTTGTTAGACTTATCCAAGTGGGAGACTGTTGGATTAGTGTCTAAGTCCATACCTATTTTGGTATGCACTTGACCCGATGGTGCATGGTCCTTTTGGGTTGCCTTCACCAAAGCAACTTGATTGGAGAAATGAATAAAGAGAGAGAGGATAATATGATTTATTAATATGTTATAAGAATAATATATTAAAGGAGAAATCATATTTGTTTAATTAATATTGGTCAATAATTAATTAAGAATTAGTTTTGTGATCAAATGTAATTAATTAAACTAGAGGGGCTGATTTGTAATTATGTGATAGTTACAAAATAAGGTAAGGATTATCTTATTTATATGGTGGACGAATTTAAGGTTGGAAAGCCTTAGAATTCGAGTATGATAAGGATTCAAGGATTATCTTATTGGTTGCTTAATGGATAATCAACTAGATAAGGATAATGAATGAAACCCTATCTCTACACCTATATAAACACCCCTAGGGTCATGAATTCGTGTATCCCTTCCCAAGAGGTCCTAGATACGAATTCTAACCTCTCACCTCTCTCTTTATACCTTCTCCATTTGCTTATGGTGTTTGTAAGCCATTAGAGGAGTGACACTTGTGACTCTAAGCATTCCAAAGTCAATCCAAGGTGGAGTTGTGATTGTTATTGCTATATAACAATCAAGGTATGTTCTTAAACCTAATTATATGTTAATGTCGATTTCCATATGTTAGAATTAGGGTTTATAGTCTTGGATTCAAAGCATGTACAATAGAGAAACCTAGATCCAAGCATTAGGGTTTGTATGCGCACATAGGATGTCTTATGACCAAAACCCATCATCATCAACCTCCAACTGATGCCTTTCATTCGTGTTCCGATCTAGCGAGTCTAGCCTCCTACCGCCGCTGCCTCGCCATCCAAACGCCATAGCGAACGCAAAAGCCTCCATCTTTCTCATTCTTCTTCTCCTTCTTCAACTGCCGCTGTGAGCACTGTCGCAACGTTGCTGCTCTACCTGCTACTGCATCGACGAGGACTGTCTCTCCTCTGCCTGATGCCATCGTAATGACGTGAGTGGCTAGGAAACTGCCCCACCGAGACCATGTGTCGGCTGTGAGCGAAGAAGAAAATGTCGTTGACGACCAGAACCACTGGTTGGACCAACCTCATCTCGCACCTCCACTCTTCTCTAGTGTTCGACGTCGTTCAGGCTGCTATTGTCACTGGAAGTGGCCCTTGGCCGCTGCTGCTGTCGTCACTTTGTACTTCTGTCGCTGCCAATAGCCCCATGAGGGTGGTTGGATCCGTTTGCAAGCATGAAATCTGTGTGGGCGTTTGTTCTTTCTGTAGTACGTGTTATATGTGTAGCTTGTTGGCCGGAGAACCTAGAACAACCACCACCACCATCGTGAGGTAGTGGCTGCCACCTTATACTACCACCGACCACCATAGGGTGGCTGTGTGTGTGTTTATGTTGTTTAGTTTGTGTGTTTATTTCGAGTTTTAGCATTGTAAAATGTAATTGGAATGGAATAATGAGAAAGAAAGTTAAACCACCACCTTAGGGTGGTGGTTGCTGCCACCGACTGTCGTGTCGGGTGGCGGTGCGCTTTGCCTCGTGGTGTTGATTCGTTTAAGGTGCTTGAAACCCTAATGGGCCCAAAGAAGCTCAAATGGGCCTAATGAAGCTTAATGGACCCTAATGGACCCAATAAAATCCCATGGGCTTAATAATATTCGTGTAGGCTTAATAGGTCCAATAAAGCCCTAATTGACCTAAAAGCCCAACAAATTGACTAGTGGGCAAGTATATGGGTATGAAACCCTAATTAGGGTTTTCAATAAAACCCTAATTTGGGGAATTAGTCGGGACACAAGGGAATTATTAATAACTTGAAATATTAAATAATAAACATTGGCAAGATTAATCTAAGTGATATTGGACTTAATGGATTAAGTCCTTAGAGGAATAATTCCTTAATGGGTTAAGTAGGAAACTTAACCCTAATCGACATTTTATGTTGGGCCTTTCTATTGGGCCTTGATGATTGGATTATTAATGGGCCATCCAAGAATAATTATATGGACTAAAATAATTTAATGGGTCTAGGGTAAGTCCCATGTAAGGGGTTGTGCCCAATTTGGAAAATTGGGCCATAAATGAGCCATTGTTGGGCCTTAGTGAGTGTATAATGTTGGGCCTTAGAATAATACCACATATAAGCTTTGGCCCAATTTGGAAAATTGGGTCAGATGTTGGGATTTGATTCAAATTGGGCCAGATGTTGGGATTTGATTCTTAGTTGGCTTTGGGCCTATGGATTGGGCCTTGGGCTTATATAAGCTAAGCATGGGGTAATGAAGTAATTATCCAAGTATGTATTATGGTTATGTGTTAGGACCCAATTGTTAATTAGGTGTTGTTTTGTTGTTGACAGTTCGGGAATCTATCATCCAACAGTTGGGGTTGAGTCTGCAGGACTTCAGCAAGTGTGGGATTATGTCTACGAGACTTCAGCAGTGTGAGGTGAGTTACCTTCCAGTAGCGGTGGGTCTACGGCCTTGATGATTGGATTATTAATGGGCCATACAAGAATAATTATATGGACTAAAATAATTTAATGGGTCTAGGGTAAGTCCCATGTAAGGGGTTGTGCCCAATTTGGAAAATTGGGCCATAAATGGGCCATTGTTGGGCCTTAGTGAGTGTATAATGTTGGGCCTTAGAATAACACCACATATAAGCTTTGGCCCAATTTGGAAAATTGGGTCAGATGTTGGGATTTGATTCTTAGTTGGCTTTGGGCCTATGGATTTGGCCTTGGGCTTATATAAGCCAAGCATGGGGTAATGAAGTAATTATCCAAGTATGTATTATGGTTATGTGTTAGGACCCAATTGTTAATTAGGTGTTGTTTTGTTGTTGACAGTTCAGGAATCTATCATCCAACAGTTGGGGTTGAGTCTGCGGGACTTCAGCAAGTGTGGGATTATGTCTACGAGACTTCAGCAGTGTGAGGTGAGTTACCTTCCAGTAGCGGTGGGTCTACGGCCACAATGCCGACCCACTAGTAGGAGTTGTATGTTAGATGATTGTCTTTGTGATGTCATCTATGTTTGCTACTACATGATATGTTATATGTTGGCATGATATGTTATATGTGATAGTAGTAGAGTTTGGTTGTTAGGACCGAAAGGCAGACCAGACACCCCATATATGGCTGATAGTATGTGATGATATGTTTATATGCTGGCATGATATGTTATATGTGATAGTAGCAGTAGGAGGGGAATAATCCACAAGTTCGGTTGTTAGGACTGAATGGTAGTTCGGACACCCCAGATATGTCTGATAGTATGTTCATGTTATGATATTTGCGATAGTAGCAGTAGGGGTGGAATAGTCCCTAAGGGTCGGTTGTTAGGAACGACGGGTATGTCAGCACCCCGGAATGGCTTGACATGGGTAGGTTAGCACCCCAAAATGGCTTGACACGGGTAGGTCAACACCCCAGAATGGCTTGACACGGGTAGGTCGACACCCCAGAATGGTCGTACCGGGTAGGTCGGGCACCCCAGAATTGCCCGATAGTATGTATGTTATGTGATTGTATGGTATGTGGTATGATGGGGGAACTCACTAAGCTTCGTGCTTACGGTTTACAGTTTTGGTTTCAGGTATTCATTTTCAAAGGAAAGGAGTCGACTAGATCGCAACGAATCACACTATGGGTTTCCACAGATGAGATCTTTGGGATTACACTCTGATATTGTTTTATGACAACATGTTTGGATTATTTCTACTTTGGTTTTGAGATGACATGATATTATGGATGTTTTATTACACTGTTGGTTTTCTAATAACGTATTTAAAAATGAAATTTTTGGCATGTATTTTTGGGATGTTACAACATTCCTAAAAAACAAAGACAAAAACCAAAGATTCATGTTCATTTCCCATCCAACCACTTTTGGATTCAGTATGAAACTAAAAAAATATATGCACATCTATATATCTATAGCATTCACCAATTTCAAATCAAATTAATACCTAAAATAAAAAAGGAGAGACTGAGTTGTAGATAGTTAACGACGTGAGACCTTCTGATGAATCCTACAACATTCCCTTCCTTCTTCCTCCCCTATAAAACACAAGTAAAATCACAACATAAATACAATGTTATGCAACATTAGGAGTGGATTTGTTTAAATCAGCCACATTGGGGTGGGAGGTGGTTTGAATCGGTGATGATAGGGTTGGGGGAAGCCAAAGTCGATGTTGGGCAGTGGTGTTAAATGAAATTAGATTAAGAATATAGCTATTTTGGGAGGGAGACATCGAGGGAAATGAAAATGGCAAGCAAGAAATAAAAATTCCAAGCGAGAAATTACTATAGCAACCGACCTAGTGTTTATTTTCGAGAAGAAATTACAGAGTAATTGTTATCGTTGCTAATCCATAGCTAATCCCTCACTAGACCGTCGCTAATCCATCACTAAAAGCAAGGTTTTATTATTTATCAATTAATATACGTTCAAGCGGAAAATTACGATATCTAACGCTGATTCCGTTGTCGAAAGTCCAAATTCTAGTAGTGAAATACTATGATTCAAAATAATTAAATTTAAAACTTTATGATCCAAAAATAATATGATTCAAAAATAGTATGCACAGAAAATATTATGATCCTTAATATTCTTCTTATTTCAAATTTTATAATTGTTAAACATTAAAAACTTAAACCGATAACTAGCTTAAAAAATAAAAACAAAATATATTAAAAATAATAATAATAAAGAAAACCCCTACTATCTTGAAGTATGTAGTAAAAATTGTTAAAGAAAAAAAAAAAAAAATTTAAAATAAAACAATTTTTTTTTAAATGTCATAAACGAGCATATATATATTTTTTTAGTTTTTTGAATTTTTTTCACAAAAAATAAAAAAACGAAAAAGAAAATAAAAACTCATTTAAATGATATTCTATGGACGTTTGTCAAACATGATTAAACTACCTCTCTCTCTCTCTGTGTGTGTATGTATGTATGTATGTGTGTATATATATATATATATATATATATATATATATATATATATATATATATATATATATATATATATATATATATATATATATATATTATAAAGCATATGGAACTTTTCTTGAAATTTAAGAGGGACATGCTTGAAAACTTAATGTACAAATTTGTTATGCACTAATTGTTCATCTTTTTATAAACATAAACTAATTATGGTAAAGTATAATCCTGAAAAATATTTAAGGAAGGAAATACCAATTAAATTTTGTTTATTTTTTTTAACGTGGATAGAAGATTATACTAAAAATTAAAGAATATGAGATTTGTTATCGGTTCATATTACTATTACTTGATTCACAAAAGTTCACGATTCCACGTTTTTTAAACATATTTCGACTTCAGTTTTAATTTTTTAGTTGATTTTTCTTTCCTTCATTTTTCATATCGATACTTTATAGGCAGAAATTCTTGTGGATTTCCAAGGATGTTTTTCGTTTTAGTGCTGCGATTATCACATAATGATGTGCCTCTATATCCTTGATTTTCTATTAATTATTTCCATCGTGATTATGCATTGTTGTTACTTTTGATTATCCATATATCTATGTATATGTTACAGTGTTGACATGAAAAAAAATTGTGCATTTATATTCTTGATTTTCTATATATTTGTGTATATGGTAAATTTGTACATGGTGTGTCTATTCTCTTCTCTTTAGTGAATTTATAGAAAACTTGAAGTTGATATTTAATAAATTGAAACAATGGTGTTATCTTTTCTAAAGTATTACTTGAGAGCTATTAACAGTCGTTCATCCATCTAACTTTTTGATGGGTGGGTCGATTCAAGCTCTACAAGAACAAGAATCTATGTCAACAAAAGTTTTCTCGCTTTGATCTTTTTTTCTTCATAAAATATAAATATTATTAGTTCTTACGTTTAAGCCTGTGCATTTTTCTAAAAGCTTATATTTTCATGTTGAAAATCAGTTTTCGAACCATCTTGAGTGGCTTCATCATCTAGATAACAAATTTAGGTACGACTAGTTTGTTATGTAGTACACGATAAAACAAGGTACACGACAAAACCAGATGAATCATGCTTATTGTGTATTTAATTAATGGTCATTGGACAAAAATACATCTTCTTTTGTTCTGCCCATTTCTTTAATTTTATTTCTCATCGTTCCAAGATATATGATTTCCCTCCTTGTCCTTATTATTGAAAATAGTCCAAGATAATTTGTTATAGGATGAAACCTTCAAAACATTCTCTAAAAAAAGCTTTGATTTTTTGGATTTCTATTTTAAAATTAATTTTTAATCGTCTTCTTAGGACTCAACGTGGAGAAGAGATTTATATTATCTTATCTTGGGCATGATGTTTGTCTAAAGGTTGGGCATGGAATATTTCTAACATATCAACAATAAAATTTGTGGCCATTGAAACAGTCAAATAATATTTTGTAACATCCAAAATTTCATTTTTAATTTAACAACACCAACATTTCCAAAACATCATCAATACAAGTCAAACAAAATAATGTATAAAACATCATAACAATCAGATTAAAACACCAAAAAGCAGAACTAGGTGGTGTATGCCTTTTAATCATCCAAAGCCCTTCCCCTTGGAACAGGAAGTACATGAAATATAAATCGAAAACTATAAGAACAAAGCTTAGTGAGTTCCTCAAAATACCATATACCATACATAATACACATAGAATTGGCCCCGCCAGACATCGAACCCCGCCCGACATCGAGCCCCGCTCGGTATACAGATCGGGCCCCACCCAGAATACATAATACATATTACAAATAAACACATACACATACAATAACAACAAAGATACATAGCATACAATATGGTCATCGAGCCCTAGCCAACATCGAGCTTGCTCGATAAGCATACAAGTACATAACATATGAAAGAGTCACGCAGACAACTAGCATACTAACATAGTATCATCATGGGTCGACATTGGTGCCTTCGACCCGTTAAACTAAGTGAGGAAACTCACCTCACGATGCTGAATCACACTAATAATCCCTGGCTATTAGTCCGATGAATCCACGAGCTATCAATATCAAATGACACCCAATTAACAATTGAAGTCAAAACTATATCCTTCAATCCTTAATTAGGAGAAAAACAATTTAATCCCCGTACTTAGTTTGATCCAAGACTAAGGCGTAAAATTTCAATCCAAGGGCCCAAAAACCAATTATCCATCTAAGTACTACATATGGCCCAATTTTCCAAAATTGGGCCAAAATCCCCACATAAGCCTTACCCAAAGGCCCACAAAATATTCCTAGTCTAGGATACTTACATTTAGGTGGCCCAACAAGGCCCCAAGCCACTAAGCCCAAAGAATAGGCCATAATTGAAGCCCAAACTTGCAAGGCCCAACAAACTGAGTACGTGGGGCGTATTCAGCACGTACATACAACATACTCGCTTGAAGGATTGTACGCTAAGTGTGTCTGCTTCTACGCCCAACATCCTCGCCCTATTTAGCCATTTTAACACTTAACCCCTTAAAAAACTGCAGAACATAGATCTAACTTCCTTGAGCTAGAAAATCACATAAAGTTGTTAAATTTACGTTCAAGCATGGCTAAATGAAGCTCTTATGCTTAAAATGGACTTATTAAGGGACTTAATGCATGCATGTGACTAAGAATCCCAAAAAGCTTGCACCTTTATGCTAAAGGAGACCATATCAAGCTCATATCTAAAATAACAGTCCATAAAATGACTTAAATCTTCTAATAACCCAAAAAGGAGACTACAAAATCTACAAGCCAAGGTATAAACTTGATACCTCAAAGAAACTGCAAAAAGTGGAAGGATTCTGGATCTATAATGTAACGCTCGTTCCAGTTATCAATTATTTCTCTACATTTTAGGGTTTTGGATTGGGACTTGACGAGTTGGGGAGCTCCAACTCGTCGAGTAGGAATCATTATGGACGCAGGATGGAGGGTCTACTCGGTGAGTTGGAAGGTTCAACTTGACGAGTAGACGCTGTAAAGGAAAACACTAATTTTTAGGGCTTTGTTCCCTATATAAAGAACTTATGTCTCATTGTGGCCTCCTTTATCGTATTTGCAGCCCAGAGAAAACCTAATTCGAGCCTTGTGTGTTCTTGAGTGTTTGTGAGAGCTTTTGAGAGTGATTTTGGTGTGATTGTGAAGGGATTTGGAAATTGAAGAAGTTAGAGCAAAAGGAGAGGTTGTAGATCTGACGTGTACTCTGTATTGGCAACCTTTTGGAGGTAAAAAGTCTTTACCTTGGATTTCCATTTCTTAGATCTTCCCTTGTGCAATAGTATGGTTATTTCTAGTGCAAAACGGAGTCACTCTTGGGTTTGAGCTTGTCTTTAGGACATGACTTCATATTTGGACTCCTTATGGCCTCTTTGGACGTAAAGTTGTTATATTTATTAGGTTATGACCCTTCCTCATGACCTAAACCCCTTATTAAGTTTTATAAGAGTATTTTAACCCCTTGGATGCCATGCATGAACATAAACTTAGCAACTTTACATGGTATCTTAACCCTAGGGGATTGGATCTCTAGTTTGGGGCTTGGATTCGACTGGAAAGGTCCAGATATGAAAAAGATTGAAGGAACTCGACGAGTTGTTGAGCCAACTTGACGAGTTGGATCAAATTACCCCACCTTTTGGATTTTGTGTGAACTCGGCGAGTGGGTGAGATGACTTGACGAGTTGATTTGTGCTTTCGGCCTCCTGGACACTAAAGAAATCGATGAGTTACTCAGGCAACTTGGCGAGTTGACCTGAGTTTTCGATTTTCTGAACACTCAAGGAACGTGAAGAGTTGCTAGATGCACTCGATGAGTTGGGCTCAACATGGAAAATTGACCTGGAATGTTGACTTTGGCTTTAACCGTGGTTGACCAAGTTTGACCTTGAGGGTATTTTGGTGTTTTGCCGAACACAAAATGGAATATGCCCCCGAATACACTCAGTCTTCCAGTTCTCCTTTTTTAAACCCTCCACTTGGGCCTCCTTAACCCTATCCAATAAAGGTGAAATTATCGTCATCCTCTAACATACTTCTCGGATTGGGGAAGTCTTCGTCTTACGACTTAAAGCATTGGTCACTACATTGGCCTTCTTGGGGTGGTACAAAACCTCGTAATCATAATCTTTCACCACATCTAGCCACCCCCTCTGATGCATATTCAAATTTTGTTGATCCATCAAATACTTCAAACTCTTGTGCTCATTGAAGATAGTACATCGAACCCTATATGGATAACGTCTCCAAATCATGAGGGCAAATACCACTGCCCCCAATTCAAAATCATGAGTGGGGTAATTTGCCTCATGAGGCTTTAGCTGCCTCGAGGCATAAGTAATCACATGCCCCCACTGCATCAGAACAATTCTCAATCTCGAAATAGAAGCATCGTAATATGCTACAAATCATCCACTCCCTTGGGAAGTGCCAAAATCGAGACCTCAAATAATTTCTACCTCAATGTCTTAAATGCCGACCGCTGATCTAGACCCCACCGAAAAGTCACACTCTTTTTGGTCCAATGGGTCAAGGGTGCGACAATTTTTGAGAAATCATGGATGAATCTCAGGTAATACCCCCACTAAGCTGATGCGTTCTTCGGAACCTCCCAACGCATTACCGCCTCAATATTGGCTGGATCTAACAAAATACCCTGTGGCTAATGATGTGCCCCAGAAACTGCACCTCATGCAACCAAAATCACATTTGTAGAATTTGGCATAAAACCTCTATAACCTTAAGGTATTAAAAAACTCCCTCAAATGTTGCTTGTGCTGCTCCTTGGTCTTTGAATAGACCAAAATGTAATCAACAAAGACGATCACAAATTGATCCAACATCGGTCTACAAACATGGTTCATGAGATCCATGAATGTTGTCGGGGCACTGGTAGGCTCAAATGGCATCATCACAACCTTATAATGACCATAACGAGTTCTGAATGTCGTCTTCAGTATGTCTTCATCCCTGTTCCTCATCGGATGATACTCTGACTGAAGATCAATCTTGGAAAACCACGATGCACCCTGAAGCTGATCAAACAAGTCATCAATCCTCGGAAGCGGATAATAGTTCTTCACAGTTAGCTTGTTCAGCTCCCGATAATCAATACACATCCTATGTGACCCATCCTTCTTTTTCACGAACTAGATAGGAGCTCCCCACAGGGAACTACTTAGACGAATGAATCCCCGGTCTAGCAGCTTCTTAAGTTGCATAGACAACTCCTATATCTTAGGAGGAGCTAGATGATACAACGCCTTGGCTATCGAAACCACACCAGGAACTAAATCGATATGAAACTCCACTTGCCTCTCGGGAAGCACCCCAGGAAACTCCTCTGGAATTACATTAGGAAAATCTCGCACAGTGAGTACCCTGATCATTTCTGATGTGGCCTCCACCCTCGTATCCAAAACATAAGCCAAAAACCCAGAACAACCCTATTAAAAGAGTTTCCTAGCTCTCACATCCAAACAGAGAGCTAAACCATGTGAGACTCTCTCTCTACGAATAACCAGTTCTCCCCTACGTGGCGTTCGAACTCTCAGTAAATGACGCGCACAATCTATCATGGCCCCATTGGGCCCCGACCAATCTATCCCGATGATCACCTTCAATCCTCATAAAGTTATCAAAATCAGATCGATAGGAAACCTCTCTTCAAATCTATTCAGAACACTCCCCTGAAATACCCTTGTAGCGCTCACAGTGCGGTCATCCGCAATCTCCACCTCGAGTGAGGAATCCAAAGTCCCCAGAGCATATCGAAACTTCTTGTTGAGCATAAGAGATACAAATGATTGGGTAGCCCCCAAATAAAAAATAATATGAGTCGACAAACCATGGACCATGAAGGTCCCTATATAAGATCATAACAACATAAGCATAACAATAAAATAAGCCATACAATAATAGATCACATACCAGTCATCACGTCTAGTGCTGCATGGGCCTCCTATACTATCAGCTGAAATGCGCCACTCTTCACTGTAGGAGCTTTCGCCTTGATCCAACGGCCATCAGTAATCCTCATTGTGGTGGGTGCAGGCGCCGTCATCGTTCCTCCTACTCTATCCAACCACTGACAATCGGCCTTTTTATGACTGGCCTAGTTGCAGTGGAAACAAATCAAGCCCTTCTTGGGGCAATCCCTGCTCATATGGACCTGCTGAGCACAAGCATAACATATCGAGCCTACTGCCCGAAAAGCTCTACTATGCGGCTTACCACACTAGGCACATCGGCTATGGCCCTGCTGGCCCCTGCTGGATGGATTGGAGGTCTTAGGCTTCTTAAGGTGACCCACAGCCACCTGAACCTGCTCCGGCATCCACTTCATGTGGAGCTCTAACTCAATTTCCTCTTCCTAAGCCTTACACCTTGAAAATCTCACAAACTCTTGGATATCATCCATCAGCATGGAATGATATCTCATCCTCTTCATCTCCTCATCCACAGTGTACTGCGGGATAAATAGTGCTTACTCCCAAAACTTGGCGGTGATCTCAGCCACAGTCTCGGTAGTCTATAGCAAATCTTGGAACTCCCTTACCAAATGCTTCACCTCAATGGATGGAACAAGCTCCTGATCAAACATCCTTACAAACTCCTCCCACGACATCTCAACCACACCCATTGCTCCCACCTTGCGGGTCACCTCCTCCCACCAATCTCGTGCTTGGTCCCTCAATATAGAAGATGCGAACCCCACCTTTGCTGTCTCTGGGCAAGAGCTCGTACGCTAGGCATTCTCCATGTCTGCCACCCAACATCGACTAGTGATGGGATTCCTGACCCCAAAGAACTCAGATGCTCCACAAGCCATAAACTCCTTGAACGATGGAGCTCATGCCCCTATATGGCCTGCGACAATTTTGGCACGGAAAGACCTGAGCCGCTCCTCCATGATCTCCATGATACCCTCCTTCACAGTACCAAATATCACAGGGGTAGTGTCAAGTATTCCACAAGTAACCTCGGTTGTGATAAGATCTCACAATGTCTCATTAATGGGCTCCACACTAGAGCCTGAATCCAATCCCGATCCTGATCCTGAACCTAAACCTCGCGTGGTCATCACCATCCTCAACTGAAAATATCACAAATAACAATGATAAGGAATTTGAAAGGGATTCCTCCTCACCTACCTGTACAGGTCCTATGCTTTCAGTAGTACGACCCCAATACTAACTTCCACACCTTCATGTACCTTCCCCAAGGCCATCCTTGATATTCGTAATTCACCCAATCATATTTCACGACCCATAAGCACCACAGTAACTCAGATACTAGACTATTTTATGATTTCTCAATCCTCATCAAACCAGAAACTCAAACTAATCGTAGCAGGCTGCCTTATGTATGCAAGTTATACACAAACAAAATAACATAGACTATCAAATAAAGCTTCTACCCTAAACCACGTCAGACAAGGAACATGAATAAGGTAGATTTCCTCATTATAGGGCTATGAAATCCTAAGCATGTATAACTTTGAAAGCATACACTTAGCAAATAATCCGTTCAGTATCAATTTCCATATATACTATATAATGGCTAACATATTTGGAACACTTACTTGAGCTCGGCCGATTACGCACATTGCACTCTCCCCTTTTCATACAAAAATCATTTTCAGGAAAAAAGATTAACCTTTGGTTTCTTTTTGAAAACAATTTTTACCACCTCCTCAGTTTGCGTTCTAACCACGATTATTTCCAAAAATCCCATTACATGACCATAGTGTTTTTAAAGATCAGAATATAAAAACTAAATGCAAAAATATTGGAGAATACACGACGCGCCACCATGCCGGGCCCTTGCCCTTAGAGCTAGAAGTACCTGAAACATCCAACAAAACTATAAGCATACAATTAGTGAGTTTCCCGAAACACATAGAACATATAATCACATAATGCCATGCACACATACATACAATTTCGCCAACTTTCTCCATGGTCTTCACTGAAAATTCCATGGGCTGTCCCCCATGGTCTTGTATCCCCAAGCTATGGGCTCCTCCCCTTGTCTTACTAAGTGTCATGGGCTCCTCCGATGGTCTTTACATAAATCATATATATACCAAATAGCAAACCATTACTTACTCCATGACTAAACATTTCATGTCAATTAATGGGCCGGCCTTGGTGCCTTCTACCTATGAGTGTAGTGAGTAGACTCACCTCAGCCTGCGGAACATAAAAGTTGCTCACCTAAAAGTCCGAAACCACACACTAAATAATTGTAACACCCCAATTCTGGTATGATATTTATATTGTTATTTATTATTATATTTCTTCAAGTTTTAAGGGGAACTCAACGAGTCAGTAGCTAGACTCGTGGAGTTGGGCCGCGATTTCGAGCACGTTTAAGTTGGCGACTCGGTGAGTCCATATTCCGGACTCGGCGAGTCCGCCAGTTTGGATGAAACCCTAATTTCAAGTGTTTGCACCCTATATAAACGACTTTTGGGGCCTCAAGTCAGCCCCCATCACTCCTCAGAGCTTCATTCTCGAAACCCTAGAGCCCTTTTTGCATTTTGTGTGATTTTGGTGTGTTATTTGAAGATTTTGAGAGACAAAGAAAGGTAGATCAAGAGGAGAAGAAGGAGATCCTAGATCTTTGAGGAATTTCAGAAGAAAGTAAGGTATATATTGGCCCTTTTCTGTTTCTATGCTTAAATCTCCTTTGTGAAGCTATTCTTAAACCATTTCATAGCTTAGTAGTGGCATAGAGAACTCATGGAGTTGATTAACCTTCAGATCTAGCTAGATTTGATTTCCAGGAGCTTAGATCTAGCACCTTTATGGATCCATTTTGCATGAAAGCTCTAGATCTATTATTATATTGTGCTTTTAACCTTAAAACTTCCATTTGATGTTATTTACACGTAAAGTGGGAAACTTTACGTGTAAATCGAGTCCCAGGAACCCAGATCTACTAATGGCATGGATTAGTTTGAAGCAGAATCGAGTGTATAGTATTTGCATGCATACGACTCGGCGAGTAGTTATTCTGACTCAGCGAGTCGAGTCGCGAGTCCCTTGTGTTTCCTTTTTCGAGTTATGCCGAGTGGAGCCAGTGAGTGAGAAGTGGACTCGGTGAGTTAGAGGGCTAGACTCATTCGTGGAAGAACTCGGCGAGTCAATGCCCTGACTCGGAGAGTCAAGGCCATCTTCATACTTCAAGAACAGACTCGACAAGTTGTTCATACAACTCGGCAAGTCACAGCTAGAATAGTCATCTGATGAAGGAGAACTCGACGAGTTGTTCATACAACTCGGCGAGTCAGATGCAGATTGTCAGAGTGTTAGTAGCGAAGAGGAACCCGCCGAGTTTGCGCCAAAACTTGACGAGTAGTAGTGAGTGGAATATAGGAAGTAAGAGTAAGGACTCAACGAGTTGGCGGCCCAACTCAACAAGTCAGGTCAACTGAATGTTGACTTTGAAAGTTAGGTTGACTTGGACTAGGGGTAGGAGAGTCATTTTACCCTCAGTATTATTATTATCAGTATTTGATTAATGGTGCTCATGGATATTGTAGCCGGGGTGAAACCGGAGACGCAACAGATAGATTCCAGAGCAGTCATTTAAGCAGCTAGGCTATGAGGTGAGTTTCCTTCCAGTAGGAACGGGTCCAAGGCCACAATGATGACCCGTTTAGTAGCAGTAGTTTTCGGACTTTGGTCTGATGCAGTTGTTAGTTTGTTTGATGCCTTCGTGGCTCAGACAATATTTATGTGTTAAGTATTATGGGCTACGGCCTGACGTAGTATGCAGTATATGAGTTTATGATCATGTGTGTTATGCTAGTTGATATGTGTTTTTGCTATGCTATGCTATGCCCAGTTAGTTTCCGGACTTCGGTCCGATGCAGTCAGTTTTGGACTTCAGTCTGATGCAGGTTTCAAGGTTCCAGTTCGTTCCAGACTTTGGTCCGATGTAGGGGACAAGGTCCCAGTCAGTTCCGGACTTCGGTCTGATGCAGTTTCCGGGCTTCGGCCCAATGCAGTGGGCAAGGCTCGGTACGTGTTTATATGCTATTGTATGGTATGTGGTATTTTGGGGGAGCTCACTGAGCTTCGTGCTTACAGTTTTAGTTTTGGTTTCAGGTGCTTCCGCAAGTAAGGGGAAGAGCTCGGGTTGATGGCATCGCACACACCACAACTTCAGTCTTTATCCTGGGAGTTTGTTTTGATTCATAGTTTGATTTGATACAGTTGTTTCACAACATTTTATTATGAGTTGAGATATTTGACATATGGTTTTTATGATATGATGATCAGTATATGATTCTTATTACTATTTAAACAAAAAATTTGGGTCGTATTTTGGGATGTTACAAGTTGGTATCAGAGCCTTGGTTTGAGGGATTCGGGCACACTTCCGGGTGTGTCTGAACTTAAACTAAGGAAATGGTAAAATGTTTTGCAAAAGAAAAGAGTTTTAGAAAAGTAAAAAGAAATTTTTAAGAAAGATAAAAACTTTGAAAAGAGAAAAGGGGTGTGGTGCATGCAATCAGCCGAGCTCAAGTAAGTACTCCCAAATTACCCATACAAGTTATGTTATGAATATCAGTTTCAGTTTCAGTAGAACAGCATGCTAGTATAGAACTAAGGATCTAGGAGGATGCCTTATATGTCTGCTTTATGTGTTTCAGCCTTATAAGAATTGCATGCTAGCATAGAGTAGTCAGTAGTAGGATAGCCTGTTAGTGTTATGCCTGATAATGTGAGCTTAGCATTGTATGCTAGTATAGTTTCCCTCTTATGAGGATAGAATTGCTTGAGTAGTCTCCAATGTCTGAATGTTGCTTGCTTTGTGCTTTGTGGGACTCTAAGTGATGGGAGTTAGCCATTAGGTGAAAGCGTCACGTCACATGTGAACAGGGTTAAATAATCTCAGAGTGCTAGACTTAGCCCTATTGCGCAACTCTTGTGTGAGTCTAACCGTTGTAGGGATGAGTCTTTTACTTGAAGGATTATCTGAGCCTCACCGCATGTGATGGTGTTCAGGTGCTGGCTAATTGGCATCACAAGGAGGATTTTAGCAGCCAAGGAATGGATCAGGTATAGTCAGAGAATTCCCTAGGGAAAGCCTAGGATGAGAGTAGCAGAGATCATTAGCAGTAATAGTGACTTGGTGGAGTCGAGGCAGTACTTGAGGAAAGTACGGATAGATGTGGAAGGTAGTATGGGCCCGTACTACTGGAAGCATAGGATCCGTACTCGAATCAAGGAAAGCTGAGATGAGACCAGGAAACTTTTGGTAGTAGTGATTCCACAAGATATATCAGTGTTCCTGACATTTATTATGTTGTGTTTCAGAATGGTGGAATTACGCCCTAGACCAGCAGTTGGCAGTTCAGGTGCCGGAGGGGGATCAGGATCAGGCCCGGAGGCCGGGCAGTTGGATGAGGAGACCAGGGAGTTTCTCTCTTCAGAGATTACTTGCACCATACTTGAGCAGACTCCTGTGATCTTCGGTTCGATCAAGGAGGGTATCTTAGAGATGATGGACGAGAGGTTGAGTACTTTCCGTGCTGAGGTAGCGGCCATGATGGGGTCGCGCATGCTTACCTTCAGGGAGTTCCGTGCATGTGGAGCTCCAGATTACCACGGGGCGCGGGACCCCATAGCGAGCACCAGATGGTTGGCAGATGTGGCCAACGCCTTCTGCACTAGCAGTGTCCCAAGGGGGACAAGGTCAGATTGGCATCCTGTCTTCTGAAGGATAGGGCACGAGATTGGTGGGAGGAGATTGGTCATGCCATCGGGGATGATGTAGCTTTGGATGCCATGACTTGGGCAGACTTGACTACCAGATTCAGAGCCGAGTTCGCACTGGTTATTGAGGTGCAGCAGTTAGCCCGCGAGTTTCAGGATCTTACCCAGACTACTGAGATGGTGGCGGAAATTACCGCCAAGTTCAGGGAGAGGGCACTTTTCGTTCCTCAGTACGCGGCTGATGAGGAAATGAAGAAGGCTCGTTATCATGAGATGTTGCAGAGTGATATCCGCCAGTTCGTGAGCCGGTCCAGCTGCAAAATGTTGGATGACATGATTGCTAGGGCTCGAGAGAGAGAGATTGACCTTGAGATGGAGAGGAAGAGGAAGCCGGAGGCGGCTCCAGGTGTAAGGAATGCGGGCAAAAAGCCCAGGGGTTCAGATCATAGAGCTAGGAATCAGCAGAGCCACGCTTGGTGTGGCAAGTGTGGGAGATTGCACGACGGGGCATGCAAGGCAGGGAGTGCCAGTTGCTACAAGTGCGGCCGGACTGGGCATATGAGCAGAGATTGTACAGCCACTACTACCGCCGTTGCAGCATCAGATCTGATTTGCTTCCATTGCAATCAGAGGGGACATAAAAAGTCCCAGTGTCCGATTTTAGCTGCTGCAGGAAAGGTGTCAGCACCTGCTCCTGCTACTTTGAGGATTACAGATGTCCGTCAGGGCCGAGCTAAGACGCCGGTGGCAAAGAGTAGGGCTTTTCAGCTGACAACAGAGGAGGCGCGAGCGACTCCTGACGTGGTGATGGGTATGTATTTTTCCCTTATCTCAGTATTTATTTCTTCATTGTGTCTTATGGTTATATGTTTTGTATAGGGTCGTTCTCAGTGAACGGCATTTCAGCTACGGTATTGTTTGATTCGGGAGCTACCCGATCATTCATCTCTCTTGGACTTAGCAAGAGGTTTAACAGAGCTCCAGCGAAGCTAGATTGTCCACTTGAGGTTGAGATTGCAGCTGATAGGACCGTTAGGGTGGCAAGGGTGCACAGAGGGTATTCTCTGCAGTTGTTCGATGAGCAGTTTCCGGTGGACTTGGTCCCTATTCCCCTGCGAGGGAATAAAGTCATAGTAGGCATGGATTGGCTGAACCCCAATGGAGCGGTGATAGATTGCGAGCTACAGTTAGTGATTCAGGGAGAGAAGCCACAACGCGGGCCAGTTCTGTGTTCAGTAGCGAGGGCAAGATGCTACTTTCAGCAGGGTTGTGTCGGCTATATTGCCTATGTTTCAGATGCCTGGGAAAAGGGCAAGATGACAGTTGATGATGTTCCGGTGGTGCGAGATTACTCGGATGTATTCCCGGAGGAATTACCGGGGATACCTCCTGAGAGACAGGTTGAGGTCGGGATCAATCTAGTCCCTGGTGCAGCTCCGATAGCCAGGGCACCGTATCGGTTGGCTCCCCCAGAGATGCAGGAGTTGTCTACGCAGCTGCAAGAGCTGCTGGACAAGGGATTTATCAGGCCGAGCAGTTCGCCCTGGGGTGCACCGATTTTATTCGTGAAGAAAAAGGGCGGGTCGCACCGTATGTGTATAGATTACCGGGAGCTGATTAAGGTAACGGTGAAGAACTGTTACCCACTTCCAAGGATAAATGATTTGTTTGATCAGCTACAGGGAGCGTCTTGGTTCTCCAAGATTAATTTACGCTCAGGATATCACCAAATACGAATCAGAGATGAGGATGTGCAGAAGACTGCCTTTAGGACCAGGTATGGTCATTATGAGTTTGTGGTGATGCCATTTGGGCTCACCAACACTACGGCCGCGTTCATGGACCTCATGAACCGCGTGTGCAGGCCGATGCTGGATCGGTCTGTGATAGTATTTATAGACGATATCTTGGTGTATTCCAAGACTCAAGAGCAGCATGAGGAACACCTGAGAGAGGTGCTAGAGGTTTTGAGGAGGGAGAAACTTTTCGCGAAGTTCTCCAAGTGTGAGTTTTGGTTACGCGAGGTGCAGTTCCTTGGTCACCTCGTCAACCAGAAGGGTATTTTGGTAGATCCGGCCAAGATTGAGGCTGTGATGCAGTGGGAGGTTCCGAGGTCTCCATCCGAGATTCGGAGTTTCCTAGTATTGGCAGGGTATTACAGGAGATTCATCCAGGATTTCTCCAAGATAGCAGTACCGCTCACCCGACTGACCAAGAAGTTGGTAGTGTTTTATTGGGGGCCTGATCATCAGGTAGCGTTTGACCCTCAGATAGAGATTGTGCGAGACACTGATTCTTACCCTACCAGAGGGAGTGGAGGATTTTGTAGTTTACTGTGATGCCTCGATCACAGGTATGGGACCAATGTTGATGCAACGAGGTCGTGTGATAGCCTATGCCTCGAGACAATTGAAGCCTCACGAGGCTAACTATCCTACACATGATTTAGAGCTGGGGCAGTGGTGTTTGCCCTCAAGATTTGGAGACATTACCTTTATGGGGTCCGTTGTACCATTTACACGGATCACAAGAGTTTGAAGTACCTCATGGATCATCCGAATCTGAATATGAGGCAGAGGCGATGGTTGGATGTGTTGAAGGATTACGACTATGAGATCCTTTATCACCCGGGGAAAGCCAACGTAGTGGCCGATGCCTTGAGCTGCAAGGCAGTAGCGGCCCCGATCAGAGACATTTTTTTGAGGATGACGGTGATTGCTCCATTATTGGAGTAAATTAAGAAGGCACAAGTAGAAGACCTCAAGGAGGAGAGACAGAAGTGTGAGAGGATTGTGGGCCGAGTAGCTTCTTCTGACGATGATAGTAGAGGATTGTTGACCCTTCACGGGAGAGTTTGGGTGCCGTACTGGGGTGGCGTACGACAAGTGTTGATGGATGAGGCCCATAAGTCTCGGTTTTCCATTCATCCGGGGGCTACGAAGATGTATAGAGATCTTCGACCGTATTATTGGTGGCCCTGCATGAAGCGGGATGTCGCCTGGTATGTGGAGAGGTGTCTGACCTGCAGGAAGGTTAAGGTAGAACAACAGAGACCTCACAGAAAGATGCAGCCATTAGACATTCCGGTGTGGAAATGGGAAGACATTACCATGGATTTCATCACAAAGCTTCCCAGGACTGCGCGTGGAGTGGATTCTATATGGGTTATTGTGGATTGGTTGACGAAGAGCGCTCATTTTATACCGATTCAGGAGAGCATATCAGCAGAAAAGTTAGCTGATATTTATGTGAGGGAGGTAGTGGCACGTCATGGAGTGCCTGTTTCGGTGGTGTCAGAACGAGATGTCCGTTTCACTTCTAGATTTTGGAAGCGGTTTCACGACGAGATGGGTACTCGTCTCCATTTTAGCACCGCTTTCCATCATCAGACGGACGGACAGAGTGAGAGAACGATTCAGACCCTCGAGGACATGCTGCGGGCATGTGTTCTAGACTTCGGTGGCAGTTGGGATACATACCTTCTGTTAGCGGAATTTTCGTATAACAACAATTACCACGCGAGTATCGATCGACCTCCTTTCGAAATGCTCTATGGGAGGAAGTGCAGGACCCCGATTTGTTGGGGCGAGGTCGGTAAGCGAGTCATTGGGAGCACCGAGGTGGTGCTCAAGACGACAGAATTGATCCAGCAGGTTCGTGGCAGATTGCAGACTGCTCAGAATCGGCAGAAGAGTTACGCCGATAGGAGGCGTTCAGATTTGGAGTTTCAGGTGGGCGATATGGTCCTCCTGAAGGTTTCGCCCTAGAAGGGTGTTATCAGATTTCGGAAGAGGCGCAAGCTGGGCCCCAGGTTCATTGGTCCTTTTAGGGTTTTGGCCCGGGTGGGTCGGGTTGCTTATCGGTTAGATCTTCCATCAGAGCTTAGCCAGATCCACAACACTTTCCATGTTTCTCAGCTGAGGAAGTGTTTGGTGGACAAGTCAGCAATAGTGCCCGTTGAGGATATTCAGGTTGATAGCAGCCTGAATTATGTCGAGAAGCCAGTTGCAATCTTGGATCGGAAGGTGAAGACCTTGAGGAACAAAGTGATTCAGTTGGTAAAGGTGTAGTGGCAGCACCATAAGAGTTCTGAGTGGACGTGGGAGTCCGAGGAGGAGATACAGGGGCATTACCCCGAGTTGTTCTTGGATTCGGCAGCAGACTTCAAGGACGAAGTCTGAGACAAGTAGGGGAGGGTTGTAACAGCCCAATTCTGGTATGATATTTATATTGTTATTTATTGTTACATTTCTTCAAGTTTTAAGGGGAACTCGATGAGTCAGTAGCTGGACTCGTCGAGTTGGGTCGCGATTTCGAGCACGTTTAAGTTGGCGACTCGGTGAGTCCGCCAGTCTGGACGAAACCCTAATTTCAAGTGTTTGCACCCTATATAAACGACTTTTGGGGCCTCAAGTCAGCCCCCATCACTCCTCAGAGCTTCATTCTCGAAACCCTAGAGCCCTTTTTGCATTTTGTGTGATTTTGGTGTGTTATTTGAAGATTTTGAGAGACAAAGAAAGGTAGATCAAGAGGAGAAGAAGGAGATCCAAGATCTTTGAGGAATTTCAGAAGAAAGTAAGGTATATATTGGCCCTTTTCTGTTTCTATGCTTAAATCTCCTTTGTGAAGTCATTCTTAAACCATTTCTTAGCTTAGTAGTGGCATAAAGGACTCATGGAGTTGATTAACCTTCAGATCTAGCTAGATTTGATTTCCAGGAGCTTAGATCTAGCACCTTTATGGATCCATTTTGCATGAAAGCTCTAGATCTACTATTATAGTGTGCTTTTAACCTTAAAACTTCCATTTGATGTTATTTACACGTAAAGTGGGAAACTTTACGTGTAAATCGAGTCCCAGGAACCCAGATCTACTAATGGCATGGATTAGTTTGAAGCAGAATCGAGTGTATAGTATTTTCATGCATACGACTCGGCAAGCCGTTCTTCTGACTCGGTGAGTCGAGTCGCGAGTCCATTGTGTTTCCTTTTTCGAGTTATCCCGAGTGGAGCAAGTGAGTGAGAAGTGGACTCGGTGAGTTAGAGGGTTAGACTCATTCGTGGAAGAACTCAGCGAGTCAATGCCCTGACTTGGCGAGTCCAAGGCCATCTTCATACTTCAAGAACAGACTCGACGAGTTGTTCATACAACTCGGCGAGTCACAGCTAGAATAGTCATCTGATGAAGGAGAACTCGACGAGTTGTTCATACAACTCGGCGAGTCAGATGCAGATTGTTAGAGTGTTAGTAGCGAAGATGAACTCGCCGAGTTTGCGCCAAAACTCGATGAGTAGTAGTGAGTGGAATCAAGGAAGTAAGAGTAAGGACTCGACGAGTTGGCAGCTCAACTCGACGTGTCAGGTCAGCTGAATGTTGACTTTGAAAGTTAGGTTGACTTGGACCAGGGGTAGGAGAGTCATTTTACCCGCAGTATTTTTATTATCAGTATTTGATTAATGGTGCTCATGGATATTGTAGCCGGGGTGAAACCGGAGACGCAACAGACAGCTTCCAGAGCAGTCCTTTCAGCAGCTAGGCTACGAGGTGAGTTTCCTTCCAGTATGAACGGGTCTAAGGCCACAATGCCGGCCCGTTTAGTAGTAGTAGTTTCCGGACTTTGGTCCGATACAGTTGTTAGTTTGTTTGATGCCTTCGTGGCTCAGACAGGATTTATGTGTTAAGTGTTATGGGCTACGGCCTGACGTAGTATGCAGTATATGACTTTATGATCATGTGTGTTATGCTAGTTGATATGTGTTTTTGCTATGCTATGCTATGCCCAGGTAGTTTCCGGACTTCGGTCCGATGCAATCAGTTCCGGACTTCTGTCCGATGCATGGGACAAGGTCCCAATCAGTTCCGGACTTCGGTCCGATGCAGTTTCCGGGCTTCAGCCCGATGCAGTGGGCAAGGCTCAGTACGTGTTTATATGCTATTGTATGGTATGTGGTATTTTGGGGAGCTCACTAAGCTTCGTGCTTACAGTTTTAGTTTTGGTTTCAGGTACTTCCGCAAGTAAGGGGAAGAGCTCGGGTTGATGGCATCGTACACACAAATAGATGTTTATGAAATTTTGGTGGGATAGCGTTTCGCGGGGTTAAGTTCACAAAATACCCGTCACACAAATATCAGAGACGAAAAGATTGGTAAGATAAGACGAGATAAGCTGCTATTTCACTAAAATTTCTAATCCGATATCCCGCGTTTTTCTACTATTTGACGTTTAGTAATTTATAAGAAAATATGTTATTTGATATGAACCGGCCCTTAATTTGTATTAGCCTTAGGGCTTGTTTCTTGGTATCCTACCAAATAACCCCTCAGCCCAATGTATTCTCATTCCTCTTTTTGACATATTCGGAAGAAGCCAACTATGGAAGCAACAATGTATTTTTTTTCCTTGCATGACACTTCCTACTTTGTTTGACAACTGACACAATGTTTTTTTTCCTTGCATGTGACACTTCCTACTTTGTTTGACAATTTGACACTTTTCATTATATATATATATATATATATATATATATATATATATATATATATATATATATATATATATATATATATATATATATATATATATATATATATATATATATATATATATATATATATATATATATATATTCTCAGCTAACTCTAGGGTAGATTAAGGAATTTTTACAAAGTACCTTAATTAAAGCATCAAATATTGAGTAATTAGGTATAACATAATGGGGCTCCCGTGACACTTTCAAATCATAATATTATTGCATACATATATATTAGTATATTACTCCCCAAATCTTGTTCCGATGCCAAACCGAATGATTATGAATTAGTCTTGCCAATCATGCTTTACGGGCACAAGGGAAAGAGGCGTTTTCCTAACAACAATCAGGGAGCCTACCTCTTCCATATCCAGTTCCTCGTTCTTCATTCCACTTGGAAGTTGCCAATCAAAGGAGTAAAAAAGGTTTGCAATCGTATATTCCACAATCTGAGTAGCAACGCTTGCCGCTGGACAGGCTCTTCTGCCCCCTCCAAATGGAATCATCTCACTGCGATCCAACTCAACGTTTTCTAAGCGCTCCGGATTGAAAATGGATGCAGTCTCTTTCCACACTTTTGGATCCCTTCCTATCCCCCATGCATTTATCAACACTCTTGTCCCAGGGAAGATGTCGTACCCACCAATCTGACAATGCTTTACGCATTCTCTTGTAAGCAAGAATGGAACAGTCGAATGCAATCTTAACGCCTCCTTCACCACCAACTTTAAGTATGGCATATTTGCAACATCTGATTCCTCAACGCTTGATTTTCTTCCAACGCATCTTCGAATTTCCTCTTGTAGCTTTTTCATAACTCTAGGGTTTTTAATAATCTCAGACATCGTCCACACCATTGTCGTAGTAGTTGTGTCAATTGCTCCATTTAGCACATTCTGATTATCAAGTTTAAGATCATAAGAGTTAACTTACATTTATATGGTATTTTGAGAAACAATATTAATTTATATGGTATATAAATCTAAATAAGAAAAGTAATAGTTTTTACCATCAAAAGGGCTTTCATTTCGTTTGTAGTCAACTGAGATCTGCATACATCAACCATATCTTTTTCATGGTCACTTGTTCCAGTATGATCAATATGCTCATCAAGAACCATTTGAAGAAAGGCATCAAAATTACTGAAAGTCTTTTCAAGCCTTCTATTAAACCCAAGTAGTTCGTCTAATATCAAACCTAATCTACCTGGATAAATATCGGAAACAGAGCCACAAAGAGAGATGACCAGATCATCAAGCATCTCTTTCAACTTTTTACCTCTAAACGTCTCTTCTCTATAGCTCTTACCCACTGCAACCTTGCTAACAATGTCGGTTACAAGATGAAAGAGCCTCTCGTCTAGGTCAATGGTAGTATTCAAAGGCATTGATGAAAAAGAATCAAGCATGCCCTTGACCTCAGTGTCTACCACTTTTTTGAACAGTCTGCTCCTCTTAGAACCTAAGAACTCGGTTACCAAAACCTTTCGCATCTCCTTCCATTGATCAGCATGAGGGGAGAAAGCAACGTCCTTGTAGTCGAAGGTAAGTCGTTTGAAACCCTTGGAACGTGGACGATTACAAAGTATCTGATCGTGGGTTTTTAAGGCCTGGTTTGCAAATTCACTGGAGGAGATGATGACGTATGGTGTGGCACCTAAATGAACAGTCATAATAGGGCCGTATTTTCGGGAGACTTTCCATAGGATTTGATGGAAGTTTTTACCTATCACTTGATGCAAGTTTCCTATTATCGGAAGCCTAGGAGGACTAGGGGGAAGGTTAGGGGCAGCCTTGGATGTTTTTTTCCATCGTAGAGAATATATGAAGATCGAAGAAAATAAGAGAATTGATACTGTTGAAAAAAGCCATGAAGGGAAGAAAGTGAAGATGTCCATCTCAATGGGTGTTTTTTCTTGGTTGTGTTTGTCTGGCAGTGGTATCCACCTCCATTTATAGTGCAGCCTAAGATGAAATCAGTCCACCTGATTTTAAAATAAAAAAAGTTTAATGATCAGAGGTCACCGTTTCCATCTAGTGTGTAAATCTTGAATGTGTACAGGTATATATTTGTAAATTAATATTAATTATATATTGCTTAGCACGACAAAGTTGATATTATATTTTTTTTAATGCATACAAATATATACTAACCCTGGCACCACAAAATCCATTGTTTAGTGGAGATATTATATTTAGACGTAACAATTTTGAAAATATTGAAAATGCATGATATGTAAAATTTGTTGAACATTAAGTTTGTTTGTCCTGTGGATGCTTTGGAATTGTTTCAACGGATAATGACTTGAAAGAGTAACGAACTTTCGATTTTTGTCACATTTAGTCACTAAATTTTTTTTCGTTATCTATTTGCCATTCAACTATTAAAACTGTTCACATTTTACCCTTATGACCGGCTGTTACCGGTTATAAGGGTAAAATGTGAACAGTTTCAATAGTTTAGTGACAAATAGATAACGAAAAAAAGTTTAGTGACTAAATGTGAACAAAATCGAAAGTTTGTTTCCCTCTAAAAAGTTGAATGACTAAATGTGAACAAACTTCCTATTGTATTATGTTTTAGCAAAATTATTTATTTTTGTTTAATTGTACCAACATTTGTTGATGAATAAATCTATGAAATAAAAAAACAAAATGCAACATCCGGATTTCCAGGTATCATAATTTAAGTATTTTTCTTTTGAGTTAAGAAGAGAAACTCGGCGAGTTGACGTGTCAACTCGTCGAGTAAAGTCGCGACTGATGACTCGGATTAATGAATGGACTCGACAAGTCGGTGAAGCGACTCGATGAGTCTGCGCTGTTAGCAGAAACCCTAAATCTTTGGGCACGAGCCATATTTAAAGGCACTTATGGCCTTTAATTGCCACTACCTTTCCCATAAGTGAGAACCCTAGCGAGCTTGAGTGTGTAGAGTGAGAGGAAGAGTTATCTTGAGCTTTTTGGTGTGATAGATCTGGACCCTTCTAGGTTCAGAGAGCCGAGAATATGAAGCTTTAGTAGAGTAAACCTTGGGGTTCGAAGTTAGGAAGCATTTATGGGATTTTTATGGTAGATATAGTTACTTTCGTCTTACATATAGATATGAAGTATTTTATATAAATTACGTGTTATGTGTGCATATTATTTGAATACTTGCTGTCCATGCTGGATGAACGATTTTATACATGTTTTAAAAGATTTAAACGGTATATTTATTTTATATCTACAAATATGTTGCGGATGAAACATGGGTAGATGAAATAGTTGGTGTGTAATGAAATAAAATGATGAGAGATATGTGATGATAGAAAGCTGATGATAATTAGGTATACAAATGATGATGAATATGTGATGTAGGATGAAAGGAGATACCATAACCTTAACCAGCAATGTGGCGATGTAATCATCTACCAAAGTACAGATGGCGATCACGGACTATTCTAGACAACACAGTGGAAACACCAGCAAGCCTATAACCTGTAGGTGATGAATTACGAGTTCAGGCGATGTTGTAACTACGTATTCATGCGATGATACTCTAACCCCTTACTATGAATTACGAGTTCAGACGATGTTGTAACTACATATTCATGGGATGTCACAAATTTCACATGCCAAACCAATGGTCATAATTCACATCAGTGAGAATGGTTCATTTTTTTTGTAAAACCAAAATCAGATTGGAAATTTTGATTTTTTATTTTGGAAAATGTCAAACCAATGGTTTTGTATTTCGGTTTTTTTTAAATATATTTTCAGGGTTTTTTTTTTTTTTTTTTTTCTATTTTATAGATTTGTTCATCAACAAATGTTGCTACAATTTAACAAAAATAAATAATTTGCTAAAACATAATACAAGAGGAAGTTTGTTCACATTTAGTCATTGAACTTTTTAGAGGGAAACAAACTTTCGATTTTGTTCATATCTAGTCACTAAACTTTTTTTCGTTATCTGTTTGCCATTGAACTTTTGAAACTGTTCACATTTACCCTTATGACCGGCAACAGCCGGTCATAAGGGTAAATGTGAACAGTTTCAAAAGTTCAATGGCAAACAGATAACGAAAAAAAGTTTAGTGACTAAATGTGATAAAAATCGAAAATTCGTTACCCTTTCAAGTCATTATCCCTTGTTTCAACTGTATATACTTTTTTAACTTGTGCTGGAAAACATATATTTAATACTTAAAAGTAACTAGGTTTAAATATGTGGAAACCATAGTTATAGAGAAAATATTATTAATAATTTTAAATTGAAATGACTAATTAAATATTTAAAGAAAAAATATATGTTATCTTACAATGATAGAAGTTTTGTTAGTAAATTTGTAATTTTGTTTTAAAAGAAATATACATACCGCTATGAATATATAATTTTTGTTTTGTAATTCAGTTATATTGATAAAAATTATGAGTTTGTATGATGTAATATATATATATATATATATATATATATATATATATATATATATATATATATATATATATATATATATATATATATATATATATGACTAAAATAATTAAGCAATTGTCGAGTACAATCTGAGGTTTACCAAAGATTGATCACTTATGGACAATTGGAAGTATAAAGTAAGGACCATATTTACATTTTTTTGAAAAGAGGCAACTCTTGTTCAAAAGTGTTGGTCAAAATGGGAATATGGAATTGTTTCCATAGGTGGAAGTTATTCTCTGAATCTGTGTAAGATTAAAGAACTTAATGCAAAGAAGGATGTTCAAAGAAATGTGCTTTGAAAATGAGACTTCATTTCCATGGAATTGCTTTACATTGGAATACTCTGTAATCTCTGTTGCCAAATCTTGGTGACTTTGTGCATATTCGTTACAAGGGGATCATTGCATATAAGTTTAGAATCTAATGGATTACAGTAAATAGCAAGAGTTTGGTATTCTTACATTTACAAAAGGGATTGGGATTGTGAAATGAGCATCACTGGAGCCATGTTCAATTGATCTATTTCACAAAACAACGGACCATAGGTAAACATAGTGTGCATGCTTGGTGCATGGCATGACTATTGTTTTAATTCAAGTACTAAGTTGATAAACCGAAACGATGAATAATAAGTAAGCAATATGGTGCTTAGATAAAAGGGTTTTATTTACACTAAAGAGTTTGGGGCCATATAGGATTAAGTATTATTCTTGTGTTTCACTTTACATTTTTTGACTTCCAAAATAACTAAGTCGTTCTTCCTGAATGACTAAGTTATTCAAACCATCTACAGTCGGTCATATGTTGGAAGTTGATATGAATCAAGACTATCATGAATCTGGATTGTAAGATTTGTCTAAGGTGCACTAGACATAGAAATGGTTGCTACAACATTCATGAGTGCTCATAAGTTCTGAGTATTGGATTCAACCCATGCTCATTTGAATCACTTCATGGATTTTATCACGAGTGAATCATGAGACCATAACATCTTATATTCTTCAAACCTAGAGATATGAGTTGTTATTATGAGTTGATTGTACATTGATTGCACAAAAACGCATTCGGTAACTCGAGGTTATAAAATGTGCCTTTGTGTATGATTCAACAAGTAGTAGAACAATCCATATGAGTCGAAGTTTATCCATTCCTTTTACCTTCAGGATAAAAGTGATATCTGTGCGCCCCTCGATGATTTAGTGATGACAAAATGTAAGTGCTCGGCCGAGCCTAGACTGATTTGATTTGTTCAATTAGTCAGTCGTCATAAATCGGAAATCGGGAAACAACAAATGGACAACGAGAATGATTATAATCCATGTCTCAATCCATATGATATCTAGAATGGAGGAATATATGATCCCTTAGCTAATGGATAAGTCATTAACAAAGGTCAGAGATCATCATCAATGTCAGAGTTCGACAAAAGCTTTTGAGAGCTACGATTGCCAGTTGGTTCTTGAAGTCATACTTGCAATAATAGTTTTAGACTTATCCAAGTGGGAGACTGTTGGATTAATGTTTAAGTCCATAACTATAATTGGTAAGACTTGACCCGACCCGGCATGGTCCATTTGGGTTGCATGGCATCATGCATTTGGATAGACTAAAATGAGAGAAATAACACTTAAGGTTTGTTAATATATTAAAAGTTCTAATATATTAATAAGATTATTTAATTAGTATTGATCAAGAATTAATCTAGGATTAATTAAGTGATCAAAAGAAGACTAATTAAATATATGGGTTGATTGTGTAAATCATCCATACTTGTATAGTGGGCTAATGCTTCATGGATTGTCAAGTTGGGCTAAACCCCATAAGATGCTCCATGGATCCTCCATGGTATATTTGAACCCATGGATCCATGGAAGTGGAAAGCCATGAGAATTAGGGTTCACCCAAATTGTCACTAAATATATAAGCATCTTATTGTTAACAAAATCGGCACTAGAGGAGATGTGAAAGGGATAGCCGATTTTTATAAAGTGTGGATTTCTCTCTAATCTACTCCAAGTGTATTTGGTGTTGTGTGAACTATTTGAGGTGTCACACTTGAGGTACTAGGCACTCAAGCTTCATAAAGACATTCTACATCAAAGAGGTATATAATTCTAACTTAATATATTCATATGAATCAATGTTATTATGCTAGTTAGGAGGAAAACCTTGGAAAGTTCATAATTGCATGTATATTAGAGAAAACATGATCCAAGGTATTTAGGGTTGCATGTACACTTAGGAGTGTTAGAATGCTTAAAACCCAACAACAAGTTGGTATCAGATCCTTGGGTACTAAGGATCATGTAGGGGCGGGAAATCGAGTGTGAGTATGCTCGAACGAGTCTTTGATGATTTTTGTTTTGTGTTTTAGAGACATCATGGTGGGTACATGCCACAACCACGAGGGCAGTAGTGCCAGTGATGAGGAAATCCGCAGGATCATTCATGAGGAGGTGACCGCAGCTATTTGAGAGGCAATATTGAAGATGTTTGGGTCTATTAAGACCACACAGATTGAGACATTCGATGAGCAATATGTTGTTGTTATTGAGGTTGATACTGCTAGGCCATAGGGAGGTGACTCTTTGTTGTTCCGGGAGTTCAGCAACATGAAGCCACCAGAGTTTGATGGGAAACATGATCCGATTGCTTCCATGAGATGGATCTCTGACATTGAGGGATGCTTTTATACGTGTTCATGACAAAATCACTTGAGAGTTTGGTTTGCACTAAACTAGCTTCGCTTGAGAGTGAAGGACTGGTGGAAGTTTAGGACTACCTAATTTACTCCTTCAGATCATGTTGCAGTGACATGAGAGAGGTTTACACAGCTGTTCTGAGATATGTATGTTCCCCCGGTGGAGAGCGAATGGTTAGCCCAGGAGTTTCTGTCTCTCATGAAGAAGGCATAAACTGTGACTGAGATCACGAGGATGTTCCATGAGAGGGTTTTTTTTGCCTTGAGCACGTGTCTTTCGAGAAAGTGCGTGTGAGCCGATATCTGAGCATACTGAGGAGTGATATAAAGGAGTTCGTGACGAACTCGTCATACCGTAAATTGGCTGAGCTTCAGACCAATGTGATGCGGAGGGAGATTAAGCTAGAGTTACAGGCCAGTTAGAAGAGAGAGTCCCAGGGGAAGGACCGGAGACCGGTGTAGTCGCAGCCGGCGACAAAGCGGGCTAAGTCCGCTGATGTGAGAGTTGGGGGCCAGAAGGGCCGCATTTATGGCAAGTGCAACAAGATTCATGAGGGATGATGTCAGGCATGGATTTGCTAAAAATGTGGCAAGGAGGGGCACATGGAAAAGGATTGCCCCCAAGGGGTTTATAGTTTGCTTTCACTACAACCAAACTGACCATCGGAAGGTCGAGTGCCCTCAGCTCTTTCAGGGATCAGCCCATAGTTCTGCTCCAACTTTATTGTACACACGAGATGGAGTTATGTTTGAGGATCCTAGATTTTGTTTAAACAATTAAGAATATGTGTTTTTGATAAATTTACATTTTGGGGATTTGTGAAATGTGTTGATGAGATTCATGTGATTTTTAAATTAAAAAGTTGTTTGAAAATTTACAGTGTTACACCTGCAAGTATTTGGGGAGCTTCTCTTCCAATACCCCTTGTCATGGAAGTAGAAGCAAGTAGCCTCTTTGGGGTCAGAGACAGGAGGAGCATCGGAAATGGATTTGCCTTTAGGGACATTGCTTGACGACCCGACTTGAGACTTTCCCTTCTAGTTCTGCTCGGGAGGAGCTATCCGCTTTTTCCCCTTCCCTTACTCAATGGCCAAGATGGGAGCAGCAACAACATGAGTGGAGGCAATACTCTATCCCTTCATTCTACTCTCGATGGTTCTCAGCTGCTTTGGAGTTGACTTGATGTGGTTTCCTCCTTGTTCAGATGATAACTCAGCCATTACTCTATCCCTTCATTCCACTCTTGTTGTAGGAAAACTCAGCCAACGGTAGGTATGTGTCCCAACTTCCTCAGAAGTCCAATACACATGCTCGAAGCATGTCCTCGAGCGTCTGAACCGTCCGCTCACTCTGTCCATCCGTCTGTGGGTGGTAAGCGGGGCTAAAGCGGAACCTTGTACCTAACTCCTCATGGAACTTCTTCCAGAACCTGGAAGTGAAACGTAAGTCTCGATCTAAAACAATCGAGATTGGCACCCCATGCCTTGACACCACCTCCCTCACGTAAATCTCTGCCAGCCTCTCCGCGGAAGAATTCTCACTGATAGTAAGGAAGTGAGCGCTCTTTGTCAACCGGTCAACGATCACCCAAATTGCATCAACACCCCCTCGCAGTCCTCGGTAATTTGGTGATGAAATCCATAGAAATTTGTTCCCACTTCCACTGGGGAACCTCAAGATGCTGCAACTTTCCATGCGGACGCTGGTGCTCGGCCTTAACCATGCGACAGGCCAAGCACCTCTCAACAAACCATGCCACATCCCTCTTCATACAGGGCCACCAATACTCTCTCTTCAGGTCTAAATACATCTTAATAGCCTTGGGATGGATTGAGAACCTCGATTGGTGCGCCTCCTCCATCGGTATGGTACGTGCCCCACCTGCAAATGGCACCCAAATCCGAACCTAAAAGGTCAAAATCCCTCGGCTATCAGTAACGAACTTAGATACCTGCCCAATCACCCGCTCTCTCTGGCGGTTTTCCAGTATCACAGCATCTTCATGCGCCTCTCGTATGGTATCCAACATCAGAGTCATCACTGTCATCCTCATATAAATGTATTGTATCGGGGCACTCTCCGCCCTGCGGCATAGGGAATCGGCTACAACGTTAGCCTTGCACGGGTGGAACACGATCTCGCAGTTATAATCCTTTACCACATCCAACCATCTCCTCTAGCGCATGTTCAGGTTGGGTTGATCCATTAAGTAGTTCAAACTCTTCTGGTCCGTGTATATGGTACACCGAACCCCATACAAATAATGACACCATATCGTGAGGGCAAACACCACTACCCCCAACTATAAATCGTGGGTGGGATACCTCATCTCATGGGGCTTTAGTTACCTCCATGAATATGTTATCACATGACCTCTCTGCATAAGCACCGCACCCAACCCCGATGTCGATGCGTCACAATACACCACAAAATCCTCCATCCCTTCTGGAAAGGCTAACACCGTGCCTCAAATGAGGCTTAATGCTCTGGACCCCAACTAAAAGCCACGCCCTTCTGGGTCAACCTGGTAAGAGGAACGACAATCTTGGAGAAATCCCTAATAAATCTCCGATGGTAGCCGGTCAACCCCAGAAAACTCTTGATCTCAGTGGGGGATCTCAGCACCTCCCATCTCATCACAACCTCAATCTTGGCCAGATCGACCAATATCCCATTCTGGTTGATGAGATGCCCTAAGAACTGGACCTCTCATAACCAGAAATCGCACTTGGAGAATTTGGCGTAAAGCCTCTCCGATCTCAAAACTCTGAGAATTTCTCTCAAATGCTCCTTGTGCTGCTCTCTGGATCTTGAGTACACTAGTATATCGTCGATGAACACGATCATCGATCGATCTAACATTGGCCTACATACCCTGTTCATGAGATCCATGAACGCCGCTGGTGCCTTGGTGAGCCCAAAAGGCATCACCACAAACTCGTAATGCCCATAACGAGTCTTGAACGCTGTCTTCGGGATATCCTCATCCCGCACCCTCATCTGATGATATCCGAACCTCAAGTTAATCTTGGAGAACCAAGATGCACCCTGAAACTGATCAAACAAATCGTCGATCCTTGGTAATGGATAACGGCTCTTGATCATCAACTTGTTTAACTCCTGGTAATCAATGCACATCCAGTGTGAACCATCCTTTTTCTTGACAAAAAGGATCAGCGCTCCCCATGGCGAGCTACTCGATTGAATAAACCCCTTCCCCTCCAGCTCCTGAAGCTGCAAGAATAACTCCTGCAGGCGCCTTGGCGATAGGCGCTGCTCTCGGAACAAAATTGATGCGGATCTCCACCTGACTCTCGGGAGGCACACCGGGCAACTCCTCGGGGAAAACATCCAGAAACTCATGCCCTATCATAACATCATCAACCGAACTCGACCTCTCTGCGGCCAATCGCGTGTCCATCACATAGGCTACGAATCCTTTACAACCCTGCTGTAAACTCTGTCTCGCTCTGACAGCCGAACAAAAAGCTAACCCTGATCAGGTACCCTCGCCATACACATCGGAATTCTCCAGTCGCCCTATCAGTACCGAAATTAATGACATGCATCCATACATCGAAGAAACGTTACGCCATAGTTCAGATAACTTTAGCGTAGCCTGTAGATTCCCATGTATATCTCACTGCTCAATCTACCTAAGTGTCGTATTGTTAGACCAAACGGAACTATCTAAGTCAATTGTTTGTCAAGTCCTTTTAAATGTCAATCTATACCTAGTCTGGTCCATTTAAATTTTCCGTGCCTACCAGTGCATCGAACACAGAGCCAAGATAGTTTAGGGTTGTTACCTTACACAAATCAAAATTTCCTATTATCACTGAGTTGATATCACTTCCCAACACATCACCTGCAGACAGGATATCATAAGACACTAATTTTTTGATATTTCACTTTTATGAAAAAAAAAATTAAAGCAGAAATAACACTATTTTTGGATTTTTGAATTCTATGAATTTTGTTTTGTTTTGTTTTGTTTTTTATTTCTCCCCCTAAATTTTTCCATATGGAAGAATAGAAAGTAAATGTGCAAATTTAAACTACCTAAAAAAATCAGTCCTCAAAATTGTGACATCCCCAATTTCACGGCCAGAAAAGACCGATTTCATTTATGCTTTTAAAATAAAATCAGAGTAATCTTTCGAAAAGTGTTGCGCAATTTGTCCCCAAAACAAAATATAATAAAAATATTTATCAAAGTATTTCTTAAAGAAATGTATTTTCGTAATTACAAAACTCGGGATGTCCACATCGATACAAACCAAAAGCATAAACAATATATTATAAGTCTTACAACAGTTATTTACAACTACTAACCTATAATTCAAAAATCCCTCATCATCATCCAACTACGCTCTGGGTCCACTATCTGTAATATAAAAACTTGAGTGGGTTAGGCTTGGGAGCCTGGTGAGCATATAGGGTTTTCAACCCATAAATAATAAATTTATTAATTTCGTTAACCAACAATAAGATTATTAATTTCATCAACTAACAATAACCCTGATTACCCGTTCCCGTTATACTCACTTTACGTCCCTAAACACCTATCACAAGGGACCTAGCCTAAGGATCATCATCGGGATAGACACTACTGCTAAGGATATTCCTCAACCATACATGTCCTTAAGGAAACCATGAGGGGGATGGAGCACACCAATGAACATATAGTTCACCAACACCTACAGGTTGCGAGCCTGCAAGCGTTCCATTGGACTATCTAGAAAGGTCTGTGGTCGTCATCTATACTCTGCTAGATGACTACAACAACAACAACATCCACATCGAGGTCTCTCATCATTTTAACACACATCAACTATTTCATCTACCCATATTTTTGTTGGAATAGTGTGTAAGGCTGCAACTATATTAGGCAAGTATTTGACCCGATTGTGCATGGTCCTTTTGGGTTGCCTTCACCATAGCAACTTGATACGATGATTTATTAAGAGGGAGTAAATATTATTAGTAAATTATGAGAATGATATAAAGAATAATATATTAATATAAGTCATAGAATTAATTGGAATTAATTTGTTGACTTAAAGAGATTAATTAAATAAGAGGGTATAAACTGTCAATTGTTTGATAGTTACATTTTAGACTGTAAATCCTTATTGGATAGAGTATGGACGAATTCTAGGGCTTGGGATAGCCTCAAATTCGTCCAAGGTTTATCCACAGTAAGGATTAGGATCACTTAAAGTCTAAGTTATCCAATTAGGGTTTAAGCTGTAACCCTTAAGGAGTCTACAAGTATAAATAGACCCTATGGGATAGAGAATTCGGTACCCATCTAAAGCAAAGATACTCTGGCCGAATTCCTCCCCTCTCCTCTCTCTCAAATCATCTTCCTTGCTATTGGTGTTTGTAAGTCATTAGAGGAGTGACATTTGTGACTCTAGAAGCTCCAAGACTACAAGATCAACAAGGATTTTGAAGGTATGGTTCTAGATCTGTTTCAATGTTGTTATTTAACCTAATTAGTCATTAGAAGTCTTGGATTCAAAGCATGTTTAATTAGAAAGCCTAGATCCAAGCATTAGGGTTTTGCATGCGCACATAGGAAAGTTCTTATGGCTAAAACCCATCAATTTTACCCAACATATTAGAGATAGAAATACATATACAGTTTAAAACTTGTATAAAACATTTATTCAACACCCATCTTAAATTAACAAACAATATAATTACATATAGCACGTATTTTATAGAAAATACTTCATATTTATGTGTAAGATGAAAGTGACTACACACTCACTTGATTTAACGATAATCGGGAAGCACATCATTTCTTAAAATGATAGTTTCCGATGAAACCAGGGGCTTTAATGAAAAAAATTGGGCCTTGCGAAGGTTGAGCTTCAAACCGAAAAGATAAATTTCTCGGGGTCTTTGAACACTTTGGGATGTTCTTCAGGTGTTGGAAATGATATTGGGGCTTCGAGGGTTGTAAGGAAGTTTAGGGAGGTGAAAGAAGTGAAAAAGGATGAAAAATGGTGTAAAAGTCCAACCAAAACCGGGAGGGTTCGCGCCTCCCTTATATAGGGCGAAGCCTCAGACCGAAAGGTGAAAGGAGAAGCGCGCATCGGATAGTGACGCGAGGCAGGTGGTTAGCCTGAGATACACAGAAACTTCGGACTGGTCCTCGCTTCGGTCGAATCAGTAGGCGGACACGGAGCAGGCTCGCATGCGAGGCGACGTAGCTGAACCTTGGCCTAGTCCTTGCGAAAATTCTCGGATTGTGTGCCCAAAACTTCAAAAATTCATAACTTTTTCATACGAGCTCCGTTTTCGAAGTTTTTTATATGCACACGTAGGCGTGATTATAATCTACAACTTTCATTTAGACTCTATCGGCTAATTTTGAATTTATTTTTAATATTATTATTTATAACAGACAGGGATAGGAAAATCCGTTAAAAATTCATAACTTCTTCATCCGACGTCCGCTTTCATTTGTCTTTTTACCGTTGTACTACTATTGACGAGATCTTCGATTCTCGTTTAGTTTGTGTCGGCTAAAAATCATTCGATCCATAATTCGATTTTTTTAGTTGTCTACTATTAAGCAGAAACTTAGAAAAATCATAACTTCCTAATACGAATTTAGATTTGGGCATTCTTTTTATGCACTCCCTCGCTTTAACAAACACTACGACATTCATTTAGATTGCTAAGGATAAAAATCACTTTATCTTAAATTCACTTTTTACGTCACACAACATCTTGCCGGTTTTGTCGCGAAACTTCAACAAGTCATAACTTCTTCGTTATAACTCAGATTTAGGTATTATTTTATCTCGAGCATCCTTATTTCAACCACTACAACTTTCTTCATAGATATCGGCTTCATTTAACATTTATTTTCGACTCTTATTTTTACCCTTATTTCATTAAATTATAATAATTAAGCATATAACACATAATAATCAAATAATACATCTTTATTACTTCAAAACAAGTTACAAAGGTTGGCCTAGACTATTACATCATCATTAATACCTAGCCTAGAAACACGGGTGTTACAAAAACATAGTATTTTTAGAAAACCCACAAGCACAACGAATCGAGTTTTGTAAAATGGTTTTATGAACAGATCCACCACATTATTATCAGTGTGGATCTGCTCCAACCAAATGAACGAACGCTCATAACAATCTCTGATAAATTGAACTTTGATGTCAATGTGCTTGGTTTTAGAGTGTTGGACATGGTTTTTGACTATTTGGATTGCAGCATCGTTATCGCAAAAGATAGGGGTTTCAAAAAAAATTAAACGGTAGCCCAACAACTGATGTTGAATCCAAATGACTTGAGAGCAACATGAAGAAGCAGCAACGAATTTTGCCTCTGCCATTAAGATTGAGACAGTTTGATTGTGATTGTTTTAACTCAATAAGCTATGATTTAACTCGGGAGAGTAGTTGACGTTCTCAAAACTCAGCACTCCACTTGTAAGAGTTCCTTTCTGATCTGCCCGCCTTCTTCTCCAGCGAAGGAAGCATAACCCGCATTGAAATTTTGAATGTCATGCAGTTGGGATATGTCTCCTGGCATGTGCCTAAAACAACCACTGTCGACACAACAGGTTCTGACGACATTCCTCCGTAGTTGTTCCTGCACGATATGCGAGATTACTTAGATTATGGAACTCAGGTCATAGAAACACTGGGTTTTCCCTTTTTAGCAACAACAATTTGTTTTTCACTTTTTGATTTTGATTTATCACCAGATGCACAAGAAGAAGATTAAGATGATTGAACATTTAAATTCTTGGGCACCCATTGGTATTTAGGTTAAGGAGCATTTATATGTGATTTTCAAATAGTTTTCTTGTGCTTTGATCGTTTGGGTTTCTTTCTAATATTAGCCTAAGATCCATACGAAGACTTTGACGAATCAGATCTTGGCTTAGCCACGTTCGGCTTCATAAAAGTGCATGTTTTATTTTTATGAAAAACCTGTTTATCCTGTTTAAGCTCAGCCCGTATTCTGTCATTATTGACATTCTAATCATCATCACGAGAATGAGTTTTCGAGAATTTTCACACGAGAGATCTTCCTCGCAACTCGTTCTCTCTTCTATGCACATGAAAAGGAACAAATGCCCGATTTTGACAATTGCTAGCGATATGACCAGCAGTTCCACAGTTAAAACAAGTCTATTTCTTAGCATGAAAACCGGTACCACTCTTCTCAGATCTATTGCTCTTATGGACTCCCTTACGCCTCCCACAAGTACATATGCAAGTTTTAGGTAGTGTGACAAGTGTAAGTGGAGTGGATATGCTTGTGACAGAGACATCAGATTTATCAAATTCATCACCACATTTAACAAAAAAAACTGAATCATCAAACTTTTTAAAATTAGAAACACAAGTGTCATTGTTCAAAATGGAAACATCAGATATTGAAACACTACTATTATCAGACACACTCTCCTCTGATGCATGCTTGCCATGACATAATGATCGATCTGCATAGGAAGTAGAAACGTTAGTATCCGTTTCCCTAGCACTACTCTCCATCATGGGTAAAACAGGTTTGCCATCACAAGAAATTCCTCTATATCCATCTCTTCCTGGGTCATAGGAATAGCAGTGTAATTGTGTTTAAATGGAGGACGGACACCCTCATACCCTATACCTACTTGTTTCTTGTCTTTCCATTTCAGTTGTTTCTCTATCATGGTTGCAACTTTCTCACTTGACACATCATATTTTTTGAAATTAAAATCAACATTTTCAAATCGAACTTTCAATGTGTCAAGTTCCTCAATCACAGTGGCAAGATGTTTCTTAATAAAATTGTAGTTCTCACACTTGTTGTTGTACTCCTCCTCTAGTTTCCTAAAATCCTTAGCCTTGGCCTCTAATTGTTCTTTAAGTGGTTTTTAGCCCTTTCTAAGGTTATATCTCTCATACTTTAGGTCCTTGTTTTCCCGTTTTAATAAATAGATTTGTTCACGAAGAAACTTAATCATAGTTTCACTAGATTAAGTGCATGAAACTTCATTGAACGGGGTGTTTGTGGAACTCATTGCTTAAAAAACAAGACTCAAAATGAAAATGTGACCGAAAACAAAAATAGGTTCTTTAACCAAGAGAGGTTCACTGCCGCAAAGGGTTCACGACCGTACACAGGAGATGAATCACGGTCAATGAATGGTTCACGGTCAACGAATGGTTTACAATCCAATGAGTTGATCACTGTCAAATGAGAGGTCCACGGTCAATAGAGATGAGTGGTTCACGGCCATACACAGTGTTCACGGCCGTAAGCATTTCAACAGATGAAACCGTAAACACCCAAATTATGATAAAAAAATGATTTTGAGCTGATTTCGATTCCTTTGGCCTTGAACTTCTTGATCAAATGCAGAAACCCAGCAACCAAGCTTGAACAACCATGAAAATGAAGATTACTTCAACTGTAAACACCACCTGAACAAGTTTGACACTAGATTGGCTCTGATACCCATTGCAAGTCCACAAATCCAAATCCAACCAGTGATCAAACACACAAATAAGCAGTAATCACTAAGAATAAGAAGGAGTAGAAGCAAAGAATGATCCAACAATGAACATGTCTATTAGGCCGCAAACATTAGGTACACTTGGATACATACACACACGACTCCTGTTCATTTGACACATCTTACACTATTTAAAAGGGAGCAACCAACTGCAAACACATTCACGCCCGCACACACGTTCAAGGTCGTGAACACCCATACAGCTGCAAACACACCACACCCATACATTACATGACCAAACCTTATCAAGACCTATATAGATTGATCCCTAGCTCAAACAAATAAAATATGACCTAACAAAGTTTCTAACTTACTTATAGATTCTTGATATCCAACTCCCATTATGGAACTTTTACTTAATTGCCATATGACTATCCATTGTTAATAGAATCTTATCAATTCAAAATTATATCAATATGGTTCATTCATTACTATAATTTTAACTATCCACAAGCAACCAATCCTTGGTAAATCTTAGATCGTCCTTGATAGTTGTTTAATAACTTTAGTCATATCCGGTTCTAGTCCTTTTTTCCTCTTAATGCCCTAGGCATTTGGAAAATTATAACAGGAGAATATTATAGCACATGCAATTGGTCCTATATCCGAAGCATATGTGACACGATTCATAATGTCTTACATAAAGACCTGATACTTTACTAGTCCCTTGCTATAACATTTCCATACATAGAATTTCCTTATGTCGAATCATTTCAACATAACATTCATATATGTCCTTGACTAAATTTGATTAAAATCTCAATCTGAACTTGTAGAATTGAAATGAAGTATAAGTTCCTTTCCCTTAATTATAGCAAAACAACTTTTCAAACCCCACAACTTTGCAAATTAAACCCTTTGTTTTCTATAATTAACATTGCTAACTCACAACACTTACCATAATAATTATGTTCCCACTAGCATAATGATTATTATCTTACTAGCATAAAACTTATGTTCCCACTAGCTTGACATGTATCCAGAAATAAGTTGGACTTCTAGAAATCAACACTTGTTGACTTTCTTACTAAAGTTTAGATTACTAACACAAGATGCTTTGATAAGACTTTATTTAGGCTTCTCAACTCATACACTTTTCCTTGGATAGCTCACATATGTGTCTAAACAATTTTAGAACTTACAAACATAATTCTCAAATGTTTAGACCTTTTTCCATTTCTCACAATTCGAAACATGAAGAGGGATGTCGTAATCATAATCGAATTTGAGAATGCAAATAACACTATTGCTAACTCTTCAAATCTACATAGTGAAAGCCTCACAATCATTTTCATGAAGCGAAGAGAAACTGTATGACACTTAGACTTTATGGTGTATGTATTCCTATCCATGTGAATCTGTCATTCCCAACCATTATCATAAGACAAGGTATATGACAAATTAAAACTCATATGGATTTAACTTGTTTAATCTTAACTTCTTGTCACTTAGCAGCACAATGGTCTACAATGTCTTCCAAGTTGTTGAGCAGATCACCCTTACTGATCTATGAACTTTCACTGATCAAGGTGCTTTGTCTTATGAAAACAATTGAGAACTCATAGAACTCGCATGCATAGTCAACTTTAACTAGAATGGGCATAGAAACAAGAATATGTCAACACGATCGGTTACAAACCTCAACTTGTGTGCTAGTGATTAATAATAGATTTATTCTTGATTCGTTCTTGAAACTTTTCAAGGTCTTTTAAGACTCCCACTGACCTCTTGACATATAAGATTCTCTTATTAAGAACTATTCCATAACAAACAAATATGCAGGAGTTAGTGCAGGTTCTTATCGAGACAAAAACTTCACACAATTGGTCTTAGTTGGTCTTTGTCTTATCCTAGACATCACAACTTACCAATTTCAAATGTACAACAATAGGAAAACATTCTACTCTACATTTGACAAGTGTTATAAACCTTTCTTAAGATTATGTCACTCAATGTACAATCTTGGAGTATAACTCTAAGATTTGATTTTGAAACAAAGTATGACTCATCTTCTTGATTTAACTATTTCAACAATTCCAGATTCCTCTTCTTAGCCATACAAATGCACTAAGGTGTCCTTAGAGGATCAATTTTGATATGGTTTTCATAATCATTAAGATGATCATAAAACACGATACTAAAGTACTTCTCCTTTCCCTTCTGATTGGAGAAACTTTTATCTTTCAGCCTAATTGATTCTACTTATTCGATCTACTATGCATTGAAAATTTTCCAATAATTCAGAATTATACTTAATCTTGTAAGCATAAGCATACATACTAAACTTTAGTAAATCATGTTGAATAGTCTTATCATTCTTTGTGGTTGACCTGACCAGTGCACAACCAAGTGTAGCCGATCCCCTAATCCTTCACTTGACTCACATATACATGCGAACGAGAAATTAGTCTTAATTTCCCAAAGATGAAAGTTCTCATTCATCATACAATACAAGTTGCATGATCCCAAATTTCTGTCTAATTGAAACTTGAGAATCTTTTCTTATTTGGTAAATTTTAACACTACCACAAACGAAAGAATCAAATCCATTTTCTATATTGCTAACAATATATAAACACCAACTTTCACATATGCCATTGCAAGGAAATATAAATAAGATAAAATCAAATTTTTATTCTTTATTTATAAACCGCAGAAAATCATGTCCTTACAATGCAAGTACATATGAAAACTATGTTGCTACATATTTCTAAGCAATCTGTCATAACTCTTAAGCAATAGCTCAAAATTCTGATCATCGAACCATGCGACCGAAATCCACTTCTTCATGATCAAACTCAGCATGCTATTTCCTTCTTTCTCTTTGATTATGCAAAACATCAAAATGTAACTTTACATCATGTAATAATAATCGATAAATGGGAACTTAATAGAGTTAGATAATGAGCTTACCTAAAGTAGAACCATAAAATTTGATTCTACCATCTCTTAGATCTCCTAGGTAGTCAAGGCAGCTTCGCTTCCAATGTCCATTTTTTCTTGGCAATAGAAATAGACAGACGCTTTTGGAATGGTACACGGGACAATCACAGACTTAGCCTTTCTCTTTGATTCTTTCCCATTGGGAAGAGAAGACTTTTATGGACCTCCAATGTTGCCATTTTCAGTGTCCATGGATGTTTGGGAAGTAGATCTTCCAATCAAATTTGCATTACTAGTGCACTAAATCATTTTTGATTCACAAGCAATTAGCAAACATGTAAGATCGATAAGGGAGATGTCACGGTCTGTCATATAGTAAACTTTAATAAACTGACTATACGAATCGGGAAGTGATTGAAGAACCAAGTTAACATCCAACTTCCTTGACACAACGACTCCTAACATTCCCAACATGTCAATGTGTGACTTCATCTCCAAGACATGTGCACACACAGACCTTCCATCTAAGTGTTGGCTTGCCAATAGGGCTTGATTGACCTTGAAATTTTAAAGTCTTTGAACTTGTAGCTTGGGGAGAACTATTGGAGGAGGTGGGGAAGTGAAGTATGATATTATGGAATATCATCTTCATGTGGAAAACTTTTTCCATAAGATTCAGGAAGACCATATTTGTATGACCTAGACATCTATAATGGGATAAATTCAAGTTAGTTGATTTAAGTCCTTAATATAACACCCAAATGAAATATTAGGGCTAGGACCCAAAAAAATATTCTACAATTCGAAAGAGGGATGCATTAATCCAATTGTATACTATTTGAAGGTAGGTAAATGACAATTTACCAATTTCTACCATGAAAAATGAAAATGAATTTTAGGTTTTAAATGAATAGAAATTCCTAGATTATTTTGAGATTCATTGAACTTTTCAATGGCATGTTTAAATCTCGATTATGCCCTTCAAGTTTGTGACTAGGATTCTAAGGATCACAAACAAGGTGTCAATAACCATGCAAATTAGCTTGGTACACTCAATGTTACAAATCATCCAATCAATGTGCCGGTTAACCACACATGCTCCATTACTCCATGATTAACATCGAGCTACCCATTTTTATCCTTCATTAGTCTCATATTAGTGTGCTGGTTAACCACACACACTCCACTAACGACTATTAAGGTGCAATGTGTAATTTCATGTGTTAACATCAAATTCACATTTTCCCTAAGTATCTAAGATTGAGAATTTATAAATGTTTAGTTACTTGGTATTTTCATTATACATTTAATGAGAATTAATGTCCTCTGGTATCCGTTCTTCTAACGACCCTCCACTAGTCAAGGAGGTGGTGGGTGAGAGTGTACACCCATTAAACCAACATTTTATAGGTAGTAGCCTTATACCCCCTTATAGACCGGCACCGTGAACGAGGCCTACTAATGGTAAGACTGGCCTTTTACTTATACATTTAATATATTAAACTTTTTAATTTTATATAGTATAAGGGTATATTTTACACATTTAAAATACTTGGTGGCTTAATCTCTTAATAAATTATACTCTTATTTAATTAATCTTAAACCATGTTATTATGGATTTATTAAACTTCTCTTTTTATTAAACACTTTAATTAATTTAATAAAGTCCATAAGGTGTAATTGAACTATTCAAAACATCTATGTTATTAAAATTTCAAAATTAAAACTATTTAATTAATTTTTAAGTTATGAACCAATGAGATGCATCTTTTGAAACCTTTCATTTACTAGAGATAATGTTTTCAAAATTTGAGACTTTTCAAACACCAAAACTTGAGGGCAAGTTTTTTAACTCTTGAAAACCTTTTCATTTCCATAACTTATGAGTTTAATGTTATTTTAATGGATGAGATTTTTCATGTTCCATAACATCAGGACATGTTATGGAAGTCATTAAAAAATATTTAGATCAATTTCAACAATTAAAGTTGTCATATAATTCATGATTGATCTAACTAAACTCGTATAGCAAGATAATATCAAATCAACAATTTACAAGTAACAATTATCTTAAAACTTTGACAATTAACTTTTGATTGGGTGAGTATAATCACTACCATATCAGAAAAAATAGATTTTATGATACAAAATGGTTTGTGGTAGTGATTCCAAGACAATCCAAGACAAAAATCCCATAAATCATCCATCTTCTAGTGCAACTCGTCGAGCCACGCTTTGGATTCGTCGAGTTCGTCTATGGACTGAGCGAGTTCAACCCGACACAAGGCCATTTTCAGTTTGCTTCAACTTTGAACAATGAACAATGCACTATATAACAGACAACTACCCATGACTCTGATACCATTGTTGGGTTTTGTGTACTATAACACTCCTATGGAGCACATACAACCCTGATAGCTTTGGATCTAAGTTTTCTCTAGTTATACATGCAATAAAATTTCCAAAGCATGAAGCCTAAAACTAGCATACAATTTTAAGATATAACTCATAAAATCAAGTGAGAATAATACCTCTTTAATGTAGCTTGTAGTTTTGGCCTTTCAAGAGCTTAGCACCTCAAGTGTGATGCCTCAAATGGTTCAGAAACACCATGAACAAAGGAGGCTTTGAGAAAGAGGCTAGACACTCTAAAATCGGTTATAATTCTCATAGAAATCTTAGGGTGAAGCGGTTTTGAGTAAGGGGTGACATTTATATAGTATAGGTGTAACATCTCGGAATTTAGTTATAACTATTTGATCCTTTTCTTTCCTCAAGTTGTCAAAATTAGTCCTTGAAAAGAATATAGGGCATTTGAGTACATTAGACGTAATGGAGAGTACTCTGCGCGTACTCAAGAGCGTGTTATTGATGCGAAGTCTACCTAGTACGCTGGGTGTACCGTAGTGTATGCTGGGCATACTAGGTTCAGATTGAAACCCTAATTCTAAATGAGTCCCTATTTAAAGAGCGTTATGGCCTCATTGTTGGCCACCATTTCTAGAGATTGTCCATCCAAAACCCAAATCCCCATTCTTGTAGCTATGGAGTGCCCTTGAGAGCTTGTTGGTGTATTCTTGAGCCTTAAGAGTGGAAAGGAAGCTTTGGAGAAGTAGGAGTAAGAGCCTAAGCACTTGGATTTGAGCCTAGCAGTGTGAGAAGCTTCACTGGGAGGTATGAAGCTTCAAAGTTTCTTCCTTTTCTGTTGTGTGTTCTTATATGGGATGTTTTAGGGTTTTTGTCCCAAAAGTTGATGGCATTGTGAGTTAAGGAGCCCTACGAACCTAGATCAATCCCTTACTAGTGTATTTCGTGTTTTAAGGTCAGAAAAATCCAATCTTGGTCATTAAGAACTAACCATGCATGGGATATGAGATTAAGGAAGAAAATGGATGAGGGTTTTGAGTGTTTAAAACCAAACCAGCCATGCAAAGGCGTAAAGTCTTCGACTTTATGGATTAGGAGGGTGTAAGGGGTCCAGATCTGTATTTTGATCCAAGGTCTTAACTGATTAAGACCATAAGTGAGAAAATAGTAAAATTGGGACGTACATTGAGCGTAAATCCCAGTACACATGGCATAGGGTTCGATAAGCCTGATATCAGTGCAATGGATGAGTACGCCCAACGTAGGGATCGGTTACGCGCAGCGTACTCCCAGACGTTAACTTTCTTTGACTTTTAGGCTTTGTTCAACAAGTGGGCTTTTGGACCATTGGAGGGGTCAAATGGTCTTTTACCCTTCTGAGAGAGCATAGGAAGGGAATAATCTAGCCTTTGAGAGCCTTTATTAAGTTTAGATATTTTTTGTATGTGATTACGCGGAGGTTAGATCACTGTTTCGAGTTCGAGATCCTTTGAGTTACTTGAGGCGAGTCTTCTCACTATACGTTACGTAGAGTGGTATTTATGTGTGACCGGAGGGTCTTATGTGCTTGCTTGAGTTATGCATCTTGTTTATGGGATATTATGCTATGTGTTGTTGTAGACCGAACCTGAAGGTCCAACAATATATGAGGCCGGAAGGCTCAACCAAACCGGACCAGAGGGTCCAACAAGCTAGACCGAACCTAAAGGTCCAACGAGATGCACGACCAGAAGGTCATCATGGGTAGGACCGAAAAGTCTACCAGAGTTGTGGAGCTGGAAGGTCCACTGAGTCACATTGAACGGAAGGTCACAGCCTCGAGTGGCTAATTTATATGCATGTGGTATTTTGAGGGACTCACTAAGCTTCGTTCTTATGGTGTTATTTGTTATGTGTTTCATGTTCTTATCATGATCGTCGGAAGGCAGCAACTCGATTGTACACACACAAGAGAAAAGTGTCATGAACGAGGATCCTGGTTTTGAATAATTACTTTTGAAAACTATTTTGAAAATGTTATGACATCGACACTTTTGATTTTGAGAATTATTTATATGCGGTTATGATTTATAAAATTAAAAATTTTGTTTGAAAATTTACGTCATTACAAGTTGGTATCAGAGCCTTGGTTTGAGGGATTCGGATACACCTTCGGGTATGTCTGGACTCAAACTGAGGATTTGAGAAAACTTTTCAAAATGAACGATTTTTCTGAAAATGAGTAAAGATAATTTTAAGAGAAAGTGGAAACGAGCAGTGTGGACAATCAGCCAGCACCCGAACGGTGATTTCCCATATTACCCTTACTTATGTGTTATGAGTTGTTATGAGATATGTTATGCATGCTAGAGAGTAGGGTAGGTATTTCATATTTTAGTACTAGAGTGGCCTGATTTGTAATGTCTTAGCCTAGGAGTTACTGCTATCTGTGAATTGCTCTTGAGTATGTGTGGAGTAAGAGTATCTAGCAGGAATCCCTTTTTAGAGAGGGATATAAGTAGAAGAGTAACCGAGGAGAGATACCTTTATGAGCATTGAGGAGCCTACTGAGAGAGTAGTCATATACCCACGAGGGGTAGAGTTGCTTGAGCTCGGTGATACCTTTTGTGTATGAGTAGAGCAAGTGGAGTTATCACCTAGAGTGGGTTTTACGTGTTTATTCGATGTTGAATGATGCTTGCTTCGTGCTTTGTGGAACTCCCGATGATGGGAGTCAGCTACCAAGTGAATGTGATGATGTTCAGGAGGTAGATGACTGGTATCATAAGGAGCTTCTCAACAGCTTATGGTGGAGAAGTGTGAGAACCTAGGAAGAGGCTAGGAAGTGACCTTAGTTAAATGAGTACGCTGATAGAGTAGAGCATTTCGCTGGGAAGTGAGCACGCGTGTTGGGATTGAATATTGATAAGGTTGAGCAGCTACTTAGGGACTTTAGGATGGTCTGTGTAGAGGGTATGGGTAGATGTGGCAGGTAGTATGGGCCTGTACTACTGAAAGAAGAGGACCCATACTCGATGCACAGAGTATTCTGGAGGATCTAAGTAGCAGATCAAGAGGTGACGTCATGGTTTGAGCACCATGATTTATAGCCGATCGAGAGGTGATGTCATGGTTCAAGTACCTTGATTTGAGGCAGATTGAGAAGAGAGAACATGGTTCGAGTACCATGATTCGTAGTAGATTAAGAGGAGATAACATGGTACAGGTACCATGATTCACAGCAGATCGAGAGGTTGCCATATGGTTTGAGTACCATGACACGTAGCGGTTAGGGCTTTTTGTTTTACCGGTTATTTCGTGGTGATTGTCTAGACTGAGATCAGATGTGAAAGAGTATGGGGCCAAAAGGCCATGAGGAATGAGTTTTAGTGGAGAATCCCTTGAGAGGGAAATCAAGTTAGCTCCGAGGGATTGTTGGTGAGATTTCAGTGGAGTCGCAAGACTCAGGAATGAGTAGGGACAGTGCATTATGGGAGAATACGGTCTGGGCTGAGCGACCGGCCATAGTGGAGATGTCACTTTCTATGACCTGAATGGTGCTATTTCAGTCTATTGTGGGAAGAAATGGAAGGTAACCTTGTGGGGTAGCAAGCATGGTGACCTTTTTGGGCAGTATATTGGCAGTGAGGTATTCTTGTTCCAGGAAAGAGTCAGTAGTGGGTCTAAGACGGATGAGAACAATGAGGTACCTTATGGGAAAAGGTGATTTTATTAGTAGTTTTCGGTGTTTAAAAAGGAGTATATTGGGGCAGTGGCCCTCGTGGTCTACATTGTGGATCGAAAATGAGAAGAAGGTTTGTACTTTTATGGTTATTCCTATTTTGGGAGGCAGGTTGAGGAGTTAGAAGTCAAAGTGCGTGATAGGGCACTATTTCCGGATTAGAGCCGGATTGGATTTGGAACAGTGGGTTTCTGGCGGAGTGTCATTCTAAATCTTCAAAGTGTATAGATGCATTCATGTGGGGAGGATTCCAAGATTTTTTCAGGGATGGAAACTTGGAGAGTGTTTTGTTTCCTTTGGGAAGGCCCTGTGATGAATGCATAAAACTTTTAAGAGTCAAGTGTGTGATGAATGGTGAGACAATCTTCTGAGTAGGTTGTAGGTGTGACAATTGGGTGATTGTTCGAACCCTAAGTGGGGAAGAACGAGTTTTCTAGTTAGGGGATCAATGATCCATTCACGTGCGAACGGAGAAATGGTTATGGGAAATTGCATTGCGGACGCATGAGCCCGAGGTTGAGGTGAGGTACCAGAGGTAGATGTATGAGTTTGTGTTTAAGAAAGGATGAGTGGATCGGAAGATTCTTTGAGGCCTGTGATTTTTGGGGTTAACATATGTCGTGTTCGATTGCGATCGGGTCACTGGATTGTAGATGCAATAGCTGAGATTTGCAAGTGAAGGTATAGATTGTAATCTATACCCCTAGAAGGGCAGCACTTGATTCGTCAACAAATTTCAAGGTCGATATTCGTAGTTTCGTGTGGGTAATGATCAGTAGGGGGAGGTTTGGGTTGTCGACATCATGTCCTGAGCCATAGGAGATGCCTCAGTGTTTCAAATTAGGAGATGGTATACTCTGAGGTTACAAGTGCTGCGAGAGGAAGACCGGTTGAGGGGTTCTGCAAGTGGAATGTGATACCCAAGCATGGGGTCGTGAGTATGAGACCAGTGGATTGGGCACAACCATGTGAGATTCTATGTTGGTGAACCAAGGTATCCAGGTATGACATCCTTATTTCTAGATTATTCTGAGTTCTGGGTTGAGAGCTGGCAACTAGTGTAGCAAGTATTTATGGTTCTAGTAGGAGCACATCGACTATTTGATGTTAAACAAGATTATTAAAGAATGAGGACTACAGTGAGAATAGGATTTTATCGTGTCGGTTGTCGTCGGGAGTAGTGACTCTTACTTTTGGACGAGTATGTGTGCACCTATCTATGTTTGGCCATGGAACGTGGTTTAATGGATGCAGTGTGTGGCATCAACTTGAGGTTGAGACCGTGGGTGGTAAGGGAAAGTGTTGTAAGGCTGCAGGGAGCTGCAACATCACTGAGTTAGCAAATACTACGGGAGCCTTAGTATTCACCAGCTAGTCAGTGAGAGGTTGTTGTGATGCTGCGGGGAGCCGTAGTACTCACTAGTCAGTGAGAGGTTGTTGTGATGCTGCAGGGAGCCATAGTACTCACTAGTCAGTGAGAAGTTGTTGTGATGCTGCAAGGAGCCATAGTAGTTACTAGTCAGGGAAAGGTTGTTGTGATGCTGCGGGGAGCAGTAGTACTCACTAGTCAGCGGGAGATTGATGTGGTGGTGCGGGGAGCCGAGTACTTACTAGCCATCGAGAGAATGTGGAGATGAGTACTCTCTGGTCAGAGCAAGCCGCAAATAAGGTTTAGGCTTGGGTAGCCCTAATATTTGAGTTTTTGGGAGCCTCGTGGTCAAACCAGAGGCGAGACTGGGGTCTCTATAATTGTCGGGAATCGTTATACTCTGATTTGATTTGTGGTTGTCGCAACCCAAGGGAAGTGGAGAAGTGGTATATACGCGGGTTGCGGGTCATGAGTCATGATTTGAGTACTTCATTGGGTCAAGTGGTTCCAACTCTGGGTCAGACCAAACTCTCGAGTTTGAGTTTGGCTCTGGTGGTGCATTGGGTAGGCGAAATAAGATTATGGATTATGAGGTGGGCTCCATGTTGAGGGGTAATGTTTATTAGCTGATGTCTTAGACCTGTGTAGGTCAGTACTTTGGTATAGGAGGTACCGCGAGATGCATGGAATTATGAGTGGTAGACAACAGAGGTCGGGGTTGAGTCGATCTTCAGTTAAGAGTGTAGCATTCACTGGGGAAAGGAGAACTTCGTGACTTGTGGGTCACAATGGTCCGATGTAGTTATTATGAGAAGGAAACCATTGGGACGGTTGGGTTAATGCAAAGGATAACCTCGAGGGTTTAACTGTGGGGTCGAAGTCGGACTTGATAATCAGTGTTAAAGTGGAATCATATAAATGGGACCGAGGCTTATGGTTTTTAGATGACTAAGGACACTTCCGATTGAGCATGATCATTCTCTTGTATCCGAGGGTAGAGTGTTGGGGATATATTTTTCAGATGGGTTCCGATGGAAGTTTAGTGGATGAGACACTGGTGGCATGTGAACCCTTCCATTTCTTGGGGTGTGGTTTGGATTGTTTACTATGTTTGGCATGAGTGATCAGTAGTCGATTGTTGGATCATGTCTGGAGAGAATCATAGGGGCAGTGAGTTATCAGGGTTTGTTATTCAGGGAGCCAATAACATGGTGATATCTTGAGTAGGCGGTCTGGTGGCAGGCCAGGCCACTAGAGGATCCATATTTTTTTTGGGGGTGGGGGGGGGGGGGGGGGGGGGGGCAGAAAAGGGGGATACCTCAATGTCAAAGAATTCGGTTATGTTTCGGATTTGAGAGTTCCTATTTGTATTCAAGTGTCCATAAAAAAGATATCGGTGGGATTTGAGGCCTTTTTAGTAGTGCTTTCCGAGCTATATGTTCGAGCTTGGTGTGGATAAAGAGCGATTTCGAGGGCGAAATCAAATCAAGTGGGGGATAATTGTAACATCCTGGAATGTAATTATAGCTCTTTGATCCTTTTCTTTTCTCAAGTGGTCAAAATTAGTCCTTAAAAACAATATAGGGCCTTTGAGTACGCTAGGCGTAATGGAGAGTACGCTATGCGTACTCATGGGCGTGTTCTTGACGTAGAGTCTACCCAGTACGCTGGGCGTACAAGGTTCAGATTGAAACCCTAATTCTAAATGAGCCCCTATTTAAAGAACGTTATGGAGTCATTGTTGGCCACCATTTCCAGAGACTTATCCATGCCCTCGAGAGCTTGTTGGTGTGTTCTTGAGCCTAAAGAGTGGAAAGGAAGCTTTGGAGAAGAAGGAGTAAGAGCCCAAGCACTTGGATCTGAGCTTAGCAGTGTGAGAAGCTTCATTAGGAGGTATGAAGCTTCAAACATTCTTCCTTTTCTATTGTGTGTTCATATATGGGATGTTTTAGAGTTTTTGTCCCAAAAGTTGATGGCTTTGTGAGTTGAGGAGCCCTAAGAACCTAGATTTGTCCCTTGCTAGTGTATTTCGTGTTTTAAGGTCATAAAAATCCAATCTTTGTCATTAAGAACTAACCATGCATGGGATATGAGCTTAAGGAAGAAAATGGATGAAGTTTTGAGTGTTTAAAACCAAACCAGCCATGCAAAGGCATAAAGTCTTCGACTTTATGGATTACGAGGCTGTAAGGGGTCCAGATTTGTATTTTGAGCCAAGGTTATAACTGATTAAGACCATAAGTGAGAAAATAATAAAATTGGGACGTACATTGAGCGTAAATCCCAGTATGCAGGGCATAGGGTTCGATCAGCCCGATATCAACGAAGTGGACGAGTACGCCCAACGTAGGGATCGGGTATGCGCAGCGTACTCAAAGGCGTTGACTTTTAGGCTTTGGTCAACAAGTGACCTTTTAGACCATTGGAGGGGTAAAATGGTATTTTACCCTTTTGAGAGAGCATAGGAAGGGAATAGTCTAGCCTTTGAGAGCCTTTATTAAGTTGAGATATTTTTTGTATGTGATTAGGCGTAGGCTAGATCAGTGTTTCTAGTTCGAGATCATTCGAGTTACCCAAGGTAAGTCTTCTCGCTATACGTTACCTAGGGTGGTATTTATGTGTGACCAAAAGGTCTTATGTGTTAGCTTGAGTTATTTATCTTGTCTATGTGATATTATACTATGTGTTATTGTAAACCGGACTAGAAGGTCCAACGATATATGAGGTCGGAAGGCTCAACCAGACCGGACCAGAGGGTCCAATAAGCTAGACCGGACCTAAGGGTCCAACGAGCTGCAGGACCGGAAGGTCATCATGGGTAGGACCGGAAGGTCTACCAAAGTTGTGGAGCTGGAAGGTACACTGAGACACATTGACCGGAAGGTCACAACCTCGAGTTGCTAATTTATATGCATGTGGTATTTTGGGGAACTCACTAAGCTTCGTGCTTACCGTTTTATGTGTTATGTGTTTCAGGTTCTTATCGGGATCGTCGAAAGGCGGTGGCTCGATTGTACACACACAAGAGAAAAGAGTCATGAACTAGGATCCTGGTTTTGAATAATTACTTTTGAAAACTATTTTGAAAAATGTTATGACATCGACACTTGTGATTTTGAGAATTATTTATATGTGGTTATGATTTTTAAAATTAAATTTTTTGTTTGAAAATTTACGTCGTTACAGTAGGATTCAAAGGGTCATGGGTAAACCCTAATCCATACACTTAGGTTATGATCCATATATCATGTGGGCTAACTCTTCATGGATACTTACATAAACTTTTCCCATCATGGATCAATAGCCTAAACACTATATATATCACTGATTTACATAATCAGTCCCTATTAATTTAATTAGTCCATTTTGATTACTAAATTAATTCTTAATCAATGCTAATTAAATATTAGGATTTCTCAATTAATATATTAAGCTTATAATATATTAACAAATCATAAATAACCTCTTTCTCAAATATCCATCCTATCAAATTGTTTTGGTGAAGGCAACCCAAATGGACCATGCTACTCTCGGGTTAAGTACATACCAGTTATAGTTATGGGCTTAGACACCTAATCCAACATGTAGGTCGTAAATAAATAAAATAAAATAGAAATTTTATTAAATGTCTCTACCATAAAGCCTTCATAAAAAAGAACAGACAACAAGGCTTAACCAAACATTCTAAGGCTATATAGTCTTAATCACGTACCACCCTAATGCCTTCATCAAATAATTTATAGTATCAATATAAACCTAGAATCATCTAAACATAGGCATAGAAAGGCATATATCCTAAGCAAGAAACATAATGTGCAATTCCTGAGCGGATCCTTACCTATTACTAGCATGCAGTTCATATCATATCATACTTAAACATAACATTCATGTATGAGTATTCTGGGAATTTCTTACTTGCGCTCGTATGATTGCATGCATCACACCTCTTTTTCTTTACAAAACCTTTTTATAAAATCGTTTTCTTGTAAAAGATTTTATCTATCCTCAATTTGATTCCAAATACACTATTGAGTGTACTTGAATCCATCAAACCAAGCATCTGATACTAATTTGTAACGTCCTAAAAATACTAAAAAAATCATTTTTAATAAACTAAAACCATTCATTTCATTCCATCCAAGATAATCAGAGTATAAAATGTATTCTCAAAATAAACATTAAAATGCCATAAAACATAAGTGTGGAATCTTCAATGGATGTGATGTAATCATATCAGACCTATTCCCTTACTATCAGAAGTACCTAAAATATTTAAAATTGAAAATGTAAGCATAAAGCTTAGTGAGTTTCCTAAAACAATGACATATTTCAGCCAACAGCCCTTTTTTATCCGAAGTGACATGCTATGTTCTAAATCATAATCTTACAATCTCTCATGTAATGGCCTATTTCAACCAACGATTCTATTTCAACCTAAGTGAATTTACAGGCCAAATCCTAGTCTTACAACACCTCCATAGTTTCCATGGGCCCTCCCATGGTATTTAATGCAACATAAAAACACGAGTCACAAAGATGACAAGCACAAACGACACCTAATGTCGTAAGTAATATAGTGAGAAGACTCACTTCTTTATCAAAGTAGACTATGCCACAACTTGCTATATTGTGAAACTGGTGCTATACACCACCTAGTAATACACAAAAAGGCCAAATGTAATCTACCATCTAAAACTACTCTTTTGACTAAAAGTCAACCATGTCAAAAAGTCAACAGTCGATAGTTAAAGTCAACTCTCCACACCACCACGTCGTGGTTAAGACCTTAACCACATCATGATTTAGATTAGATAGATTGTGATGGATTGGACCACGACGTTGTGGTTAGCACTTGACCACGTCGTGGTAGCTCAACCATATTCAAATCTCCCTTAACTCCTTAATGCATTAAGCCAACCATTCTAACTTTCCAAAAGGCCTCTTTACATCCAAGAGATTCATTAAAAAAATACAACTTTATGGACATGCACGTTCAATGCATGCCAAACACTTACTTAGGTCAAAAGAATGAGGAATGGGGCCAAACTCTGATACATGGCACCAAATCAACTTAGAAGTCCATATATAAACCATATTATGAACTTAGGACTTCATTGATCTATAAAGTTGATAACTTTATCAAAATAGTTCACTAAAATATTTTCAACATGGAGAACATGACTCAAGAATATAGTTCTAGAAGGCACAACTACAAGCATCATGGTTTGAGGGACTTACAAAGGTCCAAAATGAGCATAAAAGCTTGAGATAAGCTTGCTTGATGTTTCTTTCCTCTACAACACCTTCCTTCTCCTTTTAAAGGCCACAAAACACCCAAATGAGCTCCAAATGATCACAAGAGGCTAGGGTTTGGTTGAGAGGTTCTTCTAGAGAAATGGTGGTTGAGGGTGGATGGAACCCTAGCCCTCATAACCTTTATATAGGGCCCAAAACCTGAAACTTAGGGTTATTATGCGAAGGGTCATCATGTCGTGGTAAAGGTGGAACTACCATGTCGTGGTTCTCTAAACACCATATTCTAGCAAGGCCAAATCTTGAAAAATCAAATTGAAGACACAAGAGAACTTTGAAGAACAATTCCTGGAATTCTGGATATTACACAAATACAATTTTCTTAGTCTATTTTCTGTAACATCTAAATTTTCAGGTATTTGCTTTTCACCCTTGGGTTACAGTTTGTTTTCAAGAATGGTCCCCTATTACATTTTCATAATTTCGAAAGGGTATGCTGGGCGTACACCTTGGTACGTTGGGCATACCTGGTCCTGTGCATGTACGATGAGTGTACGCTCGTATGTAGGGCGTATGCAGCTTGGACCAAACCCTAATATTTAGGGTTTGTGCACTATAGAAACACAATTATAGCCCTAAAACCCTTCCTCTTATCAACCTCCATCCCTAGAATCGACCTCCTTGCAAACCCTAATATATTTTGAGTATTTTGTGCTTTTGAATGAGTTGTGGGCTTTCTTATGTGTGAAGGAAGATCATAAAGGAAGTGGCTTTGATCTGAAGACTTTGGATCCAACAATTTCTCTTCATTGTGCAACATTTGGAGGTATAAATCTCCAACCTTGGCTCATTTTTTTTCCAGATCTTGGTTAAGCTTGGATTTTCTTCTCTTTTGTCCCAAAACCTAGGTGTTTCTGAGCATGAGGTACTCAAAAATCTTTAAGTTGTCCTTTTAGATATTTTAGGTCTTTTTAAGTCATAAAAATGCAAGCTTGGATCTTGGTTAGTCCCCATGCAAGAGTTATGGTGTAGAAAAGGAATAAGCAAGTTAGGTTTTTAGTGTTGGGCTCCTTGGAGCCATGTGAAGGCATATAGTTTGAAACCTTATGGCTTTAGAGGTCTTAATAAGCTCAGATCTGAAGTTTGGATGTAAGGTATTAAGGCATTAAGACCTTAATGGGAGTTTGGCTTTAGGGTATGTACGTTGGGCGTAAAACCCAGTACGTTGCACGTAATACACCTAGACCCCGATTCCCTTTCTCCTTGGATGTGTAGGCGAGGCATACAAGATGGGATATTGGGCGTACGAACAAGTTCTAGCATTGGGCCATTCTTTTAGGCTTTGGATCTTTAGTGTTGTACTTTTCAATATATTGACTGAACGGGGAGGGAAAATAACCTTTTTCCCTTATGTAGAATATGGGGTTGGTTGGACCAGTTGTGACACTACTAAAAAACATGCCTTTTTTGAGGGACAATTTCCTCGAAAATTCATAGGAAACCGTTGTTTTCGTGGAAACATTGAGGAAAAGTTGTGCATAGGTAAAACCCTCATAGGAAACTTTTTGTAAGGGATTTCCGAGGAAATTTACGAGGGATTTCTGAGGAGATATGTTTTGTCAGTAGTTCCAACGAATTTTCAAGGCTATATTTTTCCGAGAAGTTTCCTAGAAAATATATTTCCGAGGAATTTCTTAGGAAATATTTTTCTGAGGAATTTTCTAGGATATACATTTCCGAGCAATTTCCTAGGAAATATATTTTTAAGGAATTTGTTAGGAAATGTGTTTCCGAGTAATTTCCTAGGACTGAACCTTTTTTATAGTTTTTTGTAATAGTTCTGGTGACACTTTTCGTGACAGTAAGTTCCTAAGAATTCCAAGGAAGCTATAAAAATAATTAAATATGCAAAGAATAAAAACAAATTTTTTTGGTTAAAATGCAGAAAAAATCTAATAAAAATAACAAAATTTTGTTACAAATTTGTACACAAAAACAATAAACATAAATCTAAAAGTAATGCATAACACAAGGCACGTTAGTTACAATTTTTAATAAGCATCTAAACCACAAGCATAATATAAATGTCAAAAAAACATACAAACGTTTACAACAAACAACCTAAGGAGCATTCGGTGGATTGACTAGATTGTCGAGAGGGTTAGTACAATCATGTCGTCTCATGAATTCGATCATTTTCGCCATTTTTCTTTCAATTTAGGCTTGACGTTGTTCTAACTCCCGAACCAAAACAAATGTTAGAAGAAACATACATACATTAGTAAACACAAAAAAAGTAACACAAAGTATACGTTAACATTTTTATATATTATATAGCAACATATCTAGACCTTAAACTAAGTCATTCATGCCTCTACTTTTTTCTTTAAAAGGATACCCATGTCTTCAACTACCTTGATTACTATTTTACCCTCATGGGTTGGGTGAAACTTAATTTTCCATTTTCAACAGTTGTTAGCGGAGAGGCTTATCATTGACAAGATCAAAGTTATACCTACAAAACTATAAACAACCATGTTGGTATCAAAGAAGAACCAAGGGAAAAAAGGTCAATATTTGACATGAGGGTTGAAAACACCAACAAAGTAATAAGCAAGGGCATGTAATTGAGATAACATGTAATCAATCCACTCAAATCTCAAGGCAACCAACAACATGAGAGATAAACAACAAAGTAAAAGAGTACTTAACAAAAAAAAACGTAAACTACAAAGTGAGTTTTGAATCAATGTTTCCAATGATGTTATCAAAGAATAAGCAAGTTCTTCTGAAGAGAGAGAGCACAGATAGTAGACATGGTTGAGCTTAAAGATGAGAAAAGGGTATCGAAAAATACTAGCACGTAGTAAGTGATTCTTGTTTATGGATTTATGTATCTTGTGTGAGATGATAAATCAAAATTCTTTTTTTTACAATATCCTAGTTTGTCTTGAAAAAACGAATGAGTGACATTTTCATGTATAGACGTAGCTAGTGAAAAGAAAAACCCCACATACAATAATAAGAAGTTCCTAAATCTTAATTCAATTACCGATGTAATCATAAACTAAACTAAATGCAATTATTCATTATGATTCAACTGAAGGAGTAGATTCACTAAGGACATAATGAAAAACATTGGGTTTAGATACAATATAAAGATATACATCAATCCAAGGAGAAGAATGCATACTTTTGTTAGTGTAATACAAATCGAGAGGGAAGGAAGAAAAGAGAAACAAGAGAGGAGAACGAAGAGAGACATAAAATAATAATAATAATAATAATAATAATAATAATAATAATAATAATAATAATTTCATATCCAAATATGTGTTCAAAGAAAAATAACAAATAATATTCAGTTTCCTTGGAAATGCAGAGGAACTTCCGACGGATTTCCAAGAAATATAATTTTTTCTATCTTTCGGGGTTCAAACACTATTTTTTAGTTTCCTTTTATGTAGAACTTTGGAATACACAAAATACTTTTAGCTTACCCGTTTATACTTATTATCCATATACACATAAATATAAATATAGAATAAAAAATAAATGTGTTGAGTAATAGATTATGAAGGTGCAAATGTACATATGTATTTAATATCACATTCAGCAAGATAAAATTATTTAATGTATAACAAAGTTGTACAAAATATGGAATGGAAAAAACAACGTTTACATCCCGAAAAAACAAAAAATGAGTTTTGGACCTAGGAAATTTCTTGGAAATACCTACGTATTTCCAAAGGATTAGTGACAAATTTTGTGTTGTGTAGGAAATCCCTTGATATTTCCTACACATTTGCAAGTGATTGCCTAAGAGCGTAATCTGTTTTTTATGTTCAAATGTTGTTTTTATCCTTATATATTTTTTCAACTTCATTATATATGAATTACTTTTATTTCAATAAATTATACATGACATATACGTACATATATGTGTGTACACAATCAGAACGCATTACTTAAAACATTTGTTTACCATTATAAATCTATGTGTGTGTGTGTGTATATATATACATATATATATATATATATATATATATATATATATATATATATATATATATATATATGTGTGTGTGTATTATAAAACATTTGTTATACATATTATAGACACACACACACATATATATATATATATATATATATATATATATATGTGTGTGTGTGTGTGTGTGTGCGCGTGTGTGTCTATAATATGTATAACTTGGTAATGTAAAAGTATTTAGTGTATAACTATGTTGTACGAAATATGAAACCACAAAAATAACGTTTGAACCTAAAAAAAAAAAAAAAAAAAAAAAAAAAAAAAAAAAAAACGGGCTTCTGTCCTAGGAAATCCCTTGGAAATAATTATGCATTTCCAATGGATTAATGAAAAATTTTGTATCGTGTAGGAATTCCCTTGGTATTTCCTACATATTTCTAAGAGATTTCCTAGGAACATAATTTGTTTTTCATTATATTAATGTTCAAACGATGTGTTCTATATTTTGTTCGACTTTATTATAAATGAATTACTTTTATTTCACAAAGTTATTCAAAATATATATATATATATATATATATATATATATATATATATATATATATATATATATATATATATATATATATATATATGTGTGTGCGCGCGCGCGCGCGCACACCATCAGAACTCATTAATCAACATATTTGTTTACCATTGTAAATTATATGCTCAAAACATTTGTTTAACATTGTAAATCTATATATGTGTACATATGTATGGTTATGTATGTGTATAATACATATAACTTTATAAAATAAAAATATTAAATTAATGTATAACAAAGTTGTACAAAATATGGAACCAAAAAAAAAACAACGTTTGAACTTTGAAAAAAAAAAGAATTTCGTCCTAGGAAATCCGTCAAAATTATTTGCACATTTCCAACATATTAGTTACAAATTATGTTATTTTTAATATTATGATTTTTTATAGTATGTATGTATGTGTATTAATAACAATGTTGTTAATAATAATAATAATAATTTCATAGCAAAATGTGTGTTGAAAGATGTAGATTACGGTTAAAATACTTCGAAAAATAAATAATATTCAGTTTCCTCAAAAATGCGTAGGAACTCTTAGGGATTTCCTAGGAACATAATTTATGTTCAAATGCCATTTTTTAGTTTTTAAGTATTTTTTTTTTAAATATCAAATTATTTACTTGGATCCTATGACAATTAGTAAAAGTTTGACATGTTTAGTGAGAGACCTTGCTTCAAAATTTTCCTAGGAAATCCCTCGGAAGTTCTGAGAAACTTCCTAGGAGCTACTTAAACGAAACACTTCTAATGTAACTGTTAGGCTCCTTGTCATATTCGGAAAAAAAAAATATGATTTGTTCATAATAATAAAATGGTAATAAAAAACTATTGAGGAACTACCTAGGAACATTAAATATATATTTATTTCCTAGGAAAGGTGTATGAACTTTCGAGGGACTTCTGAGGACGAATAATTCCTCGGTATTTCCTACTTGTTACCGAGAAACTTCTATGGAAGTATTAGAAATATGTTTTCCTCTATAGTTCCTCGGTAATGTGTAGGAAGTAGCGACAAATTTTTGGTCCCAGGAATTTTTTGTAGGAAAACCCACTTTTTTCTAGTAGTGTTATGAAATAAAAATTTGGATTATTAATTAGGGTTATTTTCTTGGGATATATTTAGTGTGAGGAACCGTTTTAGCAACATCTTGTCTATGTGGCACGATTATGTTCTTTGGAGGTGAGCCTCCTCACTAGATCCATGTGTCGAAAGCACCAATGTCGGCCAATTACTTGTTATATAAATGCTAGTTGTCTCGGTGTTACTTGCATGGAGGACCGGGATTTGGCCCCTGGCAATTGTATGAAAGAATAGGCTCTAACCCCTAAAAATTATATGAAAAACTAGGATCTGGCCACTAGCAATTGTATGAAAGACCAGGATCTCTGGCCCCTGACACTTGTATGTAAGATCGAAATTTGTCCCTCGGCATTGCAACGAAAGACCATGGGGTAGCCCATGACACTTCTATGTCTTGGTATGTGGTATTTTTGGGGACTCACTAGGCTTTGTGCTTACAGTTTAGGTTTATGGTTTTAGTTACTTCCAGTTTGAAAGGGAAGAGTCCGTCATGATGGCACATCATCCTCCCCTCATGATTTCCTTATACTTTGATGTTTTAAATATTATGGCTTGGTTTTTATTTTTAACAATTAATGAATTGTTTGATAGACTTTAAAAATGTAAAATGTTATGACTATTTTCGGGATGTTACAAGTTGGTATTAGAGCCTTGGTTTAAGGGATTCGGATATACTCTCAAGTATGTCAAAACTTAAACTGAGGAAATGATAAATTAAAAACAATGAAATTGAACTTCTAAAAAGTTTTTTATTAAGAAGAAGGGGTATGATGCGTGCAATCATCCGAGCTCAAGTTAGTGGTTCCCAAGGTTATCCATACCTATTTATTATGAGTATTATGCTTGATATGAGAATTGCATACTAGATAAGGGCTATGGATACCTTCAGGAATCATATAATAGAATATCCTTATTTGTGTGATACTTTATATCCTTGGGAAATCGATGCTATGTATTACTTGGAATTGATATTGGTTCAGTAAATTGCTAAGTGTATGCTTTCAAAGTTGAATATGATTAGGATTGTATAGCCCTAGAATGATCGAGTTGGCCTAATTTCTAATTCCTTTTTTGGTTGTGGACTTAAGGTAGAATCATCATTTGACAAACTATGTGATCGTATTTTGTGTATAACTAAAAGATCTAGTATGCTCAATAGTCATATTAAAGTGATATTGCCAAATAACATATGCTATTAATGAGTCACACTAACAATAACTTGATACAATTGACTATTTATTAGAAATTGATTTTTAATAAAAATTCAATGATCTCTTATAATTAAATTAGAAATTATTTATTTAATGGAAATAATAATTTTCATTAGCAAGTAACATTACATAATTCATATGATATGAATTAATAGGTTGTGTACAAACTTTTGGACTAGTTGAAACATTTTTGTCTTTTACTAAAAATACAAAGTTTATATTTTATAAAAGGCTTGTGAGTTTTTTTATAAAAGGTTGACTTCTTTATATATATATATATATATATATATATATATATATATATGTACGAAAATTATATATAAAATAAATAGTATGGGCTTTCACTTATTTTATTCAAAAGAAATCATGTTTTAGAAGCATGCATGGACATACTTATGACAATAGGGATAAGGTTGCTTAAAGTGCTAAGACCTTATGGTTAAAGACTTCACTTTATGCATATAAATAAGATGTCTTGCATTTGGCTAGTTGTTCATTCCTTCTTCTCTTCTCCATGGTCGAGAGCTCTCTAGGAGACTCTCCCTCTCTTCTTTGCTTTGAGTTATTGAAGATTACTTGCATATATTTTTCTCTCTTGAAGTTTATATTTTTGTATGAACTTCAAGATTAAGAGTTTAAGAGTTTTGGAGTAGCGTCTACATCAGGTTGAGTCATTTTTGATGTCTCAAAGATTCCACATTCTTCATCAACTTCCAAGCCTCCCAAGAGGACCCAAAGAACTACAAAGGTTGTTATTTCTTCACTCTTCTTTGGTTGGTTTTTTAATATTTCTATAACTTGCAGGAAGATCCTTGATGGGTATACAATATTTATGTTATTTCAAAAATTAAAGTCTTCCGTTTCAATATTTTTAAAGTTTATGAAACTATTTTTGAACTAAAACCCAACAATAACTTGCATGCATAAGGCAACCAACAATGTTGACTGAGGTTCATGGTATTGGGAGCAGTGAGAGTTGAGATTTCCTAGGAGAGCCTAGGATGTGTATGTTGTATCGCTTAGGATTGGTGTATGGTGTTAGTGTGGTGACTTAGAGGAATCAGGATTGACCTTGAGGAAGGTACATGTAGGTATGAAAGGTAGTATTGGGAACGTACTACCAGAAGCACAAGATCTGTACCTAAGACAAGAGCAGACCTGGAAACTCTAAGGAGGCCTATGTGGTGGAGACTCCTCGAGTTATGTGTTCATTGTTTATATGTTATGTTTCATTTTGTAGGATGGTGATGACTACTCGAGGAGGTTTTGGTTCAGGATCTGGATCCAGCACATAACCGATTGATGAGCTTCTATGCGAGTTCATTTCGCCAGAGGTTACTCGCGGCATTTTGGATGCAACATTTATGTTGTTCGGTACCATCAAGGAGGGGATTATGGAGTTGATGGATGAGAGGATCATGAAATTTCGAACTGATATTTTTGAGGGCCAGATAGGAGCTCGTGCTCCCTCATTCAGGGAGTTAACGGCATGTGGAGCTCCTGATTTATTTGAGGCTAAGGACCCTATCGCTAGCCGATGCTGGATAATTGATATGGATAATGCTCATCGGATAAATTTTTACCATGAGTAGGCAAAGGTGGGATTTGCATCCTGCCTGCTAAGGAATCGAGCTCGAGACTGGTGGGAGGAGGTTAACCAAGCTGTAGGGTCAACGACAGTGGCAGACATGACCTAGGAGGATTTTGTTCAGCGGTTCCAGAGGGAGTTTACACCAACTATTGAGGTGCGGCAGCTGACGAGGGAGTTTCAGGAACTTTGCCAGACTATTAAGACTGTGGCGAAGATTACCGCTAAATTCAGGGAGATGGCTTTATTGGTCTCGCAATACGCTGCGGATAAGGAGATGAGAAGATGAGATACCATGACATGTTGAGAGAGGATATTAGGGAGTTTGTGAGCTTTTAGGGTGCAAGACGCTGAATGATATGATCAAGAAGGCCCATGAGCAGGAGATTGAGTTTGAGCTTCGGGAAAAGCAAAATTTGGAGTAGGTACAAACAGTTGCGAGGGGGGAAGGGGGGAAATAAACCAAATGACCAAAACGTACCATTTTATTAGATAGGTAAGCATATAAAAACATGTCTATAAAAAAACCTTCTCTAACGCATTTGTTGATTGCTTTATTTATATAATTTTTTTAGTTGTTCAAAAAAAATTCTTTATCAAAACAACAATTATAACAAGAGCTATTGACTAGTTCAATATATATATATATATATATATATATATATATATATATATATATATAGGTTTAGGTTCTATGGAAAACAAAATACCTTAAAAAAAACCCTAAAATGCATAAAAATGCATAAAAAATACTTAGATATTACAAAACTTTTTTTTGATTTTATAAATGAAAAAATCGTAGCTTTTTCTTCAAATTCGCTGGAAAAAAAATTGAAACAAAACAAAAAAAAATCGATTATTTATTTATTTTTTTCAGCGAATTTGAAGAAAAAGTTGTGATTTTTTCATATTTGAAGAAAAAAAAAAGTTTTGTGATCTCTAAGTATTTTTTTTTTATGTATTTTTATGATTTTTAGGGTTTTTTTGTTTTCCAATATAATCATTCCCTATATATATATATATATATATATATATATATATATATATATATATATATATATATATATATATATATATATATATATAGAGAGAGAGAGAGAGAGAGAGAGGTTCATTTGAGACCACCTATATTTTGTGAGACACGGGGACCAAATCTTAGCCTTTGATCAAAACTAAACTTGTGGCTCATAAAAAAACATGATTAACACGAATTAATCTAATTGATTAGTTAATTAAGGGTAGATTAGTCTCTAGGTTAAATTTAAGATGATCAGATATAATGTTAACGTCATTCACATCATCAAGAAATCATCTGCTTTGATTCTTCTACCAAGATATTTACTAGATCAGTATTCCTTGTTCTCCAGTTCAATCTGATCGATCTTCTATCTCCTTAATTTTTCCATTCTTCATTCTTCTACATCCCCAATTGATAATCTGAGTGATTGAGGTTCATGTTCATCTATAGACACCAACAACTCATTACAAGATTGTTATCGATTTTAGCTCTATGATCATCGATTTCATTCAAGGTAGAGGTTCAAGTGTTCAGACGATTTCTACTAATCTTCATCTTCAACAATTACTATCGATATTTCAAACTGTGATTTTTACTCTACTTCAAGCTTCCATTTTAATTTCAAATCATTGATTTTTAACCATTCATCCGTATCGGTAATCGATCATCAACTGATATCGATTTCCATCAGATTGATGATTCGAGTTATACTCTAAAATCAAGTGTTTTAGCAATTTAAGTTCATCTTAGATCTATTATCATTCCAGATATTTGATTTCAGCCATTGATTATCAATTTCAAGCTTTTGGTTTTTTCTGCTATTGAAGAGAAGGAAGCAAAACAACGTATCTTTGAGTTATATTATGCTCACTCTATAAAATCAATGAGGTATGTACATAACTATTATTGTTATTTAGCCAATTCTCGTATATTATACATGCACTCTAGTTGTTCGATGAAAGTCCTGAATGAATAAAGAGTCTGATATAGAGTCTAATATATCATTCCTTCATTCCAACCCTTAAACTTTGTTGCTATTTAATGATATTGACCCCAAATTTCAAGATGATTTTTCTTAACCTTGTGATGATTGGTGTAATTCTTCTTTTTGTCAGTGATTGAAGGACATACAACTGTTTATCAATGCAAATGTTCAGTGTATGTATTAGAAGAAGCATATCATCCATATCTTGCTACCATTAATTAATGATGAGAACTTCAAGAAGTATATTGACATGTTGGTTTCAATGGTGCTTGTTCCATAAAGAGTTAAAGTGGCTAAGTAGTTTATGGATGATGAGGACTTGGTTCATCTTTGGAATCGAAATCTGTAATGAGGATGTTGGTTTAATTTACTCCATGCACTCTCCTTATTTCTTTCTTGATGAAATTGTTCTCCATATATGTGGAACTTTAAACATATTCATTGCATCAAATATATATCCCAATACCTAGCAGATCTCTTTCATAGTGTAAAATGGTACATACAGTTAAGAAATTAGCTAAAACTTTCATGTTTTCTATCATTACAAATTTTTAGGTAAGCCTTGAATGGAACTGTAGAGAATGTGGCTCGATAATAATTTCTTGGAGAGTCTCATTTTATGTAGTGTGATGCTGCAAATGTGTTTATATTTTGCATTGTTTGGTTTTAAGTGATGTATTTGAGGTAATTGAACAAAACGATAACACTATATTCTAAGTTTAATTTTTTACATTAGTAATTACAAATAAATTGTGCATTATTTTAATTTCTTACATATGTATTGTTATGTTCTAGTTCAATATTAGATGTTCATATAATCATTTTGTGTTACATTTTATTTAGAATGTTCTACAGATACTGACAACCTATAACATTATTCTATGAGAATTGTAACTTGAATATAAACAACCTAATTAAATTATTCTGTTAGAATGTTATGTAAATTCAGAATATTACATATAATATTAGAATATTATGTAATATAAGTTCATTTTATATGTTATAACACAATTTAGAATATTATACTTTAATATCAAAATATTCCATACAACATAATTTTAGAATAGTACACTTAAATTTCATAATATTACATATAAGTTTATAATATTACATATTAACAACACATTAAAAAAATATTGAATATTTTGAATAGCTAGATTAATATCATATCATTGAGCATTAAAAAAGCCAAAATTTAATCAGGCATTATTATATTAGAATATTTTGGATATAACTTACAATGTCATAGAATATTATTCTTTTAAAATATTCTACATATAGATTATAAAAACATACAACATATAATATTATTCTATTAGAATATTATACATATATATACTACTTTCATGTAATAAATCAACTTATTCAAAGGGTAACCTATAACATTATTCTATTATATATATATATATATATATATATATATATATATATATATATATATATATATATATATATAATAAATTTATGAAAACTGATAACATATAACATAATTGTATTAGAATATTCTACGTATACATATTATTTTCATGGAAATAAATGAACTTATTTAAAAAACCTAGAACTTTATTTTATTTGATTATAAATACATACATCATAAACTACAATATTCTAATTATTTTAAACATCATACACTCTACTTATAAAATTTACCTTGAATATTGACTTAAATTCTAAACAAAGACATAAACATTAATTGACGATAACAAACAACACATAAAATTATTCTATTAGAATATTATACATATACTTATTATTGTAACATCCGGATTTTTACCAGGTATAATGAAAGTTTAATTATGTTATTTTGTAAGAGGGACTCGGCGAGTCGGGGATCAGACTCGCCGAGTAGAGACGCGGGATTGAGCGAAGGTGCGCGCTTGGACTCGGCGAGTCCAAGGTATGGACTCGGCGAGTCTGCGTTGTGTAGTGAAACCCTAAATCTCCGGGTTTGTGGCCTATTTAAAGGGCCTTATGGCCGTCATTTGCGCTCATCCAACCCCCAGAGTGTGTCCCTAGAGTTCTTGAGCGTTTGGTGAAGGATTGAGAGCAAATCTTGACCTTGTGAGTGTTGTTTAGCAAGAAGAAGGAGGCTCTAGGCAAGAGGAAGCAAAGGAGGTTGCTATTTCGTGGATTTGGAGCTTGGATCATCACTCTAGAGGTATTATTTTCGGACCATTTCCTGTTTGGTGAAACTTGATGCAAGTTAGGGCTTAATATGATCATTTATGGGGTGATTTGGTCCCCTTTTGTCCCCTCTTTGAGTTGAGACCATGGATCTGGATCCATAGAGGTCCAGAGGGCCTCACTCATCAAGCTTTATGGGTGAAAATGGAGCCCTTGGCCTTGTGTTGAAGTAATAGAGTCAAAATCATCATTTGTGATCATGTAGAGGTTATTTATGCATCAAGATTGTGACTTTACGTGCTAAATAAGCATGGGGGACTGGATCTATGGATTAGTGGACTGGATCTGGCCTTTAGAGCAAGATTGAGTCAGTGCATGGCACGGACTCGCCGAGTCCGAAGAACAGACTCGGCGAGTAGCATGAATGTTGCGCGACCACTCAGCGAGTGGTCTCGCTGAGTTGGGAAAGGTGAACTCAGTGGGTCAAGGGAGAGTCAGGATGGACAGGTGGACCGAGTCAAACTGGACTCGCCGAGTTGTTCTTGAGACTCGGCGAGTTGAGTCGTGGTGGCCCCACAACTCGTGCAAGGTGGAGCTCGTCGAGTTGGGGGAAATACTCGACGTGTCAAGGGAGGATTCCAGGGAAATTGGTGCATGCTCACGGACTCGCCGAGTCGCCATAGTGCACTCGCCGAGTCCGGTCAGAGTTGACCGTTGACCAGCGTTGACCAAGAGTGATTTGTTATAGTGTGATCAACCCTAGTTGGGAGAGTGTTAATTAGAGATGTATTGTGCTATAGGGGGACTACAGCTCAGCGAATCGAGTGTTTAGTGATTTCAGGGTTACGAGTTACCGAGACACACGAGGTGAGTCTCCTCACTATACTTTACCTTGAGTAGGTAACCAGAGTTATGTGTTAGAGTATTTGTATGCTATGTATGCTATGTGTTGTACTGCATGACTTATATGTGATTTATGTGGTGCATGTTTATCAGAGCTAGAACCTGAGGGTTCACAGAGTTTGGGTGCACGGACCCACAGAGTTATAGCCTCGAGTGGCTAATATGTGTTTTATGTGGTATTTTGGGGAACTCACTAAGCTTTGTGCTTACAGTGTTGATGTTATTTGTTTCAGGTGTTAGTGACGACCGCGGGAAGGCGCCGGCTTGATCCGTACACACACGTTTGAAGTTTTACATGTTGATCTTGGGATTTTGTACTGTTTTATTGAACAAGTAAAATGGGTGTTTTTATGAATATTAGTGGAATTATGTTTTATATAAAAATCGAAAATTTTGTTTGAAAAATCAGTGTTACAATTATTACATAAAACATATAATATTATTCTGATAGAATATTTTACATAGAGAATTTAATTTTAAACTCATTTAATATGTGAAAGATATTACTACCATTACACGACATAAACTATTAATTCTAAATACGACATAAACATCAATTGACGATAACGATCAACACATGAAATTATTTTATTAGAATATTATAAATATAGTTATTATAACATAGAACATACAATATTATTTTGATAAAATATTTTACATAAAGACTTTACTTTTAAACTCGTCTAATATGTGAAAGATTACATGTATTATCATTTAAAAAATAACTATTGTTCAACCACAATATTATTTTATTAAATATTCACCAATCTTCAAACCTTCAAACCATAACTATTGTTTACCAAACATTCAACCATACATATTATTCAAAATATAGAAAATATAGCCTATCTTCAAAGAGAAAAAGACTCTAAATTCATTAACCATTAAATTCTTGCAAATATTTTATCAATTAGATCAACAATCTTCATTTCACTACATTGCTTCATGCACCAAGTTAAGATGCTTTAGTCGGTTAGTTTTTGCAAACTCCTTAGCTTCTTCAATTAGTTTAGGTGATCATTCAGTTTGGCTGCATCATAAAAAGTAGAATCAATGTAAACAAATATTTACCAAAACAAAATACCTAGAATACACAAACTACAGTCAACTAATAACAAAATAAAACATTTTGTAACATTTTAAGAATTTTATTCACCGCCACACATCACCAAACTTCCATCAATTCTATTTTTGGATACCTTATGCTTTCTTTTTCCATCAATCTCTTCCCTTCATTATATACCAAGTTTCTTAATCAAGATTTCCAAATGCATCAAAACATATATCATAACTTTATTAACACAAAAAAAAAAAAAAAAAAAAAAAAAAAAAAAAAAACCTAAAACAGATGCATCATTTTATAACCTAATAAAAATCAAATATAAAAATATGTACATTCTAAGAATAATCAACATCGTGAAAAGAAGAATATAACACTTAATAATATGTTAACTTAGAATATTTATATCAAATATCCATATACGTTAATGTGTTTAATGTTATACCTTGTCCTTTATTTCGCATTCTGATAAAGATCTATCAATTGAACTATCATTGTTTTCATAGTTTTAATATCAACAACATATTTTTCTCTTGATTTATCCATTCTTGTCACTTGATCTGCATCAAAATATACATCATGCTTCTTTTAGAATAAAATACTAGAATATTCACACTAAATACCATAAACCAAAATAATACGTGAAATTGTCTATTAAATACTTGACAAAAAACTAGAGTATTGCTACTATAAAGCGTAAACTACATTCTAATCATATACTTCATTTCAATAATAATCAATATCATACATTCTCCTAGTAAAGTATAAAGAACTGTTCTTTGAATAATACATCAAGTTATGATAAAAGAAAATATAGAATGTTAGAATGTGCTACATAAAGACATTAACTTTACAAAATAAAGTCATTCGTGTATGAATTAGTTCTGATTTATCAAAGTAAACAGTAACATCTGATTAATCAATAAAATAACACCCGGAACCAAATTATGAAGTAACACCTAACTTAACAAATCAGAATACCTAGAATATTATGTTACCGAGCACTATTTTACTAATATTTTTAATCGATCATCAAAATAATCAAACAAAGTAACATATGGATCAAATTAAGAAGTACCATATGACTTATCAAACTATCACGTAATAACAATTCATATTTTGAAATATATATATATATATATATATATATATATATATATATATATATATATATATATATATAGGATTCTATATTGCGTGGAAGTTCAAGGTTTATATAAAAGTGAACGGTCTTTAACTGTTGAAAATATGTAGAATAACATATCACACATTCAATTCAATGATTTTAGAAATTAATCATCAATTTACAACCTGTTTAGAAAATGATTGTGATGTACATGACAAATTGGGAGAAAGAGTTAAAGAACAAGAATACATATTCAGAATATATAGAATATTATACTAACATATGCAGAATATTGCACATACCATAGAAAATATACAGAATATATAGAATATTATATTAACATATGTAGAATACTATCCGTTCCACATTACAATTTATAAAATAATTAGAATATCACATATTCATATTTTAAAATATCTGGCATACTGTGCTTCATGGAAGTGCAAGGTTTATGTAGAGTTACAAGGTGTTTATCTGGTTCAAATATGTAGAATATGATACTAAAAATGTAGAATAGTATGCATTCTCATTAAAAATTCATAGAATCTATAGAATATTATACATTCAAATTTCAAATGTGAAGAAAGTTATATATAAAAAGATATATCATGGTTTATTCATTTTTACTTTGACTTCTTTGACACAAAACAATAGTTATTTGGAGTAGATATGAAGTGAAGTAAAAAAAAAAAGAGATTTTATATGATAATTAGAACCTGAATCTGATTATGTTAAACCAGGTATTCTTGAGATCTTGATCTGATTTCTTTGATTCTGTAATACTATGTGATTGAAAGCTTGATCAGAGAACATAATCAGAATCACAAAGTTGATAATATTAATCATAGTGAAAAAGAGGATTTTTAGGGTTCTTCAATTGCAAATCTCTCCTGTAATCAGAATGGGAGTAATCATAATGTTTAAGCATGAGAGGAATCTAATTGTTAAAACAAAAACTTAATCTCGATTTAACAGTTCTTCAATCGAACTGTAGATCAGGAAAAAAAGGATTTTTAGTGTTCATCGAGGTGGAGAGTTTTATACGTGAGAAAAACAAAGAAATGTTTGAATCATGATGTAGATAAATTATAGTATTATACATTACCTGGAATGAATTAATCTGAATCCGATTCTATATCCATTTGTTGGAATAAGAAATTTGGAATGCTTTTGATTCAGGATCAATTGATGCTCGAGCGATTTCATAATCAAAATCAGAATGAAATGTTGATAAAATCAGAGCGTTCAAATCTAAATCTGAGGAAACAAAAGATGTTGATGATCGAGATTGAATCAAACATGTTTTATTGTTCGTATCGAGATTAGGGTTTTATGAATCAGAATGAAGAAGATTTGAAAGAATACGGAGTGTCTTTTGCGACCTGGATGAAATAGACAGTAAAATCCCCTTACTGCCCCTCTGCGCTTTTATTCTAATCCTGAAGTTCCATTTAATTGCAAAAATGTCACCGCCTCCTTGTACTTCCTTGTGGTGTAATCTGATTTAATTATAGCCTTATATTATTCAAGATGAGTGGTCAAGATTTGGTCCCCTTGTCTCACAAAATACTATTGTCTCACATGAACCTAACCCTATATATATATATATATATATATATATATATATATATATATATATATATATATATATATATATATATATCCTTGATTTTTTTATTAATAATACATGGTAATCAATACCCAATAAAATTCACATTACCATAGTGCAATACAAATTTACATGTGGCGCTGATTTTATGATAAACAATAACATATGTCATAAAATTTTATTTTTGTTCATGATATCACCGTTTTTGCCGGTAGCATCTATGATTTTTTATTTTTCTAATTATTTTGTCCAAACTTAGTTGGTTTATGATATATATATATATATATATATATATATATATATATATATATATATATATATATATATATATATATATATCATATTTCCTTGATTTTTTTATTAATAATACATGGTAATCAATACCCAATAAAATTCACATTACCATAATGCAATACAAATTTACATGAGGCGCTGATTTTATGATAAACAATAACGTATGTCATAAAATTTTATTTTTGATGATGATATCACCACTTTTGCCGGTAGTATCTATGATTTTTTTATTTTTCTAATTATTTTGTGCAAACTTAGTTGTTTTATGATGATAGCAGCATTTTACAATACTATGCCAATATTGATAGATAACTCTGAAATTGATGGTTACTTTTATATATAAACTAATTTTTTACTGGTTTTTAAAAAATGGTTAACGTGATTAAGTATATTAAAAGATGTCAATTTTCTCTTATAAACAACACCTCGGCCAATAGCAAGCGCACATCATGACCAGGATATATAATATAATAATATATGGCGCCTCCACAATTGAATCAATGATAATCTGCTAACAACGAATCTTTACTTATATAATACTTTTAATTTATGTGTACCTTTAAATTTTATCTTATAATCCAATTTTGATATAACTTTGTTTATTATATAAATATATATACATCTTCAAACAAAAAATGTGTCTTCAAAAGTATCTTATAAATATCTTTAAAATTATATTAATATTAGATATTATTAATAATAACTTTATAGTCATATCATACTTTGAATTTACAAAAAAATTAAAAATTACGAAAAAATTGTCACAACTCGTCTTCTTGTTTCTTGAATAAAAGGATTTTATGTTTCAACAAAAATTCAATTTCAACTCAGTACCAGATTAATGAACCAACTCGTTCTTAATCTCTACAAAATTTTGAATACAAATATAATTATTAAAAGTAGATAATACAATATCAATATTCAATTACAGTAACTATAATAAAAATATTTAAACTAAAGTACATATTTTGTTGTTATATAATAAGGTACATATTTTGCTGTTGCGAAGTTGCGTTTTATAAAATTATATTGTCACATAATCTATATTAATCAATAATTATTTATGAAAAAGTTAACCAAATAAAGTTTAATACATATCGATGGAAGACAAACGGGCAACAAACTGCATCGCTAACTACTTTTGGATGACAAAACTAATTTTTTTTTTAAAACAACATATGTGGATATAAGAGATATGACATTAGAATGCATCATTCGTTGAACTCTGTTGAGGATCTCAACGGTCTCTGGTGCAAGAAAACCAAATGTATTAAATGCAAAAGGTACAAACGCATGTTGATTTTCTATATGCATTCTCGTGCTTTGTCACTTTGCACACAGCGACTTTCAAAGCGGCGTGCCCTGCTGTGAAACCATCACCCCTAAAATCGACAGAAAGTTCACGCGCACCTGTCAAAATACCAAAATGTCAGCCGACCTGAGGATAGATCTTCCCTCTTGCGGGTCCGTCGAAAAGTTCACGTGCACTTCTTTCTTCACAGAGATACCAACACGCCGACAAACATCAAAGAGAACATCCCTAACCACATCATGTTAGTATTTGAAACCAGTGAGTTCTCTACACTGAACCGAATGTTCCCCAAAAGTGTCCAAACATATCTTACGGCAAACTGGGCATATCTTGTCAGTTGAGAATAAAGGAATCATGAGGCGGTAAAGAAGGATAGTCCGATACTCTACAGGAGACACATGTTGGCTGATGCCCTCAATATGGATAGTTAGCAAAAAATCATGAGCATGAGGTACCCAAAAACACTCAAAAACTAATTTCTTTCTAATAGTCATGTCGATATCAACTTTCATTTCTTTAACGATTTTGCTAAAAATGACATATGCAATGCTTTTTAAGATTTAGGGGGACAGTGTCCTTCAATTTATGTTGTCATAAATATAAAAGAAATTATAGTCTAAATATATATGTAGGCTCCGGAACCTAAAATATATTATGTGTTGTATCCATGATTACAACAAAATTTACATTAACATAAAGATTAATATATATTGATGACAATCATTCTATGTATTGCTTTCCAAATTTGCAATAACATTTATAATAGAAATACAAAATAGTTTAATGATATAGATATAGTAAAGAAAAACAACAATTAGAAATTAATATAAATTCAAACAAACAAATAAAATTGGAGTAGCGTATTGGAACTTTCACGATAGGAAAAGTAGACTTTTGATACTTTAACTTTGACTTTGACTACTAAACAAACAGCCAGTATGGACTATCCAGTGAGAGTGTCCAGCATTCCATGATTTCATCCTCACCATCTTTGTCATTATTCAATATAAAAAAGCCAAATCTTCACAAAAAAAAATTTAAAATTTTAGTCAAATTTATGAAAAAATTCCAAATTATATTTTATTTACAGAAAAACACATAATACCGGTTAAAACTTCAAAAAAAACTTTTTCGATCGGTTTCGCACATTTTGCCAGTATTATATCATTTTTCGTTAGTTTGCTCAAAATTTTGGGATTTTTCCAAAAATTATGTAATAACCAAAATATTGAGACTTTTTTGAAAATTACCATGAAATTATTGGATATTATTATTAACAAATCATTTATAAACATAAAAAAATATTTTATTATAAAAAAATAAAGTACATTTGTTGCTAATTTCTAGGAATAAATTGATCGTCTAAGTACTCTATTGTTTCCTAACCACTTAAACTCTCTACGTTCTTCCTTTGCAATATTGTGAGTATGATGGTGAGATGAATTTAGTTAGCATCCTTCTAATGTTGGTTTTCCTTTTATGTTGTTTAACCTAACTACAAACCAACATTTATATCTTACATGTTAACAATCATCGGTTAACACACATCTATAAAATGTGAAAAGTGGACCGTGAATGATAATCTATATGGAAACAAGTGAAGGGTTATTATATATTTAAATTGTCATTCAAACGTTACTTTTCACTCTCGATAGATGTGTGTAATTTTATGGTTATTACTGGGTAATGTTTGGAGGTTAGGTGGTAGATAGGTTAAAGAATATAATGAAAGATCTATATATTCGTGTAATGATATTTTCTAGTAACACGTTATCATATAGCATCATGCCTAATAGCAAGTAGACACTTATTGATTCTGTATTAATAAATATTATCAAATCTTGTATTGGCCACGCCGAACAGAGTACTTCTCACTATGACACCCACAACGATATATAGGAAGAACATAGAGACTTTGAAGTGGTCAACAAACAATAGAGAAGTACATAATCGACCATTTTATTCCTAGAAATTAGCAACAAATGTATTTTCGTTGTTTATAATAAAAAAAATTATGTTTATATAAATGATTTGTTAATAATAATATCAATTAATTCCATAGTAATTTTTAAAAAAAAAAGTCCCAATATTTTGGTTATCGGGTAATTTTCAGAAAAGTCTTATATTTTGAGCAAACTAACGAAAAAAGACAGAATACCGGATAAATCTATGAAACCGGCCAAAAAGGGTTTTTTCGAAGTTTTAGCTGCTATTCTGTGCTTTTCTGTAAACAAAAATTAGTTCAAGACTTTTTTCATAAATTAGACTAAAATTTTAGGATTTTTTTGGAGATTTGCCTATAAAAATGTAAGGTAATAACAAACATTCAACAATCAACAAACTTTTATTTTAATAATAATATAATAATATTTAAAATCTTAACTAAAAATATAACGAATATTATATAGGATATAAAAATATTAAAAGACTAATTTTATGCGTACCCTTCTCCAATTCCTTGTTGTACCTAGGGATGAGATTATAAAACCGGAAAACCATATTAGAAACAGAATCAGATCGGAACCAGAACCGAAATATATAGAATCGGTTCCGGTTCCGTGTTTAAAATTCGGCTTTCTCCGGGTTCCGTTAATCCGGGTTTGGGTCCATCAAGTCCGGGTAAACCGGCTCTAAGAACCGAAACCAGTGTTAGGAACCGAAACCACTTTTAGGGGTCAGAACAGGTTTCTGTGAAACGTTTAAAACATGCATATCTCATTCGTTACAAGTCGGATTGACATACGGTTTTTTTCCAACGTGTAGTTTAGTGTTTTTATATGATTTTAGACTATAAATTTGTCATTTTTAGTTTAATATTAAATTACTTATAGTCTCCAAAGTCGAGATATTAAAGCTGAAAGTTTCTAATTTTTCAGTTTTTTTGCATTCTATGAAAATTTTAAAACATACATATCTAATTCGTTGGAATCTGGATTAACATACGGTTTTTTCCAACTTGTAGTTTAGAGTTTGTACATCATCTTAGACTATAACTTTGTCATTTTTGGTTTAACACCCGATTCAAAGTACTTTTCAGTTTTGACCACTGGTGTGTTAATGTTTTATATAATTGGTTCTTAGGGGCAAAATTGCCAACTTCAAAAAAGTTGGAGTACGTTGGGCATACTGAATCTCCTTGTGGTTGCGGATCCTAACCAAGTACGCGGGGCGTACATGGAGTACACATGGCGTACGAGAGATTGAGTGAAACCCTAATTTTTAGGGTTTCCACCCTATTTAATCCTTATGATAGTCTCTTTTGGTCATGTTTAGCCATCACAGCTAAACCAAACAAAGGAAATTAATCCATTTTTAACAGAATTTCCATCTCTTTATAATGCATTGATATAGTTAATCTAACTTTACAATCACGTCAAAATTAAATTAGATATATTTAAATTACTGTGATGTGTATTTCCACTCCAAAGGAAATCATTAACCTGAGTCAGTGTTTCTATAACCCCCACTAAGTATAAGCAAACCCTTCAAGTATCTATAAAAGATCCATATACAATTAAAACATATTACAAATAATAAAATCTTATCACACGATTATATCTCATAATAAAATACGAATTAAAACAAGCATACGAGTAAGGATACAGAATAAGGCACAAACCTGTGTTCAACAACGAACCCGTGTTAAGGCCCAAACTTGCTTCATTCACTTGATCGGTCCATCATTCTAGAAATTGCCAAAAAAAAGTGGTTTTAATAATAAGATTGTGATAAGTATATGCAATAACTATACAAAAAACTTCTAAAAAAATGTGTTTATTACCACCATGTATGTAACACAGTAAGAGGGAAATACTTTGTTAGGGTCACTATAATATTACTAGGAAATGTTCTCACCTTTATCACCAACCAGATGCATAACTTCTATACTTGTTAATAATACAATTTTGACACATAATAAAAACCATTCATGATTACCTTTTGGGCAGTTTGCTTTCACATTGCATCTGGCTCTTGAGTTTGTTAGGTTATGGCTTTCATACCAACCTAAAAATGCACAAATATGACAATTATAATCAAGAACATGTATTGCATGCCTTCCATATCAATTATTTCCATATCAAATGATACATTCAGAAATTGGAAAATGCTTTAAGAATCGTAAAAAGATGTAAATGCCAAAAAACAAGAACTTAGTTTTAAAAGAATGAAAAAGTTAAGATACTAAATTACTAATACATGAGGAAAGGATGAAAGACATTCAACACTTACTAATATCGCCTCTATGATCAATTGGATCTCCAATGGCATTAATGATATGAACAAGGGTTCCTCGACCTACAGGTACCTACAATGACATTGAATTAGCTGACTAGCTCCATGGATCATTGCACGATAGTGTTACATCGCCATACAATGGCATACAGAAAACTTGGCTACAATTAAACATGTTGACTTTACCGATCTAAACCATAAACCAATAGGCGGGAAATCGAGACATAATCGGATCGTGTTCTTAAAATGTTCTGAATTTTTTGAGATCTAGATAAAACTTACAGTGATAGGAGAACCAGTGTTGAGAACTCTTTGACCGCAGGCAAGCCCTTCGATACCATCCATAGCAATAGTCCTAACCATATTCTCCCCTAAATGTTGTGCCGCCTCCAAAACTAATCTGATCGAGTTGTCCAAAACCTCTAATGCCGTAAGGATCGGAAACAATCCTTAGCTGAATCTTACATCGGCGACAACACCAATGACCTGGCACACCTATCCAATCGCAACGGTTCCGGTGAACTCGTCGTTGATCTTTCCATAGTTAGATCCTTCACCAGGGGTTGTTGCAGCTAGCTTAATCGGAGTGGCGGTGGCAGAAGTAGCGTAGTTTACTACATAGTTAAGAAAGTTACCAGTAGGAGAAGGGTGGGATTGAGATAGCGCGTGCGGCTCTGGTGGAGTGGGTAAATGGAGATTTGGTTGATGATCGATGAAGGAAGGAGTGGAGGAGAAGGAGGCAGCTAGCCTCCGTGAAGCCATGGTGGAGAAAAGTTAGAGAGAGAAAGAGAGAATGCTAGGGTTTGACAATTTGAAAAATATTTGTTTAGACTTACAAAGTAAAAGGATGCGTATAAGAAATTGGGGAAACATCGATTCTTTTTGGAGAGGTGAATAAGAAGTTAAGAACTGTGAATTTAATTTCTTTAATAGCACAAATTTAATCTCTTTAGTGGCACAAAACAAATCAATAAATCATCACATACACCTGTAGTGGTATATAAAAAATTATATGACATAACATATAGAGTTTTTAGTGGCATTTTAATGTTATTATGCCATTATTAAATATTAATACTAGTGACATAAGTTGTGAAGTGCCACTAAATCTATTAATTTTATAGTAGCATATAAAATATGCTACTGAAAACATACTATTGTGGCATAAAAAAGATATGTCATTAAAAATATGTGCTACTAAATGTCAGTTTTTTTGTAGTGCACATTCTTCGCCTTAGAGAGAAGGGCCAAGGATCCCATACTAGACACCATTTTCGCTTCCTTTGTCACAACACTTTCATGAGACTTAAGAATACCCACCATCTTTGCCAATGAGTAGGTTTTAAACTGCTCGTGACCCTTCACAGTTTATACCACAATCATCCCTTCATGTCTTAAACCATTCAGAAATGTGACCTTCTGTTCGATCACTTCTCTTCCAATACCGTGCTTGATCATCTTGCTCAAAAGATGGTTGAAACGATCGGATTCCTGAATAAGTCTTTCATTTGGCTTTTATTGGAAAGCACCGAACTCAGAGAGCAATAGAGTTTGAATAGAATGTTCTAGGTCCTCATCAGTGGAGTAAAGCTCTTTAAGTCTATCTTAGATTTCTTTTGCCGTGGTGCATGGGCTTACCAAACGAAAAGTATCGGACTGTAAAGAAAATATGATCATTCTCATGGCTTTAACATTACACAACAACTTCTCTTTTTCATCTTGAGGAATGTTCTCCACGTCAGTTAACAGTTTGTTGTACTCCTTTTGAGTCTTAATGGTTCTATTTGTTCCAGAATGAACAAAAGGACCCAATGTTATTGCTTCCCAGATAAGATAACCATTATCTTCAGAACCAACGACATAGTCCTCAAAGTGATGCGTCCAAACTTCATAATCTTGAGTGTATAGCATCGGGATTCTGGTTGTGGATCCAATGTTGTTGGAGATATTGATCGGATTGGTTTGTGAATCATCGTGAGACATGATGACCTTTTTCAGATATCTGCAAGAATCAGACTTGTAAAGATTGAATTAGGGTTTTATCAAATAGCAAGAAACAACATCAATGAAGAGATGACGGCTCCTACAGATTCGATAAAAGTGGAAACCCTAAAAATATTCTTCCAACAAAAGAGATGCGTATTGATATGTGTATTTTTATATATATTTATGTATAACATATCTTAATATTTTAGCATTTATTATTATTATTTAGAACTAAAATATACTTAATATTCTTTGAAATATTTAATTACACTTAAAATGGGAGATGGAATGCAAAAGAAAGAGAATGGAGCTGAAAAGATGCAAAAAGGATATTGCTGGCAGATTGACCCCTCTTCAGTGTTTCGGGTATATCTGATGACTCATAAGTCCAATTGACGAGGTTCAAACTGTTCTGAAAACTAGACGAAATTTCCTACGACTTATGTGATAGGGACTTTTGGCTAATTCGACACTTATCTTATCCAAAATCGGCCTTGAAAATGAAGCATAAAAGCTGGACGGAAATTCCCTCCAAGTTACTTATTCCCCAAGCTCCACTTATCTTATTTTTATTTGCTTAATCCCTAAGCCACCATTAGTTTCCTTATTCCAATCCAACTCTAATATTCCATATAAATTTCATCTCCATCAACTATAAATACCCCATATCATTCCACCAATTTTAATAATCTATGATATTCCACTTCGACTTGTGCAACAAGAAAACTTCATAGTTGCCGTTTTGAGGGTCTAGGAGGTGGCCGGAAGGCCGTTAAGCTAACGGGAGCGGAGATCGGAAGGGTTGGAGAGCGGATACGTGTCGGTAATCATATGGGTTGTTAACGTGACCATGTTTAGCATTCCATTGTGTTACTATTATGTATTTAGTTTCTGACTTGGGTGTAAAAACCTTTTACTTTTTTTTTATGATTGAATGAAGCTTTGATTATTAGACTAATTGCTATATTAAATAGTTTGTTTGTGTTTAATTTATCTTGCCAAACTTGTTAAAAGATCTTTACGTATTAATGATAATTATTTGTTGTTAATTGTTAACTGAATTGAGTTGTATGAACATATGCTTGATTGCTTGTCTCTTATGATTTTGGTGACCATCGAGATTATAAGTCTAGGAATAACGAATGTGAAACTAGGATTAACTTGGGAATAAGTAAGTTAATGTGTGAGCCTTGTTTGATGACCATCAACAAGAGGTTAATTGAATGTCTAATTTGATTAACTATATTTGCAAGTCTTGCTTGATACGAACTGAACACTAGGAAGCATGTTAGTTTAATCAACTGATCATTGTTTGATTTAACTTGTTTGCTAAAGGATTAGTTATAGTGAACGCGAATCTAATCATTTTAGGAATCGGTGAACATGAATAAATGAATTTGTGTATGAAATTGTCTATGTTTTTAAAGTGTAATTTGTCTAAACCAAAGTACCTGAAGAGATTTGCTTTTCTGTTAGTTTATCGAGAGTTGTTAATTAATTGTTCGTTTGAGATTTATTAAACTACTTCTTTATTCTTTCCGTGTGACCTGTAACCTATAATTAAATATTTTAAATTAATTCACCACCGTTCCCTGTGATCGATACCCGACTTACCTAAGCTATACTGTAATCTGACTAGGTACACTGCCTATAAGTGCATAGTTAGTCTAAGTTTGTTAGGTTATAAATATTAAAATTAGTGGGTACTTTTGTGCACATCACGTATGTATTATAAAGTCTCTTGCTCTGATACCAATTGATGAGAATAATTTTCTCTAAGATCGATAGATTCAATCAGATATCAATGAAACGATAATAAGGAATAGAAAACAACAAACACCACAATGAATCAAACGAGTGTCAAATGATTAATATGCTCCACCTCAGAAGACTTCAATGAGAATTGCTACTGTAGAGGTAGGCTAGGGTTACAGTACACGATAAATAAATAATAATCAAGAAGCGTGGTGAATATAATGCATGCATGCACTATATATATACTAAACCCTAAAAACAAAACACGGCTGGACAGGCCCAAACCGAGTATACAAATGGACCAAAGAGCTAAGCCCAAAGACGCAACCTCTTAAACTCAACATCAGAAAACAATGTCATGTTGTTATTATCTACAAACCATGTAATGGTCGAAGAGATATTATTATTGAAAATGGGGGTATATATTATATTTTCCTTTATAATTTTTATCCAAACCATCGATAAACTCAACCCTCTTTATTTGTTCCCTTTCAATTAACGAATAAAATCAATAGATACCAATCATTGTTCATCCTTAACTCTCTCCATCTATTACGACCAAAACCAACATGTGATGTCATTTGCTACCAAGTTTCGATAAGGTGTGTAAAAGGGATATTTGATTCTTGTTTTCAAATAAAAACTAAAGAACACTTTATGCTACATAGAATTGGAAATCGAAGGCTAGCAAAAAATCAACAAATTTATTGTTCAAGCTGAAGTAGGTAAATGGTGAATTTATTTATGGCTACATAGTCATCTAAATCAATGGTTAAAGAAGAAAAGGAGATCAATATCACATATTTGCTACCATCAATCTTGCTTCGATTTTCTTTTCAAGGGATGGTTAGGTTTTGTTCAAGTGACTCATATGTACGTATCCTTGAAGGTATGTCAATGAATCTATACATGCTCTTGAAGTTTCGATATTCAAACTTTAATGTTCAATTTAGTAAATTTGAGTTATTTGTATGTGATGTTGAAGGATTGATTTTGTCCATTTGAGTTATCTGTAATTGCTCTTGAATATCACATATATGTTACCAGAGTAGCGGGACTTAATGGGAGCTCGGAGGACCCGTGTTACCCCTTAAATTTTTAGGCATAATAGAAATATTTTGTGAAAATATTCAAAATACTATATTTATCTCGACGTGTTACCCCTAAAATTTAAGTATGTTATCCCTGATATTTTATTCTAGGTCCACCATGCTACCTCCAATATAAAGATATTTGGTATATTGTCTCTAATTTACGATATTGGTTCTTTTTTTGGTCTCTAATTTTGGTTTAGTTACGGTCCTATATTTTCGATTTTTGGTTTTGTGATTTCATGTATTTGATTTTCTTTCGATGGCGGTGAGAGGTGGATGGTGGGTTAGAATAAAATTATGGGTACTTGAAGGTGATGATTATTGGACGATATCTTTGCTCAATGAAGAAGAATTATAATAACAATGATTAAATACAAGATTACATGGGCCCTATGGGCTAGGTAACTGTTGCGCTAAATACAAATACATACTATCTAAATGTACAATACAATAATACATTAATACGCCCCCGCAGTTTGAGCGGGAGATCTAGAGCAAACACTCATACTGGTCCAAAAATCTGTAAACAAAGAAGATTGAAGTCCTTTGGTGAAGATATATGCATACTAAAGGCTGGAAGGAACATGTATAACTCTAACTTGACCAGTGGCAACCTTCTCATGCACAAATTGAATATCCATCTCTATGTGTTTAGTTCGTTGATGTTGAACAGGATTCGTAGACAAATAAACAGCACTGACATTATCACAGTAAACAACGGTTGCCTTAGAAAGAGGAGTGTGTAGCTCACGAAGAAGCTTTCGTAACCAGCAGGTTTCGGCTACTGCATTGGCCACGCCACGGTATTCGGCTTCTTCACTTGAACATGAAACGGTCTGTTGGCGTTTAGAGGGTCAAGACAAAAGATTATCTCCCAAAAATATATAGTAGCCGCTGGTGGATCGACGTGTGTCAAGGCAACCCCCCCCCCCCCCAATCAGCATCAGAATAGGCTATGAGATTTGTGGTGGGAGAGTGATGAAGTTGAAGCCCGTAGTCTAACGTCCCACAAACATATCTTAAGATACGTTTAAGAGCATGAAAGTGAGGTTCGCGGGGATTGTGCATGAATAGACAAATCTGTTGCACGGCATATGATAAGTCTGGGCGAGTAAAGGTGAGATACTGGAGGCCACCTGCGAGGCTTCGGTATAGGGTCGGATCAGTAACAGGATCGCCTGAAAAATCTAGTTTGGACTGAGTATCAGCAGGTGTTCGACACGGGTTACATGTCAACATGTTGGCACGCTCCAAGATTTCCAACGCATAGTTGCGTTGGGAAAGGAATATACCATTAGAATCACGTGTAACAGCAATGCCCAGGAAGTAAGATAGATCACCAAGATCCTTCATAGCAAATTCTGATGCTAGAAGTGAGATGATACGCTGTAGGAGATCTGTATAGGAGGCTGTCAAAATGATGTCATAAACATATAACAATAAATAAGCCATCTTCGTACCCCTGCAAAATATAAATAGTGAAGAATCACAACGACTATGTGTAAAACCGATCTTGATGATATATGATGCAAATTGTTGAAACCAAGCGCGAGGAGCTTGTTTCAGCACATATAGAGATTTCTGCAATAGGCAGACATGGTCAGGATGTGTGATATCTCTAAACCCAGGCGGTTGGTGCATGTAAACCGTTTCATTCAGTTGACCATGTAAGAATGCATTTTTTACGTCTAACTGATGAATCGGCCATTTTCGAGAGGTGGCAAGACTGAGAACCGTACGAATCATAGCCGGTTTGACAACCGGACTAAATGTCTCATCACAGTCGATGCCGACGCGTTGGCTTTTGCCATTTGCTACCAAGCTAGCTTTGTATTGCTCAAGTGTACCATCTGCATTATATTTCTTTCTAAATAACCACAAAGAGCACACAGTGTTAGCATCTGTAGGTCTCGGAACAAGGACCCACGTACCGTTAGAAATAAGAGCACGATATTCGTCATTTATGGCAATGGTCCAATTGGGGTCCCGAAGTGCTTGAAGGTGAGACTTAGGAAGAGGAGACTTAGTGATTGTGTGTAGATTAAGACGAGAGATAGGTTTGAATATACCTGCACGACCACGGGTGACCATAGGGTGAGTTGGTTAAGGAGATGGTGGAGAGTTAGTGGGTGGTGTTAAATGGTTGTGAGAAAAAAGAAGAAGGTGGCATGAGAGGGCTATTGACAGCCGAGTCATCCGAGTGGTTGTCGTTGGCAGAAATATGACTGCCAGACTCATTGCCAGTTTCGGTGGTGGTTGTGGTGGGAAATTCAGACAATCGAAAAGCCCTGGATGTGGGATTTATGTCACATTGTTCGTCAAGAAAAGAATAAGAAGGTGCTTTGTTGGGTGTCATGGCTTTATATGGAAAGATGTTTTCTTGGAAAATAACGTGATGTGAGATGATTATTTTTCCGATTTCAAGTTCAAAACAATGAAAGCCTCGATGTTGGTTACGATAACCAAGAAAGATACATGGTCTAGATCTTAGGGCAAGTTTGTAAGGGGTGTGAAGGTGAGGATAACATAGGCATCCAAAGAGACGAAGATGGAGGAAAGATGGTGGTTTGTTATATAGTTTGGAGAAAGGTATGTCGTTGTTTATTGATGATGAGGGTGTGATGTTAATGAGATGGGCTGCCATATGAAGAGCTTCAACCCAAAAAGTGGGCAGAAGATGGGCTTGAAAAAGAAGAGTGCGAATAACATTATTTATAGAGCGGATCATATATTCACACTTTCCATTTTGTTAGGAAGTGCGGGTACACGAGAAACGGAATTGGATACCGTGTTGGTCAAAAAGATTGTGAAACTTTTCGTTGTCAAATTCGCCACCATGATCACATTGGAATTGTTTAATTTCGGTTTGAAATTGATTATTGACAAAAGCACAAAAGTGAAGAAACTTGGAAAAAACATCAGACTTTTTTCGTAATGGGTAGACCCAAAGAAAGTGAGAGAAATGGTCAACGAAAATAATGTAGTATTTAATACCACTATAGTTAGTAATAGGGGATTCCCGCAAATTTGAATGAACGATATCAAAGCAACTAGAAACAATGGAATTAGAACTATAAAAAAGGAAGTTTCACATGTTTTCCAAGTTGACATGCTTAACAATTATCCGAACTAGAAGTTTTATTACAAGAAATAAATCGACGAGAAATTAAATGATTAAAAACACGAGCGTCGGGATGTCCGAGACGTTGATGCCACAAGCTAGAGCTACCGGAAACAAGAGCAACAGATGAGTGGAATGAGTATGGTGCGTGATAGAGATCACCCAAGCTGTCACACCTAAGTAGGACCTGAAAAGTTTCCAAATCCTTCACAGTAAAACCAAAGGGGTCAAATTCAATAGACACTTGATTGTTAGTTGTAAAACGACGCACATATATAAGATTTTTGATAATATTAGGGGTGACAAGAATGTGATGAAGATGTAAAGGACGATTAACAGAAAAAAGTTTAGAGTGACCGGTATGAGTAACGGAAATAGATGAACCATTGCCAACAAGAACATATTTAATGTCTCTCTTATTGCTAAAAGATGTGAGTATACCTGTATCGGAGGCAAGGTGTGATGTGGCTCCGGTGTCCATATACCAATTAGCTTTCGCACCTTTAGTAACATTCAAGGAGTTGAAGGCTTGAGTGAGGTCGGTAGGCTGATCTTGAGATATTGAATGGAACCACTGTGATGGAGGCCGAAGAGTCGGAGTGGTGGTGGTGTGATACGCAGCTACAGTAGCGGAAGGTGGGGCACCAAGAATGCCCTGTTGAATTAACTGTGCTGGTGAGTTGGGTCTGCATTGCTGGGCTGCTGAATTGGTTCTGTAGTCGGCCTAAGAAGGTGGATACCCCCAAGGGAAAGTCTTCCATGGTAAGGTGAATGGGTTCCAAGGAACCGGTTGGGGATGTTGCATATGACCAGATCCATAAGTATTCGAGCGACGCGAGTCAGAGTTGCCGCCTCCACGCCGGTTCTGATTGGGACGACGACCACTGCGGTTAGAGGAAGACGGTGCACGGCTACTGTTGGCAGCATACAAGACCGCAGGTGTAGAGGAGTGATCCGAGTGTGAAGGTGGTGTTGGGCGATTCAATTTTAGTCTGCTTTCTTCAACCATAAGCTTGGAGCGGACCAGATTATAGGTTGGAAATGGGTCCCTATGGCGAAAAAGCATGGATATGTTTTCAAACTGTAGGGATAAGCCATTCAACAAATGTGCAATAAACGACTTTTCAGGGATAGGGTTCTCGATATTGGCCAAGAGATCATTGATGGCCTTCATTTTTTGACAATACTGGGCAATTGAAAGTTCACCTTGTGTCATGAATCATAGTTCGTTTTCAAGTTCAATGGCCCGGGTATCTTTATTTTCACGAAACAAGTCTTCAAGGCTCTACCATATGGAATGAGCGGTGGAGTTTTTCTTGACTATGGATGTGAGGAGAGGCTGAGTGAGAGTGGCATAGATCCATGACTTGACAATGGAGTCAAGGGTATACCAATCTTCATCCTTATCAGACGTTGGACGTGAAGTCCCATCGAGAAATCCAAGCACCCAATATCCCCTGCAGTGAGTTTCAAACAATTCGCGCCAGGCATCATAGTTTTATTCATTCAAGTCGAGAATAATAGGAACATGAGTTTTGATGTTAACAACACCATATAGCTTCTGATTGGTGGAGGTTTTGGAGCCTGAGGATTCATCACCAGCCATGGCTGATTATAGAGAGTGTAGATGCAGAGAGAGGTGAAGAAGAAAGAAGAATAGAAAACACAGGAGAGCAGAAGGTTTATCGACGGCACAGTTGGTGCACGTCAATAGGAGGATCGTGAAGAGGAAATTAAGGTAGATACGTTTTTCTCTGATACCATATTGGACGATATATTTGCTCAATGAAGAAGAATTATAATAGCAATGATTAAATACAAGATTACATGGGTCCTATGAGCTGAGTAACTGCTGCGCTAAATACAAATACACACTATCTAAATGTACAATACAATAATACATTAATAATGATATGAGACGTCTCGAATGGTTGGAGAAGGGGATTAATTACAAGTCATAATAATAGTAATAATTAATAAAAATATGTTAAAAATTTATTTATGAAAATATATAATCAACAGAAAAAGATATGAAAACCCAAATCACATGTAGATAATTTTTGCAACAAAAAATAACACCTTTCATGTCAAATCATCTTTGTAATTGTTTGTGCACTTTCTTCTTCTAGTAATGGTCTTTTTGAAATACTTTTTGAATATTTTAAAACATGGAAAACCATGAAAAAAATGTTAATAACCAAATATGATCCAAACATGGTACAATAATAACATTAACAGATAAAATAACGTTTATGGGGCTACCATGACACATTCAAACTCAAAACATTAAATAAAACCATGGTTCTAAAGCTTTCAAATTAGTTGATTAGACGCAATTTATCGTAGATTAATAAAAATAGAACAAAAGAAGGAAACACAGTAACCCACCCCACTCGGTCCACCTGCCACTAGCAACTAATCCACAACCCCATATTCAATGAACTTATTGAGGTAACCAAATAAAATTATCACATGCTTATTACTTTCAAAATCTTCTTAACATCAAAAATCGACGATTACTAGTCTTGCCACTCATACTTCACGGGCACAAGGGTAAGAGGCGTTTTTCTAACAACAATCAAGGATCCTACCTCTTCCATGTCCAGTTCCTCGTTCTTCATTCCACTTGGAAGTTGCCAATCAAAAGAGTGAAAAAGGTTTGCAATCGTATATTCTACGATCTGAGTAGCAACGCTTGCCGCTGGACAGGCTCTTCTTCCCCCTCCAAATGGAATCATCTCACTACGATCCAACTCAAGGTTTTCTAAGCGCTCAGGATTGAAGATGGATGCAGTCTCTTTCCACACTTTTGGATCCCTTCCTATCCCCCATGCATTTATCAACACTCTTGTCCCAGGGAAGATGTCGTACCCACCAATCTGACAATGCTTTACGCATTCTCTTGTAAGCAAGAATGGAACAGTCGAATGCAATCTTAACGCCTCCTTCACCACCAACTTTAAGTATGGCATATTTGCAACATCTGATTCCTCAACGCTTGATTTTCTTCCAACGCATCTTCGAATTTCCTCTTGTAGCTTTTTCATAACTCTAGGGTTTTTAATAATCTCAGACATCGTCCACACCATTGTCGTAGTAGTTGTGTCAATTGCTCCATTTAGCACATTCTGATTATCAAGTTTAAGATCATAAGAGTTAACTTACATTTATATGGTATTTTGAGAAACAATATTAATTTATATGGTATATAAATCTAAATAAGAAAAGTAATAGTTTTTACCATCAAAAGGGCTTTCATTTCGTTTGTAGTCAACTGAGATCTGCATACATCAACCATATCTTTTTCATGGTCACTTGTTCCAGTATGATCAATATGCTCATCAAGAACCATTTGAAGAAAGGCATCGAAATTACTGAAAGTCTTTTCTAGCCTTCGATTAAACCCAAGTAGTTCGTCTAATATCAACCCTAATCTACCTGGATAAATATCGGAAACAGAGCCACAAAGAGAGATGACCAGATCATCAAGCATCTCTTTCAACTTTTTACCTCTAAACGTCTCTTCTCTATAGCTCTTACCCACTGCAACCTTGCTAACAATGTCGGTTACAAGATGAAAGAGCCTCTCGTCTAGGTCAATGGTAGTATTCAAAGGCATTGATGAAAAAGAATCAAGCATGCCCTTGACCTCAGTGTCTACCACTTTTTTGAACAGTCTGCTCCTCTTAGAACCTAAGAACTCGGTTACCAAAACCTTTCGCATCTCCTTCCATTGATCAGCATGAGGGGAGAAAGCAACGTCCATGTAGTCGAAGGTTAGTCGTTTGAAACCCTTGGAACGTGGACGATTACAAAGTATCTGATCGTGGGTTTTTAAGGCCTGGTTTGCAAATTCACTGGAAGAGATGATGACGTATGGTGTGGCACCTAAATGGACAGTCATAATAGGGCCGTATTTTCGTGAGACTTTCCATAGGATTTGATGGAAGTTTTTACCTATCACTTGATGCAAGTTTCCTATTATTGGAAGCTTAGGAGGGCTAGGGGGAAGGTTAGGGGCAGCCTTGGATGTTTTCATCCATCGCAGGGCATATATGAAGATCGAAGAAAATAAGAGAATTGATACTGATGAATAAAGGGGTGAAGGGAAGAAAGCGAAAATATCCATGTCAATGGGTTGTTTTCTTTGTTGTGTTTGTTTGGAAGTTAATGGAATCCATGCACCTCCATTTATAATGGAGCCTAAGATGATAATACATCAACTCATTTTAAAATAAAAAAGGTTGATGTCGTGCCAGCCGCCATCTCCTTCCTGTACAATGTTGAATATGTGACTATATTGACTATGTATTTGTAAATTAATATTTATTCTATTGCTTCATACCACAAAGTTGATAATTTATTTAATTTTCCAATGGTTACAAATTCATAGCAATTGCTTGGCACCACCAAGTCGATTGTTTAATGGATAAATTATAGGTACCAATCTTGAAAATGGTGAAATTAAAATGCGTTAAGAAGTAGCACGAATAAAATTATATAGCTTAACGGTAGTAAAAGTTCAAATATGTTAGGAGGGTTTTTTTTTTTTTTTTTTTTTTTCTATTGTAAACAATTCGTTATGCAATTATAGTGAAAAAATTTTGTGACCAGTGTTTTTTTTTTCATTTTTTGTGTGTGCATGTCTTTATCTATCATATATTTACACTACAAAAAATATAACCATCAGGGAGAAGTATACTATCTTTCATCTTTCACTTTTTGAATGTTATGTAAGTTTTTCTATGACTCCTATACTTTTGCTTACCAACGCTACTCCTTCGATATTTTGCAAAACTTCATTTTCCTTGTATCGGCATATTACTTTTCATTTGTCTTCAAGAATCATATTATGTAATATGTGATGGGTTTTGAGCAACACATACATTCTTATTTGTGCATGAAACCCTAAATTGATTGGATCTAAGTTTTCTCTATTGAACGTGCAAAAAATGAACACAAAGAAGAAACTCTAGGATCTATGTATTAAAATCAAAATTCACATCAAAGAGATCAAACATACCTTGATTGTTATATTGTAATAACAATCTAAAACCTTGCGGATCTTGAACTTTGAGAACTTAGTGTCACAAGCGTCATACCTATGATGACTCACAAACACACTTAGCAAGAGAATCATTATGAGAGGAGGAGAGAGGAGATAATTTTCAAATTTCTTCTCTAAGAATTCAGTGGCCGAAATATGCAGGTTGATACCCTTTAAATAGTTAGGTTGCTTAGCCCCAAAGCTAGGGTTTCTAGATGGAAACCCTAATTTCCAGCTTAGGCCCCAAGCAGCCCATGGATCCACCATCTTAAGGCCTTGGACGAAATCCTAAGGGCCTCCCCTAGAAATTCCATCCAACCCTACTTAGGGTGATCCAAGATCTCAAACCACAACTATAAATTAATTGCAAAACAGCCCCTGCAATTTTAATTAATTCCTTTAATACCAAAATTAATTCCAAATTAATTTTTGACTAAATATTAATTAATAATACGATTTATAACATATTAATAAATCATTTATATCAATTTATTTTTCCAAATAATAAATTCTTCCTCTTCGTAAATTAATCATCATGTAAAGTTGCTAGTGTGAAGGCAACCCAAAAAGACCATGTCATTACCAATTCAAGTACATACCAATTATAGTTATAGGCTTAGACACCTAATCCAACAAGCTCATGTTGGATTAGTGTCTAAGTCCATAACTATATTTGGTATGTACTTGACCCAATTATTGCATGGTCCTTTTGGGTTGCTTCATCAAAGCAACTTGACTGGATGAATAATAGAGAAAGAGAATATTATGGTTTATTAATATATTATAAGAATAATATATTAAAAGAATATTCATATTTGTTTAATTAATATCGGTCAAGATTTAATTAAGAATTAGTTTTGTTGTCAAAAGAGGTTAATTGAATTAATGGAACTGAACTTGTAATTATATGATAGTTGCAAAGTTGGGTAAGGAAACCCTAGAGTATAGGGTGGACAAATACTAAGGATAAGGCCTTAGGTACTCGTCCAAGGGGATTCTAGAATGATCATTAGGCTGCTTGGTGGCTAAGTAAATAGATAAGGATAATCAGTGAAACGCTAATTTCTACACTTGTATAAAGACCCCTAGGGCATGGGATTTTCGGCTACACTTGAACCCTAGGAGTCTTGGAGCCGATTTTTCCCTCTTCCCTCTCTTTCTTGCTTCATCCATTTGCTTTGATGTTTGTAATCCATTAGAGGCACAACATTTGGGGTGCTAATGTTCTCAAAGCTTCAACATCTACAATCAACAATCAAGGTATTCATCTAACTTATTTATTTGATATTCAATTAGTTTTCTTGTATGCTAGATTAGGGTTTGTAAGCTTTGGATAAATTTGCATGTACAATAGAGAAACCTAGATCCAAAGCTTTAGGGTTTTACATGTGCACAGAGGATGTTCTTTTGCTCAAAAGCCATAAGTAGTATTAGAGCCTTGCTTGGTTTCTATTGTATTTAATGCATGATGTGTCTATTCATTGCTTAAAATCGATTTTTATGACATCAGCTTGACAGACTCATCGAGTCCTATGAGGTACTCGACGAGTCAGGCTGTCAGACAGATGGATTTTTGGGATTTTGGCTAATTTTGATTAATAAAATCCGAATTTTATTGATTCTATGTGATTATCTTAGTCAAAATAAAAAGAGATTTATCATTTAATTAGATAAGTATTGCCTTATATGATAAATCTTAATTATTTGAATTATTTGATCAATTATCTTGCATGAAACTGGATTAGGTCAAAATTAGATAACCACCAATTAATTTTTTAATTGATTTATTTGAATTTTAATGTAGATAGTTTTGAATTGTTTTAAAACTTTTCCTCAAGTTTTGGAATTTAAATTTTGATTAAAACTTTAATTTTTGTTATAATTAAACTCCAAACCCTAAAATTTTACAAGTTTAAAATTCAATCCTATACTATTTTAATATTATAAGAATAATTATTATATATGTATAAGATAAATGCTAATCTTACCATTAGTAGGCCTCATTCACGAAGCTCGTCTATAAGGGGGTATAAGGTTGCTGCCTATAAAATGGTAGTTTAATGGGTGTCCACTCTCACCCACCGTTTCCTTGATTGGTGGAGGATCGTTAGCCGAACAGGTAGGTAAGGGCAACCAATTCCTCATTAAAAGTATAATGATTAAATAAAGTAACTAAATGCTTTTATAAAATTCTCAATCTTAGTTACTTTAGGAAAAATGTGAATTTGATGTTATTCCATGAAATTACACTTTGTACCCATGCTAAGACGTTAGTGGAGCATGTGTGGTTAACCGACACATTAACTTAGTTTTAAGCAAAGGTAGCAAAGGGTGACTCAATGTTTGTCATAGATCGAAGGAGCGCATGTGGCTAACCGACACATTGATTAGGTGACTATAATATTGAGGGCAACATATACATTTGCATGGTTATTCACACCTTGTTTGTGATCCTCGGTATCCCAGTCACAAACTTGAAGGGCATATCGATATTTAAACATTGAAAAGTTTAATGAATCTCAAAGGATCTAGGATTTTCAAAACATTTAAAAATTAATTGTTTTGTTTTTCATGGTGGAAATTAGTGAATCGTCATTCACTTACCTTCAAATTATTTTGTTGTTTAGATTACGACATCCCTCTTCTAAATTGAAAATAATGTTGTTGGGTCCTAGCCCTAATTTCTCATTTTGGTGTTTAATTGGGGATTCTTATCTAATCAAACATTATCTCTTTTCTTTTTCAGATGTCTACCCTGAACAACAATGCTTTCGACTCAAACTCTTCTGGCTCATTCTTACTCATGAATTTATGTGGGAGGGTGATCTTCGATCGAAACAATTTCAATGATTGGATCTGTAACATAAGGATGGTCACCCGCTACGAGGAAAAAGAGTTTGTCCTCAACAAGGAGCTGAAGGAGGTAGATGTCAACACTGCTACTCCCGGGGAGATCGTTTCCTTTGAGGCCTATGAGCGTGATGCCACGAAAGTACATTGCATCATGCTAGTGACCATGACTGCTAAACTCCAAAAGTCCTACAAGGACTTCTATCCCTATGAAATGCATCAGGATCTACTAGATAAGTACCACCAGAGTGCCAAGCAGGAGAGGTACGAGATCATCACTTCGATGATCAGGACCAAGATGAGGGACGAAGAGTCTGTCACTGCTTATCCGCAGAAGATGTAAAGGTATGTCGACCTCCTGCAGAAGTTAAATGTTAACTTCGATGAAGGAACGACAATTGATATCATTCTTCACCCCTTTCCTCCTTGCTACAACCAGTTCTGCATGACCTACTGCATGAACAAAGAGGAGGTCATGTTGAGCAAGCTTCAAGGTCTGTTGAGGACTGCTGAGAGTAACCTCAAGGATAAATCCATTACACAAACTCCTACCTGTACAACTACCCATGTCTTGGCTATTGGACAGGGAAGGATAAGAAGAGGAAGGCTCCTTCAAAGAGCTACCATAAGGGAAAGTCCCATGATGGCACCTTTTCTAGTGGAACCAAGGCTGGTCCTGTTGGACCTACCTCCAATCCAAAGGATGCAGAGTGCTTCTACTGCCATGAGAAGGTGCATTGGAAATGAAGCTACCCGAAATATCTACAAGATATCAAGGATGGAAAGATCAAGCCATCCTACGCATGTATTTATAGTATTCAATCTAATGATTCATCACATGCTATTTCTTGAGTTATCGACACAGGGTGTGGTTTTCACATTTTTTCTGATTTGCAGGGCCTAAGAAGAAATAGGGATGTAGAGCAGGGGAAGATAAACTTGATCATGGGGAACAGAAAAGCATCGCCTATCACCAAGATTGGATTTTACTCTTTAATGCTTTGTAATGGATTATGACTAGATTTGAATAATTGTTGCTATTCGCCTAAAATGTCAAGAAACATCATTTCTTGTCATGGTTTTTATAGACAAGGATTTAGATATTCATTTGATAATGAAAAGGGTTCTATTAATGCTTATCTTAATGATGTTTTCTATTTTGAAGCATTGCCTTGTAATGGAATATATGAAACTGTGATGCTTGTAGACAATTTAGGAAATGATGTGTTGTGTATTGATTCTTCCAATAGTTTGGATAAAGCATGCTTGTGGCATTGTTGTCATGGACATGTCAACAAGAAACGCATAGCCCATGCCCAAAAGGATGGAGTGTTGGAGTCATTCAACATTAAGGATGATGACGTGTGCGAGTCTTTTTTGCTTGTAAAGATGACCAAGTCACCCTTCACTAGTACTTGTGAAAGGGGTGAGGGTTTATTGGATCTCATACACACTGATGTGTGTGGGCCCTTTAGATCCACCACAAGGGATGCAAGCCGCTTCTATGTGACTTTCACAAATGATTATAGAAGATATGGGTATATCTACTTAATCAAGCACAAGTAAGAAACCTTTGAAAAGTTCAAAGAGTTTAAGCAGGAAGTGGAGAATCAGTTGGGCAGGAAATCAAGATGCTTAGACCCAATCGAGGTGGAGAGTACCTTAGTCTTGAATTCAATGACTACCTCAAAGAATGCGAAATCGTTTCGCAATTGATGCCTCCTAGGACACTACAGTTGAATGGTGCAGCTAAGAGGCGTAATCGAACCTTGCTAGACATGGTTCGTTCCATGATGAGTCCTACTTTGCTACCTATCTTATTATGGAGTATGCTTTAGAGACTGTCGCCCATATCCTTAACTTAGTCCCTTCAAAGAAGGTTGCCAAAACACCACATGAGATGTGGACAAGAAAGTCTCCCTCGTTGGCAAATATCAAGGTTTGGGCTTGCGAGGCTTTCATAAGATGAGAGACTCACGACAAACTCGAACCTCGTAGTGAGTGGTGTATTTTAATAGGCTACCCACAAAATTCCTTTGGATATCTCTTCTATAGACCAAGTGATAATGTTGTCTTTGTTGCGAGGAGAGGGGTTTTCTGAGAGTGATAACTCATAATCCAAGGAGACAGTGGGAGGCAAATTGATCTTGAAGAGCTTCAAGAGTCAAGTGATGAAGGAACCTCTAACACTGGCACTCAACCCGAGGAGGAAACTCCGGTTGAACCGATTGATGAACCCTTACCTCTTAGATGTTCCAGTAGAGTTAGTGTTCCACCTGTGTTATATGGTTTTCATATAACAAGTGAAGGTTATACGTTTATTAGTGACAGTACACTAATAAATTTGGATGAACCTAATAGCTACAAGGAAGCCATGGCAGGCCCAGGGTCTGGAAAATGGAAAGAGGATATGGATAGCGAGATTCAGTCCACGTATAACAACCAAGTTTGGAATTTGGTTGAGAATGTACCGGGTCGTAAGACGGTCGGGTACGAGTGGATCTTCAAATGGATGGGAAAGTACACACTTATAAGGCGTGATTTGTTGCGAAAGTCTTTATTCAAACTCTCGGAGTTGACTATGATGAAACCTTCTCACCAGTTGTGAAGATAAAGTCTATTAGGGTGATGCTGGCCATATCTGCATTTCATGACTATGAAATATGGCAAATGGATGACAAAACCGCTTTCCTTAATGGGAAGTTGGCTGAGGATGTTTACATGAGTCATCCAGATGGTTTTATCGATGTGAAGCATCCTAATAGAGTGTGTAAGCTTGAGAAGTCCATTTATGGATTGAAACAAGCATCTTGCAGGTGGAATCTTTGTTTCGACAAGAAAGTCAAAGAGTTTGGCTTCCTGCAAAGCAAGGATGAGTCATGTGTATATGTCAAAGCCAATGGGAGTATAGTTAGCTTCCTCATATTGTATGTCGATTACATACTACTCATAGGAAACGACATCCCAACCCTGTAGGAAGTTAAGTCTTGGCTTAGGAAGTGTTTCACTATGAAGGACCTCGAAGAGGCTGCCTGTATTATGGGAATAAGGATAGTGAGAAACAGGAGTAAAAGAATAATAGGACTTAGTCATAATACTTACTTGGAAAAGGTGCTAAAATGTTTTAGTATGGAGAATTCCAAGAAAGACTCAAAGCCCGAGTACCGAAGTTGAGATAGAAAAGATGAGTCGGGTACCTTACGCTTCCACGGTTGGCTCGATCATCATGTTATGACTTGTACTCACCCTGATGTGGCTTTCACCTTGAGCATCATCAGCATATATCAAGGGAACCCTGGCATAGCACATTGGACCACAGTCAAGAATATTCTTGTAATGACATAAAATTTTCAACCAGTTTTTCATTTTTAAAACACGGTAAATTACATATCATAATTCTCAAAAACTTTAAATCTCAATGTCAAAACATAATTCAAATTAGTTTTTCACAAATCCAGGATCCACAATAAACATAACTCCAACTCAGGGGTGTGTGTACAATCAAGCCGGTGCCTTCCCACGATCCTCGGAAGTACCTGAAACCCATAACACATAACAAGGTAAGCACGAAGCTTAGTGAGTTCCCCAAAATACCACACACATATAATTAACCACTCGAGGATATAGCTCTATAAAACCCTCCGGTTAATGTATCTCAGTGGGACCCTCCAATCCCATAGCTTGTTGGACCCTCCGGTACGATCTGGTTGGGACTCTCTAGTCCCATGGCTCGTTGGACCCTCTGGTCCAGTCTAGTTTAGAACCCTACGGTCTCATAATTCATTGGACCCTTCGGTCTGGTCTAAGTAACACATAATATAGCATACAATACATTTCACACAAAAATGCATAACTCAAGTATGCACATAAGTCCTTCTGGTCACACATAGTTACCACGCTAGGTAAAGTATAGTGAGAAGACTCACCTCATAAGAACTCGGATAATCTCGAACTCGAATCACCGGTCTAGCATCCGCCTAACACACACAATAATTATCCCTAATTAATAACGGCTCTCAGAAGGCTAGACTAACCCTTCCATGCAGTCACAGAACGGTAAAAGACCATTTTACCCCTCCATGGGCTCAATAGACCACATGTTGACCAAACCCTAAAAGTCAACCGAAAGTCAACGGCAGGGAGTAAGCTGCGTGTACCAAATATCTACGTTGGGCGTACTCGGCTACCATGCATGCATCGGGGATGCTCGACCCCTACAATGCACGTACTAGGATTACGCCCAGCGTACATCACAGTTTCACTCTCCTCATATTTTTTGGTCTTAATCAGTTAAGACATAGGCTCATATCTCAGATCTGGACTCCCTAATGTCCCTTAATCCATAAAGTTAGTGACTTTAGGCCTTTACATGGCTGATTAGGTCACAAACACTCAAAACACCCATCCCCTTTCCTTATGAATCTCATAACTCATGCATGGCTCACTCCTAACGTCCAAGATTGGATTTTTATGACTCTACTCCACGCAATACACCAAAAATGGGTAGATCAAGGTCTCTGGAGCTCATTATCTCTTAAAGTCTCCATCTTTTGGTACCAAAACCCTAAAATACTCCATATGAATGAAACAAACCGTAGAATGCGAAAACTTGAAGATTTATACCTTTTTGTGAAGCTTTCTACACAGCTAAGCTTAGATCCAAACTCCTGGGGCTCTCACTCCTTCTTCTCCAAGCTCCTTTTCTACTTCAAGAACACAAAATTACACTCACAAGCTCCCAAATGCACTCTCCAGCTATAAGGACGAAGACTTAGGATTAGGAGGGTTTGGTGTCTGGGAATGGTGGCCAAGAATGAGTCCATCATGTCCTTTAAATAAGGAGCTCACTAACAATTAGGGTTTCATTATGGGGCTAGTACGCCCAACGTACCCACTTGTACTCCCAACATACTACGTGGCCTCCGCGTCACATGCATGCATTCGAGTACGCTAAGCGTACACTCTAGTACGCCCCGCTTACTCGTTTACCACCTTTTCTCTAACATAGTTTACGAGATTCATAACATAGTTTACCACCTTTTCTCGTCACATGCATGCATTCGAGTACGCTAAGTGTACACTCTAGTACGCGCCGCTTACTCGTTTACCACCTTTTCTCTAACATAGTTTACGAGATTCATCCCAATTTTTGAGGCCAAAAAATTCATTTTTAAGTATGAGATTCATAAAAAAGTTTACCAAACATTTCCAATGTCATATCAATTTAAAAAAACCATAGCAACGTGTCTGAAAACCATATCATCAAAAGTAATAAAAATCAGAGTACAATCCCAGAAATCACGATGCGGAAACCATATGTGTGTGTGATGCGTTGTTACATTGTCGGCTCCTTCCCCTTAGACGAATAGGTACCTGAAACCAAAACTGAAATTGTAAGCACAAAGTTTAGTGACTTCCCTCATCATACCCATACCAAATAATGCATAATCGTCAGTATCTTTCAACCGGTAACTGGGAACTACCCTCCCTTTTGGTATCTTCTAACCGGTAACTGGGAGCTACCCTCCCTTTCGGTATCTTTCAACCAGTAACTGGGAACTACCCTCCCCTTCGTTATCTTTCAACCAGTAACCGGAGCTACCCTCCCCTTCAGCATCTTTCAACCGGTATTCGGGGACTATTCCACCCCTGCTATCACTAATGCATATCAGGAACAACAAGCATATCAGATACAATGATCATATCAAGCACAATAATCATATCACACATCAATCCTAGATGATTATCATAAATACAACCATCTACGCAATGCCTTTGTTGGTGGGTTGGCATTGTGGCCGTAAACCCACCCATACTATCATCTGGTGCATCATCAGAAAGGATTTGGTGATGATTACACCCCGACTCGTAGAGTCCCAAGAACGAATCGCTGAGTCCATCCTTGATCATTACTATACAGTTGATTTAAATGGGTCTTAACACATCAAAACCATAGATCTGGCCTCCTAATGTCCATTTAACACGTAAAGTTCCAAGCTTGGTGCACATGCAAGGGGTCTTTGGCTCAAAAAGCCATAAAAGATGTTCAACAAAGTGCATGGGGCTCTCATGGCCATAGAGTTGGCACCATTATGCCATGAGACCCCTCCAATGACCTAGATATGAAGTCAAAACTCCATATAACCCTTCAAAAATCTGAAAATGTCTTAGAAAGCCCTAAAGATACGCAAAATCCAAGCCCTAAGGATAAATAAACACATGGAAGATCAAGACAGAGGCATTTTACCTTGAATGGGATGGAAATGGAACAAAATCTCTGGATCTACAAGCCCCAACTTGAACTCCCAAGCTTCCTTCCTCTTTTCAAGCTTCACAATCCACCAAAATGGCCTTAGGATAGTCGCACAAGGCTAGGGTTTCGAGATAATGCTTTCTGGGAGTAATAGGGACTGTGGGGGCTGAGATAAGTTGTTTAAATATGGCACCAATCCTCAAAATTAGGGTTTCGCCCAAACATCACCTACTTGACGAGTAAGTCTCCCAATTTATCGAGTAGGTCATTTAAACTCCCTGCGGGCACGACTCTACTCGACGAGTTGGGCCACCAACTCATCGAGTCCCAGAGAAAAACATAAGAAGTACTTGAAACCAGGGATCGGGTGTTACAAATCTCACCCACTCATTTTAGACTTCGTCCTCAAAGTCTGTTGTTGGGTCCTAAAAAAGCTCGGGGTAATGCTCCCTCATCTCGTCCTCCGGCTCCTAGGTCCATTCTGAGCCCTTATGGTGCTGTCATTGCACCTTTACCAACTCCACCCTCTTCTTCCTCAGATCCCTTGACTCCTGTCAAGGATTGACACTGGCTGCTTGACGTAATTCAGGCTATCATCAACCTAAATATCCTCTAAAGGCACCACGGCCGATTCGTCTACCAGGCACCTTCGCAACTGGGAGACGTGAAAGGTGCTATGAATCTGACTGAGTTCGGCTAGCAGATCCAGCCTATATGCCACCTTGCCCACCCGGGAAACAACTCTAAAGGGTCTAATATACTTGGAAACCAGCTTGCCCTGCTTTCAGAATCGAATGACACCATTCCAAGGTGACACTTTCAGGAGCACCATTTCACCAACCTAGAACTCCAAATCCGATCGACCCTTGTCGGCATAACTTTTTTGCCGGCTCTGAGTAGTCTGAAGCATGCTTTGCACCTGTTGGATCCCCTCCGTAGTCTTGAGTACCACTTCGGTACTCCCCATAACCCTCTGATCAACCTCACCCCAGCATATCGGGGTCCTGCACTTCCTGCCATACAACATCTCGAAAGGAGGGCAGTCGATACTCGTGTGATAGCTATTATTGTAGGAGAACTCTGTCAGAGGAAGGTAAGTATCCCAACTACCTCCAAAATCTAGAATACATACCCGCAACATATCCTCCAGAGTCTGGATGGTCCACTCGCTCTGACCATCCGTATGCGGGTGGAAGGCAGTGCTAAAGTGCAGACGAGTACCCAACTCGTCATGGAACTTCTTCCAAAACCTGGAAGTGAATCGCACATCCCTGTCGGAAATAATTGAAACCGGCACCCCGTGCTTCGCCACTACCTCCCTGATATAGATGTCAGCCAACTTTTCGGCCGAAATGCTTTCCTGAATCAAAATAAAATGGGCGCTCTTGGTCAATCGGTCAACGATGACCCAAATCGAATCCACTCCTTGAGCGGTCCTGGGAAGATTTGTGATGAAATCCATAGTAATATCCTCCCTTTCCATAGTAGGATATCGAACAGTTGGACCTTGCCTTGAGGTCTCTGGTGGTCAACCTTGACCTTCCTGTAGGTTAGGCATCTCTCCAAAAACCAAGCTACATCCCTCTTCATACAGGGCCACCAATAATCAAGACGAAGATCCATGTACCTCTTCATCACCCCGAGATGGATAAAAAACCTAGATTTGTGCATTTCCTCCATCAATATCCGGTGCACACCCCCATGATATGGGACCCACACCCTATTGTGAAGAGTCAACAATCCACGACTGTCATAGTCAAAGGAGGAAACCTGACCCACAATACGCTCGCTCTTCCGATGTTCCTCCTTTATGGCCTCCTATTGGGCCTCCCGAATCTGCTCCAACAATGGAGTCACAACTGTCATCCTCATACTAACATCCCTGATTGGCGCTGCCTTGCGGCTAATCGCGTCGGCCACAACATTGGCCTTCCCGGGGTGGTAGAGGATCTTACAATCATAATCCTTTACCACATCAAGCCACCGATGTTGCCTCATATTCAGATTTGGCTGGTCTACGAGATACCTCAGGCTCTTGTGCTCCATGTAAATAGTACAATGAACCCCATAGAGGTAATGATGCAAAACTGTGAGGGAAAAAACAACAGCCCCCAGCTCCAAGTCGTGTATCGGATAATTCGCCTCTTGAGGCTTCAACTGCCTCGAGGCGTAAGCGATAACATGACCTCTCTGCATTAATATTGCGCCCAAACCTGAGATAGATGCATCGCAATATACTACAAAATCCTCCATGCCCTCCGGCAGGGCTAAGATTGGTGCCTCGTACAATCTCTGCCTCAATGTCATGAATGCGGGCTGTTGCTCATGCCCCCAGCGAAAGACCACGGCTTTTCTCATCAACCTGATCAGGGGCACGACTATGTTGGAGAAGACCTGAATGAATCTCCGATAGTATCCTACCTATCCCATAAAGCTCTGAATCTTAGATGGAGACCTCAAAACCTCCCACCTCATCACGTCCTTCAGTTTGGCCGATCCACCGAAATCACGTTCTGATTGACAAGGTGCCTAAGAAACTCCACTTCGCGCAACCATAACTCACACTTAGAGAACTAAGCATACAATATCTCCCTCATCATAGTATCTAGAACCTCCTAAGAGTGCTCCTCATGCTACTCTCGCATCTTGGAATAAACCAAGATGTCCTCGATGAAAACTATCACAGACCGATCCAACATCGGTCTGCACACGCGGTTCATGAGATCCATCAACGCGGCAGGAGCATTGGTGACCCCGAAAGGCATCACCACGAACTCATAGTGACCATAACGCGTCCGAAAAGCAGTCTTCTACACATCCTCCTCTCTGAACCTCATCTGATGATAACCTGAACGCAAATCAATCGTGGAGAACCAAGATGCTCCCTGTAGTTGGTCAAAGAGGTCATCAATCCTCGGGAGTGGGTAATGGTTCTTCATTGTTACTTTATTCAGCTTCTAATAATCTATACACATTCGATGAGACCCATCCTTCTTCTTACAAATAAAATCAGGGCTCCTTAGGATGAACTGCTCGGTATAATGAATCCTTTGTCTAACAGCTCCTGCAGCTGTATAGATAACTCTTGTATCTCAGGAGGAGCCAACCGATATGGTGCCTTGGCTATCGGAGCAGCACCAGGGACTAGGTCGATCCTGAACTCCACCTGCCTCTCCGGAGGTATCCCATGCAACTCCTCGGGGAATACATCCGCGAACTATCGCACTACTGGCACATCGGCCACCTTCGCCTTTCCCACCTCCCGGGTATCCATGACATAGGCGACATATCCTGTGCAACCCTGCAGAAGGTAACGCCTAGCTCTTACTGTTGAACATAAAGCTGGCCCTCGTTGTGGCCTCTCACCCTGAACCACAAGTTCTCCCCCACTCGGGGTCCTGATCCGCACCAACTATAGTGCGCAGTCAATCACCGCCCCATTGGGGCTTATCCAATCCATACCAATAATATCCTTGTTCCCCCTCAAGGGTATGGGAACTAAGTCTACCAGATAACGCTCCTCGAACAACCTCAAAACACAATCTCGGTAGACCTCTGAGGCTTGCACTGACCGATCTTTCGCAATCTTGACCTCTAGGGGGCAATCCAACATGCCTGGGGACTCAGGAAACTTCTTGCTAAGCTCAAGAGAAACAAATGATCGGGTAGCACCCGAATCAAACAACACCTGAACTGGGATACCGTTCACACTGAATGATGTGAAATATAGCACACATATAACATACAAAAATCATAGCGACATAACATAAAAGATTAAGGAGAAGAAATCATACCCGTCATCACATCGGGTGTGGCGCGTGCCTCCTCGGCTGTCAACTGGAAAGCTTGGCTCTTCACCACTGGAGCCTCTGGCTTGACCTTCCGGCCATCCATAACCCATGTCGCCGCTGGAGTTGGTGCCACCACTAGTGTTGCTGCTGCTGTCAACCTGGGACAGTTAGACTTTTTATAGCCCTTCTGATTACAATGGAAGCAAATCAAGTCTGGCATCTAAATAGTATGGGCAAGGGCAATACCATCCCTTCCAAAACTCCCAATCTTTCCACACTTATAACTGCCTGATCCCGACCCAGTGCGGCAGACTCCCTCGTGTGACCTACCGTGTTTCCCACAGCGGTCCCGGCCGTGCTGGCCCTTCAACCTAGCATCGAATCCTTTGGGTTTCTTCCCTGAAACCCCCAACAACCTACCATCCTCCTCTTTCCTCTTCCTGAGGTGCTATAAATCAATCTCTCTCCCTCGCTCTGGCAATCATGGAATCCGCAGTCAGGCAAGCAGAATAGTTGACATGCTCCTGAATGTTAGCCCTCCACATATCATGATAGCGGGTCTTCCGTATCTCCTCATCCCCTGCGTACTGAGGTACCAACAAGGCCCTCTCCCAGAACTTGGTGGTGATCTCCACCACAGTCTCAGTAGTCTGTCTCATATCAAGAAACTCTCTGGCCAGCTGCTGAAGCTCCCCAGCTGGCGCAAACTCTGCCCTAAATCGGGTCACAAAATCTGACCAAATCATAGCCTCGATGGATGGGGCTCCCAGGGAGTCACCAACTGACTCCCACCAATTTCTATCCCTCAAACATCCCGCGGCAAAGCGGACCTTCGACCCTTTCGGACAGAATCTCATCAACTGCGCAGACTCAATGTTTGTAATCCATCTCCTGGCAACAATAGGGTCCTTCACCCCATGAAAGTCTGACGCAACACTCCCCCTGAAGTCCTTGAAGGACAATGTGTGCATACCCGTCTGGCTAGATGCCAAATCACTCCTGAATGCTCGAAGGCGATCCTCCATCAGCTCAACAATCCCCCCTTGATTTACCAAAAAATAATAGGGGTCGCCTCAAGGATATCTCTCGTGATCTCAGATGCGATGAACTCGCGTAGCCCGTCATCAACCTGCTCGGATCCTTTGCCCGAGCCTGATCCAGATCTTGAACCTCTTGCTCTATGTCGTGTGAACACCATACTGAAAATAAACCCGTAAACATCATGATCATACATATTCTCGAGAGGTCTCATACTCTCCCAAAGTTTCCTGGTTCCATCTCGGCCCTCCTTAACTCGAGTATGGATCCTCTGCCTTCAGTAGTACGGGCCCATACTACCTTCCATATCTATCCGTACTTTACTCAAGGATTTCCTCGAATTTACGAAGTCCCTTTCTACTATTACAACTTCCCACGTTAATCTCATCCTAGGCTTTACCAAGGGTACTCCCCGACCTACTCTCTTCCATCAACTGCACAAGGAGTCCCCACCATCCTTCCCTAACTAGTTTGTGGATACTATTACATATCCACTTGCTAGTTAGTTAAGGCTAGTTAGGACCCCAATAATCACAAATCAAGCAGCATTCATGCATTGAGTAACCAAGTCAAACATGACCTACTTAGGGTTTCATACTGTTGACTAACAATCCTAGCATACAGCTCAATAAGCGTATACAATAAACATATAAGGCATCCCCCTAGCTCCTTAGCCCTAATCTAGCATACAGTTCATAGAATCATACAGCAGGCATACAAGGCATCTCCCTAGATCCTTAGCCCTAATATAGCATGCAGCTCTCATAATCATATCATATAACATAACAAGTATGGGTACTTGGGGAAAACTTACTTACGCTCGGCCGGTCGTATGCATCACACACCTCTTTCTTTCTCAAAACTCTTTAATGTAAATTTAGAAAAAATCTATTTCCTTGTAAAAATCCTTCAATACCTCGGTTTGAGTTCAGACACCCCCGAGGGTGTATCCGAATCCCTCAAACCAAGGCTCTGATACCAACTTGTAACATCCCAATTTTCGAGGCCAAAATTTTCATTTTTAATTACAAGATTCATAACATAGTTTACCAAACATTGCCAATGTCATATCAATTTAAAAAAAAAAACCATAACAACAAGTTTGAAAACCATATCATCAAAAGTAATAAAAATCAGAGTACAATCCCAGAAATCTCCATGCGGAAACCATATGTATGTGTGATGTGTTGCTACACCACCGGCTCTACCTGAAACCAAAACTGAAACTGTAAACACAAGCTTAGTGAGTTACCCCATCATACCCATACCAAATAATGCATAATCATCGGTATCTTTCAACCGGTAACTGGGAACTACCCTCCCCTTCGGTATATTTCAACTGGTAACTGGGAGCTACCCTTCCTTTCGGTATCCTTCAACCGGTAACTAGGAACTACCCTCCCCTTCGATATCCTTCAACCAGTAACCGGGAGAAACCCTCCCCTTCGGTATCTTTCAACCGGTATCCAAGGACTATGCCGCCCCTGCTATTACTAATACATATCAAGCACAACAAGCATTTTAGATTCAATGATCATATCAAGCACAATAATCATATCGCACATCAATCCTAGATGATTATCACAAAGACAACCATCCACGCAACGCCTTTGCTGGTGGGTCGGCATTGTGGCTGTAGACCCACCCCTACTAGAAGGAAACTCACCTCCAAGTCGTGTAGTGTCTGCACTGTCCTCGGTATGAAAGTCGGCTCTCCTCAACTCCTTAATCCCTACACACCAACCCCTCTAAGTTATCAACTTGAATCCCTACAAGGGTCAACTCGAATCCAAGTCAAAGTCAAACCTTGGTCAAGTAAACTTTTTGGTCGACCAGACTTGCCGAGTTGGTCCGCCAACTCGTCGAGTCCCTTCGTCCCCAGAATACTACAAACTCGTCCCTACTCGTCGAGTTTAGCAAGAGCTCAACGAGTTCACCTTCAACAACACTTCAGTAAATCTTCAATTGACTCTTCGAGTTCTTCCTTGAACTCATCAAGTTCATCTTCAGCATATGAATGCATCCAGTCTAAGACGCACCGAGTTGTATGAACAACTTGTCGAGTTCATCTTCAAAGATTGGGACATTGCCTTGGACTCATCGATTTTTATCGAACACTCATCGAGTCCCATGATTCCCAGGTCCCTTGTGAGCCTAAACAACTGAGGTACCTTCCACACTATCATCTGGTCCATCATCAGAAAGGATTTGGTGTTCATTACACCCCGACTCGCCGAGTCCCAAGAACGAATCGCCGAGTCGATCCTTGATCATTATTATACAGTCGATTTAAATGGGTCTTAACACATCAAAACCATATATTTGGCCTCCTAATGTGCATTTTACATGTAAAGTTCCAAGCTTGGTTCACATGTAAGGGGTCTTTGACACAAAAATCCATAAAAGATGTTCAACAAAGTGCATGGGGCTCTCATGGCCATAGATTTGGCACCTTTATGCCATGAGACCCCTTTATAGTTATTAGACTATTCCAAGTGGGAGACTGTTGGATTAGGTGTCTAAGCCCATAACTATAATTGGTATGTACTTGAATTGATAGTAGCAATGTCTTTTTGGGTTGCCTTCAAACCTAGCAATGGAATACGATAATTGTTGGAGAGAGAAGAATGATTTATTAAATTATTACTTGGTTAATAAATTGATTTGGAATCAAGATAAATGATTTATTAATGTATTATGGATATAATATATTGATTGGAAATCATATTGTTTAATTAATATTTGATCATAAATTAATTTGGAATTAATTTTCGGATTAAAGGAATTAATTGAAACTGTAGGGACTAAAGGTGACAATGTTCAAAAGTTGAGCATTGAAGCATTCTAGAACCTCCCTTAGAGGTGGGGAACGAAATCTAAAGTGTCCTAGGGTTTCCTTGGGCTCTAAGGGTGCCTTAGAAGCCTTAGGGAGGAAGTTAAGGGATTAAGGTTATCTCAGATACACCTGCCTTATCCTAAACCTTCCTTATCACCTATATAAACCCCAATAGGGTTGGATTTCGTCTACGGCACTCCAAGTGAGGCTTAGATCCAAATTTCCCACTTCCCTTCTCTCTCCATAGTAATCCTTGGTTGCTAGGTTTGTTTGTGAGCCATTAGAGGCGCGACACTTGTGGCGCTTGCTACCAAAGTTCAAGATCTTCAAGGATTTGATTGTTATTACAATATAACAATCAAGGTATGTATCCTAACCCTAGTTATATGTTAATTTCGAAAATTACATGTGCCTCCTAGGGTTTTTTAGTTTTTGTGTACAATGGCCTATGAGGGGTGTTTAAGGAAATTGCCTATAAAATGGAGATTGAATGGGTATCCACTTTTACCCACCGCACTCTTGACTAGTGGTGGGTCGTTAGCTGAACGGGTATGATAGGAAACAACCTTCCATTATAAGTATAATGAAGAATGTTAGTCCCCAAAATATGGATCCAATTCAGTAATCAATGAAATTAATTGCAATCAAAATGAAATGTAGAAGGAGTAGAAATAAGATCAAGCATGCATACATCTATTACGAATAAATGTCAAGTACACCTTGAGAAAGTACAATCAATGTTGTGTTCAGCCAAAAAAGTACAATCTGAGACATCTCAGTTATTATAAATAGTACCCCCACCAACACATGAGTGTGCAGCCATACATATGGGTGCAGCCGCACACACATGTGTGGCTGCACACATACAAATTCAATACACTACACTGCTATACAACCACTGACACCCTGATTAGATGTATACAAAATTTATGCCTAGCTAAAACCACAAAATTATGGACCTTCAACCCCCCCCCCTTGGTTTGAGACTAGCATAGTCTTGAACTTCATTCATTTGGCTTCTCGGTTGGCTTCTCATACAGTTTTAGATCCGATCTTCCCATCGAGCCCATCCACATCCTTCCATTTATGATAGTAGCCACCATTGCAGTGAATTCATTAGCAGCAGATTCCATGACGTCTTTTCTGCAAATGATCTGATGACGAGCCAGATTTCGGATATCCTTCTCTCTGAATCGAAGAAGATCTTTGGCACTTATCAATCTCAGAACTTGTTCTCGATCCTTGAATTTAATATCAGCAGTTGCAGTTTCGTCATCATAGGCCCAAAATTCCATATTATCAAGATATCCCTCGTGGAAGTGTTGAGGGACATGAATTTCCTTTTGCTGCTTAGTCGCTGGCCAAAGTATGATCTTCATAGGCTCGCCTGATTTAGGATCTAGAATTTCTTTGTCTTTTCGGTACAAGGCTCTTGCAGTCTTCATTGACGGAAAATTTTCTTTTACTTGTTTATCAAGAAACCTTTTGAAGTTTGAGGCACTGGGATCTTCCGAGGGGTTATGGAATGGGGCCCTTGATAGTTCAGCAAGATCCACTTTGGTCCATGAGTTAAAATCATGGGTGCTCTTGTAATACTCAGGAATGACTGGGTTTCTTTTCACAACCCACATATTCATTGCAGGATCAAAATCCCACATTTGAATTCCCGATCTATCTCCATACTCATCACCAAATTTTCTTTTCTTTAGATCAGTTACAGTCAAAACAGGGTCTTTCGCCTTGCGATTCTCATTTGAATTCTTCATAAATAGTAAACCTTCGCGTTTGTTAGTTGTTATGGTTCTCTTGCCCTGTTTGATTGTTATTCTGGCTCTGCTTCCCTCTGGCTCTTTTTCAAATCTGTTGAGAGTAGTGGTTGTTCTTGGAGCAGGTGGATCGACTGGAAAGTCTTCAGAGATAGACTGTGTGGGGGATGTGGGAGGTTCATCGACTCCATGTGGCTGTTAAAAGAGAGCCTTGACTTTTTTACCAAAAGCGTCATACATAATGTTCTTTAAATTGAAGTAACTATCTGTTATTGAACCAAGATTTGTCTGTAGATTTTTAATCTGTTTTGTTTTCTCCTCATCCTTTGCTCTTAGATCCTCAATGTAAGAAGTGAGTCAATCCATCTGAATGGTCTTCTCAATAAGTTCTTGACGGAGAACCCCGATTTCTTCACGAAGAGCGGAAGTGGAAGATTTTTCATCACCTGTACACTCCTCTCTGAATGATATTCCTTTGCCACGAGAGGAGGTTGGACTGTGTTGGGCCAGGTGTTTTACCAACCTTATAGAAGCTTCATCTAATGAAGGTCTGGTGGGAGAATATTCTGGAATTGATGATGAGCCACCAGTCTCAAACATAGTGCTTGGACCTTCATTAGATTGTTATGGTGGAGAGTAAGCAGTGGAAGCAGTGATTGTGGAGAGAACTTGAGGAGCACTGCCCATAGTGGGTACCTCCAGACTTGCAAATGATTGACTTGTTTCCATGGAAGACTGAGAGGTTTGGGGCTGAGTTGATTCAGAAACAATTGGAGAAAATGTTGAGATGGATGACACAAAGGGAGGAATCTCTGATGTCATATCTCCTTGGCTTGATTTTACCTCCAGGGGCTTTGAAGTAGAGAGAAAAATCTTGAGAGTGTTTCCTTCATCTCTAGTCTTGGTAGCTAAAGAAGCAACTTCATCGACTTTATTAGGACAGCTACTAGGAATTCCAGGAAAAGTACCGAATTCTTCATCATCAAGATCAAATTCTATAATTGTCGGGATTTCATCACTAATTCCTGTAAAATCAATTTCCTTCAAAAACTCGACATCACCATAAAGATCGTCATGCATGGCGTCAACCCAGTTGAGCTCATTCAGAGACATTTTGATAGATTTGGGCTCTATCTGAGAAATGAAGCAAGAATGTGTTTCATCTTCTTTCTGATGATCATGTTCCTCAGCCACAACGGCTGAAGGAGAATCATGGACCTCCACAATCTCTGGCTCGGAGGTTGAATGAAAAATATCTTCAGATTCAATCGGGATGGGCTGCTCTTCAGATTCTTCTCTATCATTTTCTGCAAAAATTCCGAATTTTATCAATGGAATTTTCCTTCAAGCACAAATTTCCCGCCTCTCTTCTATTTCATTAGTCCAAAAGCACTTGGACCAATGGATTTGAAGTCCAAGATTTTATTTCCTCTCTGCAGCTCGGGGTATGTTATATTGAGAATGATTTGCAAAAATCTTGGATACATCAAGAACTTGTCCCTCTTACTCCCTTCAAGGTTTAGAATCATCTCATCCATTATGAACTTGGAGAAGTTGAACTCAAGTCCTGCAGCCAAGGCTGCAATTGCTCCAGTGTAAGCCAGGGAGATTTCATTTGCTCCAGATCTCCTGTCGGAAATACAACTCACAAACATGTGAGCCAGATACTTCCAACACGGAGGAAGCAACTTCTTGATGGTAGGGGAAAAGTTACCTCGTACCCCATGTGTTCTAATACATCCTAAGTTTGATGAATGTCAATCTCCATAGTGTACTAAGATCTATCATCTATTTGGAGAGATTCCCAAATGATGCTCTCTGTTACTTGAACTTTCTTATCTTCAATTTTTGTTTCAACGAACTTTTCACCCTGATTATCCTTTTTCAAAAGAGTACTCCTCCAAAAATCCTTGATCAGATTCCAGTAGATAGCAGGGCATGTAGTTAGAGCATGGACCAAGCAGGATTTCTTCAACCCATCCACAATTTTGTGGTTTGAGCTAGGCATTCATCTTGTATAGGTCTTGGTAGGGTCTTGGGGTTTGTTATGTTGGTTGTAGTATGTTAGCGAGTGTGTGCGGCCATACACGTATTTGCGGCTGCACACTCTGTGTACGGCCATACACGCGTGTACGGCTGTACACACGTGTGCGGCTTGTGGTCCTATAAATAGAGTGTGTCTGTGTCAGTTGTATAGAGATGTCAGTGACGTATGTGTGTGTTTTCCCAAGGTGTACCTGACATTTATTCGTAATAGATGTGTGCATGCTTGGATTAATTCTTCTTCTACTCCTTCTACACTCTGTTTGATTGTTTGCCTTAATTGATCACTGATTTGGATCCATAGTTTGGGACTAACAATTGGTATCAGAGCCAATTCAGTATCAATTTGAAGCATTTTTAGTGTGTGCGGTTGGAACTTTGAAGGTGTGCGGTTGGAGTTTGAAGGTGTGGGGTTGGAGTGTGTGGTTGAGTGTGCGGTTGGGACCCAGGCTGGTAATGACCTAGGTCCCTAAATCTAAATAATCCCGCTCATTATGCAGGAACAGCTGTGGAGGAATGTTGTCAAACCTTAGTACGTCGACAACGGTTGTTCCAGGCATATTGACATGAGACATCTCCCAACTGCACGTCATTCAGACTTTTAATGGGGGCTATGTTTCCTTCACGGGAGGAGATGGAGGGAAGATCACTCAAAAAGGAATAGTTGTAAATGGAGTGCTGAGTTTTGAGAACGTCATCTACGCTCCTGAGTTAAAGTATGGCTTGTTGACTGTCTCACAGATCAGCTTATAGACTACGGATAATGATATAAGGTTAAGCAGTGAAGACCTCGATGCAATAGTGTTTATAGAGTGTTCCATTGAGTTGTACCTAACGTTTTTCTGATATAAATGTGTGCAAGCTCGATTTCTTATCATCTTCTTATTCTATTGCGATTATTTGTTGCTTGATCATTGATAGAAGGAGTTAGTGGTGTTCTCAAAGTGACGTCTCCAACTTTTAATCAGATGGCTGACACCTTTCAACCGATATGGATACAACTTCAAGGATTCCTCCCTTTAATTCTGTTATTCCTACATCTGTGCCATCCATAAATGATTCGACACCGACACAAATCTCCCTGCCTTCTGTAAAAAGAAGTCGACTCGATCCGAGGCATGGAGTGTTTATTCAAGATCAAGAACCACCAGTCCAACAACCCTCCACAGCTGCTACACTAACTAAATCGACCCTAAAAGTACCAAGTAATGTTAGATCTTCATTTGAAGTCGGGAGTTCTTCTGCTCCCGGGGGTTCTTCTCCTCCACAACTTGCGCATGATGTTGCCTGTTTGAGGCTTGCCAGATTTCTTGCTCAACAAGATTCAGATCCTTTACCTCGTGGCAAATGGATATCAATAGGTGAAGGAAGTTCAGGGGGAGTAGGCCCATGTATCTCAGATCTCAAGGAGGAGATCACTACTCTTAAATAGAAGATCATCGAGAAAGACGTTTTCATCGGAAACCTCGATATTCGAGTTTCCGAGCTTGAAGAAGAAAACTTTCAGAAGTCTAAACAGATCTCCGATCTCTAGCTTAATCTTGGTGCCCTATCAGTAGGATACTATGACTTGAAGAACAAACTTATTGCAGAATTTGGTGACAAGTTCAAGACCATAGTCGAAGAGCCATGCGCCACTGCAATGATCAAGTTTCAAGATAGCGATTGAGCTATTCGTCTTGTTTGATGCTAAGGATCTTCTACAACTCAGGAAGTGATACATACACACGTTGGTGATGTTGATTAGAAAGACTGATTCTATTCTAGCCACAAACCAAGGGGGAGACTGTTAGGTCAAAATTTGTTGGTTTGGGCTAGGCATCTATATGTATAAGTCTGACATGCTTCTGATCGAAGAAGACCTGAGTCCATGCTAGCTCAAACCAAGGGGGAGATTGTTAGGTCACAATTTTGTGGTTTGATCTAGGCATTAATCTTGTATAGGTATTAGTAGGGTCTTGGGTTTTGTTATGTTGGTTGTAGTATGTTGGTGAGTGTGTGCTGCCATACACGCGTGTGCGGCGGCACACTCTGTGTGCAGCCATACACATGTGTGCGGCCATACACGTGTGTACGGTTGTACACACGTGTGTGGTTGTACACATGTGTGCGGCTGGTGGTCCTATAAATAGAGTGTGTCTGTTTCAGTTGTATAGAGATGTCAATGACGTATGTATGTGTTTTCCCAAGGTGTACCTGACATTTATTCGTAAAAGATGTGTGCATGCTTGGATTAATTCTTCTTCTACTCCTTCTACACTCTGTTTGATTGTTTGCCTTAATTGATCACTGATTTGGATCCATAGTTTGGGACTAACAAAGAACAAAGTTATTAAATGCTTTTACAAATTCCCAAATCATAGTTACTTTAGGCAAAATGTGAAATTGTATGCTAATCCATGGAATTACACTTCGTACCCTTGTTAAACGTTAGTGGAGCATACGTGGTTAACCGGCACACTAATTTGGGATTGAGATTTGTAGTGAAGGGTGGCTCGATGTTTATCATAGATCAATGGAGTGTGTGTGGCTAACCGGCACATTGATTAGGTGATAGTAGCATTGAGTGCACCATGTTGATTCGCATGGTTATTCAAACTTTGTTTGTGATCCTCGGCATCCCAGTCGCAAACTTGAAGGGCATAATCTAGATTAAACATGTCATTGAAAAGTTCAACGAATCTCAAAGGATCTAGGAGTTTTCAATAAATTTAAAACTTAAATTTCTTTTTCGTTTTTCATGGTGGAAATTGGTAAATCGTCATTTACCTACCTTCAAATATTCTGCAACTAGATTACGGCATCCCTCTTCTAGGTTGTAGAGTATTGTGTTGGATCCTAGCCTTGATGTTTCATTTGGGTGTTACATCAAGGATTCTTATCAACTAACTTGAATTTTCTCCCGTTTTGTAGATGTCTAAATCTAACAATTGTTTTCCCAAATCCCTTGGAACAAGTTTTCCAAATGAAGATGACGTTCCACGATACGATCAAGGAAATAAGAGTCATGCTTCACTTCATCCACCTCCTCCTATTGTTCTCCCTAACCCACATGAATGAAGGCTTGAAAAGTTCAAGCTCACTGAAGCCCCAATGGCAATGAAACATGAAGATGGACAACCTGTGCGTACACACGTCTTAAAAATGAAGTCACATATTGATAGGTTGAGGATGTTGGGTGTCGATTTCTCAGAGATGTTGGTTGTAGACTAGGTTCTTCAGTCACTTTCTGACTCATATAGTGAGTTTGTAAGAGAGTACTATATGATGGAACACGACGTGACCCTCATGGATTTGACCTATTTGCTAATTGTGGCCGAATCAGCGATGATTTGGTGTATTGGTAAAGCAAACTTGATTGGTCAATCGAACTCCCAAAATTCATTGGACATTGGCAACATTGGAAGTCCAAAAAAGTTGAGATTGTCCCATATGCTAAAACAAAGGAGTCCATTTGCTTTTATTGCAAAAAGAAGGGGCATTGGAGACGAAGAAAAGAAAGGAAGCTTAAGGAAGACGCATGTTGAATATGATCATGAAGAAATGGATTTCGATTGCACGGATTCGAAGATCATATTTGTGAGCTACTACTTTAGAGTTAGGGTAGATTGCTAAGAGATATGTAATAGCATAGTTTTTCATTTGAATTGGATTGTAAGGACAAAGTTTTTCCGCAATAAAATAATATTTGTTTTTGTCTTATTTATTTATCCCTGCAATGACATGTATGAAAATTTGATGTTTGTATATTTCTATTGTTATCGATAATGGATTTGATTCTTAATTATGTTATTTGTGGAAATGTCGAGAATTTGCCAAATTATGAAAGATTCTCATCGCCCAAGTTTCAATTGGACAGAAACTTGGAATCGTACAACTTGGTTTGTGTGATGAATGAGAAACTTTATATTTGGAAATTTAAGACTAATTCATTGACAAAGAGTCAAGTGAAGGACTAAGAGATCAATTTCACAATGTTGTGCAATGGTCTAGTCCACCACAAAGAAAAATAAAAGATTCATCATGATTTGCCAAAAGCTTGGTGAATATAGTTATGCTTACAAGTTTAAGTATAATTATGCATCATTGGAAAGGTCTCAATGAAAGGCAGGGCGAATAAGAAGGATCAATAAGGCAGAAATATAAAAGTTTCTCCATTATAAGAAGAGGGGAGAGTACCTTTTATCATGTTTTATGATTGAATTAATGATTAAGAACCATAGCTCAATTAATCCTCTAAATGAGTCTGAGTGCATTTGTATAACTAAGAAGAGAAACTGGAATTGCTGAAATGGTTAAAATCGAAAAATTTGATCATACTTCGTTCCAATATCGAGTCTTAGAGTTAAGATGACGACATTTAGTGACACACTTTGTAGGTTTATAACACTTATCAAATGTGGAATAAGGAAAGTTTCTTATTCCTGCACATTTGAAATTGGTAAGTTGTGATGTCTTGCTGAAGACAAAGACCAACCAGAACCAATTGAGTGAAGTGATAATCTTGATAGGATTTCACACTAACTCTTTAATATTTGTTTTGTCAAGGAAAGTTCATTGACAAGAGAATCATATATGTTAGGAGGTCAGTGGGAGTCTCAATTGTCTTGAAAAGTTCGAGAGCTAAATCAAGAATAAACTAATAGTTAATCATTAGCATATGACTTGAGGTTGTGACCTATCGTGTTGACATAATCTTGTTTCTGTGTCATTCACGTTTGAGTCAACTATGCATATGAGTTTTATGAGTTCTCAATTGTTTGTATAGAGGCAAGGCACCCTGATCAATGGAAAGTCAATTGAAAGGAAAGGGTGAGCTGCTTAACAACCTGGAAGCAATGGTGGGTATTCGTGATGCCATAAGGCGAGAAATCAAGATTGAACAAGTTCGATCCATAAGAGTTAGATTTATCACAAACATTATATTGTGATTATGTTATGACAAATTCATATGGATAGGAACACATACACCAGATAAATCTAAGTGTCATAAGGTTTCTCTCCATTCATGAAAATGATTGTGAGGAAACGCTTTCCCTACGAGAGATTTTAAAAGGATAGCGATTGTGAAAATTGTATTCTCAAATTCGATTATGATTATGGCATCCCTTTTCATAGTTCGTATTGTGAGATTTGGCAATTAGTCTGGACATTTGGGACTTATTGATATAAGTTCAGAATTAGTTTAGACACACATGTGAGATATTTAAGGAAAGGTGTATGAGATTAAGAAGCTTAGATAAAGGCCTATCAAAGCATCAACTATTAGAAATATGAACTTAAGAAATTCAATAAGCATTGTTTTCTAGAAGTTCAACTGTTTTCTGAATACATGTCAAAGCTAATGGGAGCATAAGTGTTATGCTAGTGATGAGATAATCATCATGTTAGAGGGAGCATGATTATTATTTTAAGTATTGCAAGTTAGCAATACTAATTATAGAAAACAAAGATTCACTTTGCAAAGTTGTAGGGGTTGAAAAGTTGTTTTGCTATAATTAAGGGAGACAATATTATACTTTGTTTCAAAATCTAAAAGCTTAGATCAAGAAATTTTAATAAAATTTAGTCAAGGATACATAGTGCATTCTCAAAATTCGATTATGATTACGGCATCCCTCTTCATAGTTCGAATTATGAGAACATGGCACATAAAATGTTATGGAAAAAGATTGATAAAGTATCATGTCTTTATGAGATACATTATGCATCGTGTCCCATACACTTCTGGTATAGGATTGATTGCATATGCTATAATATTTAACTGTTCTAAAATTTTCCAAATGCCTAGGGCATTAAGAGAGAAAAGGGACTAGAACCGGTTTTGACTAAAATAATTAAACAACTATCAAAGGATGATCCAAAGTTCGTTGAGGATTGGTCGCTTGTGAGTAGCTGGAAGTATAGTAGTGGATGAACCATATCGACATTATAGAAAAGATTCTATTTAGAATGAGTTGTCATATGGCAAATATGGAAATGTTTCCATAATTGGGAGTTGGAAATTAAGAATTTATGTCTAGATTAGAAAATTTTATGCAAAAATGATGTTCAAAGGAATGTATTTTGAGTGAGAGACATCACATCTAAAGAATTGTTTTGTAACAATTTCTGATAGAATACTTTGTAATTTCATTGGCCAAGTCTTGGTGACTTTGTGTTGTGACATTACGAAAGGGTCATTGCATAAAATGTTAGAATCTGACATATTCTAAAAGTGGCAAGAATTTGGTATTCTTACACTAATGATGAGGATTGGGGATTGTGAAATGAGTTTCATTGGAAAAAAATTCAATTGATCTATTTCACAAAGTATGGACCATAGGAAACCAAAGTGTGCATGCTTGGAGCATGGGATAATTGTGGCTATAATTCAAGTATAAAGTTGATTATTTGAAACATTAATCAATGAATAATAAGTAATCAATATGGTGATTAAATAATGGTGTTTTATTTATACTCACATGTTTGGGGTCATATAGGATTAAGTATTAACATTGTGTTTCTATTTGCATGTTTTGACTTCCAGAATAACCAAGTTATTCGAACCTCCACAGTCGGTCTTACGTTGGAAGTAGGTATGAAGGAAGACTAACATGAATCTGTCTGTAGATTGTCTAAAGTGTTTAGGCATAGCGCAAGTTTGTTGCAGAGTTCATGAGTGCTTTGATAAGATTAGAGTATTAGATTAAATCCATGCTCACTTGAATAACTTCATGGATTTATCACAAGCGATTAGTGAGACGATAACATTGTATATTCTTGAGACCGAGACGTGTGAGTTGTTATTTGCTAGACAGTTGCACATTGATAATAAGTAAACGCACTAGTAACTTGGTGTTATAAAACTTATTGTTGTGTGTGATTCGATCAGTAGGTGCAAGCGAGCATTTGAGTCAAAGTTTTTCCATTCCTTTTACCCAAAGTAGGATAAAAGCGATATCTGTGGGCCCCTCGATGATTTAGTGACGACACCCTAAAGTGCTTGGCCAAGCCAGGACTGATTTGATTTGTTCAATCAGTCATGGTCGTCATAAATCGGAAATCGGGAAACATAACATAGACTGAGAGAATGATCAAAATCCATGTCTCATGTCTATACGATATCTAGAATGGAGGAATATATGATCCCTTATCTAAAGGACATGTCACTGATAAGATCAGAGTTCGATAGCGGCTTTTGGTAGCTAAAATTTGCTAGTTAATTTTTGAAGTTATACTTGCAACTATAGTTATTAGACTTATCCAAGTGGGAGACTGTTGGATTACATGTCTAAGCCCATAACTATAATTGGTATGTACTTGAATTGATAGTAGCAATGTCCTTTTGGCTTGCCTTCAAACCTAGCAATGGAATAGGATAATAGTTGGAGAGAGAAGAATGATTTATTAATTTATTACTTGGTTAATAAATTAATTTGAAATCAAGATAAATGATTTATTAATGTATTATGGATATAATATATTGATTAGAAATCATATTGTTTAATTATTATTTAATCAGAAATTAATTTGCAATTAATTTTAGGATTAAAAGAATTAATTGAAACTGTAGGGACTAAAGGTGACAATGTTCTAGAACCTCCCTTAGAGGTGAGGAACGATATCTAAAGTGTCCTAGGATTTCCTTGGGCTCTAAGGGTGCCTTGGAAGCCTTAGGGAGGAAGTTAAGGGATTAGGGTTATCTAAGATACACCAGCCTTATCCTAAACCTTCCTTATCACCTATATAAACCCCAATAGGGTTGGATTTCGTCTAAGGCACTCCAAGTGAGGCTTAGAGCCGAATTTTCCACTTCCCTTATCTCTCCATAGTAATCATTTGTTGCTAGGTTTATTTGTGTGCCATTAGAGGTGCGACACTTGTGGCGCTTGCTACCAAAGTTCAAGATCTTCAAGGATTTGATTGTTATTACAATATAACAATCAAGGTATGTATCCTAACCCTAGTTATATCTTAATTTCGAAATTACATGTGCCTCCTAGGGTTTTCTAGTTTTTGTGTTTAATGCTTGTATGTCTAATAATGAAAAACATATAACCTCAAATTACGGTTGCATGCATACATAGGATTGTTTACTATGTATAAAACCCATCACAATCATCCTCGGATGGAATACTCATGGCCCACAACCAACAGGCTGGAATGCCCAGGTCTATTGGATTTCCAACAAAGCAGATAAGCCTCAACCACCAAACAAACATGTGCACATATAATAGTTAATCACATAACATTCTATAGACAACAAATTGATCAAAACAAATCATACCATATAACACATAATACCATCCTATCTATCAGGATACCAATAACATAACCAAATATAATCCATAAAAGGCCGGATGTGTCAACCCAAAATTTCAATCTTGTACAAGCCCTACACTTCAATCAAAGTTAGACTTATTTTTGCTAACTTTTAGCACTATGTAGAGTCCGTTTGGGTGTTTTTAATCTTATGGCATTCAAGAATCAAGTGTTAGGAAGTATCTTCTAGGGTTATTATGCAACAATCAAGCCTTAAACCCCATTATGAGGTGTTTACGGATAAACTTCATGAGTTTGGGCTGTAAACTCATCTATAGCCATGAACTCATGCTATAAGCATGAGTTTACACCATTTCTTCATCATTTCCTTCCTTTTAAGTTCAAGAAACCCCATTTCTCTCTCAAGTATCATAAGATCTTCATCTCGATCTTCCAAAAATGTAAGAATCCTTTATATTGATTTGTTGTTACAACACTTTATCTAGTGATTTCACATGATTTCATCCATGAAATCCTTTCATTTGGATAGTTCTTCAAGTGTTCTTCATTTCACCAAGAACACCAATAACACACACTAGTGTTCTTGGACCTTAAACACCCTTACAAGCTTCTATATTGTAAGTACTCTTGCCTTAACTTGTTATATGATTGAATCACTTAGTTTACACCTTGAAATCAACACAAAATCAAGATCAAAAGGGATTTTATGGCCAAGGTAATCTCCTTGGGCGGTAAAATCTAATGATGGGTCGAAATGAGCCCTAATTCCTTCCTTAGCCTTAGAACTAGGTCTATAACACTTCCAAATTGAGTAAAGTGCCTTAAACATCAAAATGGTACAAATTACCATGAGTTTACAGCCGTAAACTCATTAGGTCTGCAAACCCTTGGTCGTGAACTCATAGAGAGTTTACACTTGGGTCGTAAACTCCAAGGTAAAGCCCTGCAACCCTTAGATGCAACCCTTTTGTACTTATAACACTTGAATCAAAGTGTTTTCCATGTTCTAGGGTGTCTATACTTGCTAAATTAGTTGTTTAATCACTAATTAGATGCATATATGTGTCGGTATGTGCTAACTAGGATCCGTGTGTGTGCTCAAGTCTTCACTTGACACCTAGCATCCTGTACCACTTGTTCATCCAAGCTACTCACTACAGGTGAGTTCATACCCCTTAATTAAATTTTAAATGATTTTAAATGTTTTTATGGGGGGAATACAAGTTGAAACATTATAGTTATTATATCATTCACGTGTGATTAATTACTATCAAACAAATGGAATTACTATGCTTTTAACTGTTTTATCAAGAAAACTACTTCAAATTGTTTATCAAACTCTTCTACATGTTAAACTCTTTACCAAACTTACTATTATATGCCAAACCTTTTTCTTTACAGCTTTCAAACTTATATATTGTCAAAACCATGTCCAATACATATATAGTTATATAAGTAAGGTTTGAAGGACATAGGACTGATAACTCACTTTATTTCCCGTTCCTTGTTTGGTTGTGGACTTAGAGTATCCTGTTGTTTGTCCGAGTGTGGTTGGATCCATAGTTATATATTATGTATATATGTATAGATATAAAGGCTTTTATCTTAGTTCAATACACTCAGTTATACAAACAACTCTACTAGTAAACTATAATAGGTATAGTTTAGGAAGTTACTACCCACTATTTCTAGTACAATGAAACATACAAAGAGTCAGTTCATACATGAGTCAATACATACTATTATAAGAAACATAACGAATATACTGTAAAGAGAAACAGATAGAGAATACTATAACTAGAAACAATACATACACTACATTATACAAGAGAACATACTACGATGAGAAACAAAGAGAAGATACTATATACTAGACAGAGAGAACATACATTACACTAGTACATACAATACATATACAAGATTTTTATAACATAAATGTGAGTCATTACTTCGGGGTATGGCATCATGGCTATGGCTCGTTTTGTAACCAGAGTTTTCTAAAGGGAGAGCGTAAATTCGTGTATAGATATATACTGGATTGACCGTCCTACACCTTGCTGCTAGCTACAATGGGACCTGCAGGTCTTCGGGTGATGAATGTCATACCATCTCGATGTCTTCGAGCTTCGTATTTTACTAGGCCGATCAAGTATGGTAACAACCATATCACATTATACCTTCTTTAATAACCGGTTTAAGGTAGTTAGTACAGCAGTAGTTACTATAATACAACACTACTGTAACACTGAATTTTTCAAACAAAATTTTCGATTTTTATAAAAGCATAATTCCATCAATATTCATAGAAACAACCCCTTTTTAATTGTTCAACAATATATTACAAAATCCCAAGATCAAAATGTCAAGCTCCAAACGTGTGTGTACGGATCAAGTCGGCGCCTTCCCACGGTCGTCACTAGTACCTGAAACAAATAACATCAACACTGTAAGCACAAGGCTTAGTGAGTTCCCAAAATACTACATATAACACATATTAGCCACTCGAGGCTATAACTCTGTGGGTCCGTGCACCCAAACTCTGTGAACCCTCAGGTTCTAACTCTGTGAACCTTCCGGTTCTAGCTCTGTAAACATGCACAGCATCAAACACATAAAAGTAATGCAGTACAACACATAACATACATGGCATACAAATACTCTAACACATAACTCTGGTTACCTACTCAAGGTAAAGTATAGTGAGAAGACTCACCTCGTGTGTCTCGGTAAACCGTAACCCTGAAATCACTAATCACTCGATCCGCCGAGCTGAAGTCCCCCTATAGCACAATATATCTCTAATTAACACTTTCTCAACTAGGGTTGACCATACCATAACAGGACAATCTAGGTCAACGCTGGTCAACGGTCAACTTGACCGGACTCGGCGAGTGCACTATAGTGACTCGGCGAGTCTGAGCGCAATCACCAATTTCCCTGAAACCCTCTCTTGACACGTCGAGCATCCCTTCCCAACTCGACGAGCTCCACCTGGCACGAGTTGTGGGGCCACCACGACTCAACTCGCCGAGTCTCAAGAACGACTCGGCGAGTCCGGTTTGACTCGGTCCACCTGTCCATCCTGACTCCCCCTTGACCCACTGAGTTCACTCATCCCAACTCGGCGAGGCCACTCGCTGAGTGGTCGTGCAACATTCAAGCTACTCGCCGAGTCTGTTCTTCGGACTCGGCGAGTCCGTGCCATGCACTGACTCAATCTTGCTCTAAAGGCCAGATCCAGTCCACTAATCCATACATCCAGTCCCCCCATGCTTATTTAGCACGTAAAGTCACAATCTTGATGCATAAATAACCTCTACATGATCACAAATGATGATTTTGACTCTATTACTTCAACACAAGGCCAAGGACTCCATTTTCACCCATAAAGCTTGATGAGTGAGGCCCTCTGGACCTCTATGGATCCAGATCCATGGTCTCAACTCAAAGAGGGAACAAAAGGGCACCAAATCACCCCATAAATGATCATATTAAGCCCTAACTTGCATCAAGTTTCACCAAACAGGAAATGGTCCGAAAATAATACCTCTAGAGTGATGATCCAAGCTCCAAATCCACGAAATAGCAACCTCCTTTGCTTCCTCTTGCCTAGAGCCTCCTTCTTCTTGCTAAACAACACTCACAAGGTCAAGATTTGCTCTCAATCCTTCACCAAACGCTCAAGAACTCTAGGGACACACTCTGGGGGTTGGATGAGCGCAAATGACGGCCATAAGGCCCCTTAAATAGGCTACAAACCCGGGGATTTAGGGTTCCATAACACAGCGCAGACTCGCCGAGTCCATACCCTAGACTCGCCGAGTCCAAGCGCGCACCTTCGCTCAATCCCGCGTCTCTACTCGGCGAGTCTGAGCCCCGACTCGCCGAGTCCCTCTTACAAAATAACATAATTAAACTTTCATTATACCTGGTAAAAATCCGGATGTTACAACTCTCCCCCACTAGAACTGGACTTCGCCCTCGAAGTCCCGCTCTAAAACAGCTCCGGATGCTGCTCCCGCATCATATCCTCCGGCTCCCAGGTCATCTCTGATCCCTTCCGATGTTGCCACTGAACCAATACCAGAGGTACCTCCTTGTTCCTCAAAACCTTGATCTTCCGATCCCTAATAGCCACTGGTCTCTCCGCATAGTTCAGGCTTGCATCAACCTGAATATCCTCAAGTGGAACCACTGCCGACTCATCGGCTATACATTTCCTCAACTGCGATACATGAAAAGTGTTGTGAATCTGTCCCAACTCTGCTGGTAACTCCAGCCGATAGGCTACCCGACCCACCCTGGCGATCACACGAAACGGGCCAATAAACCGGGGTCCCAATTTGCCCCTCTTCCTGAACCGGATCACTCCTTTCCAAGGAGAGACCTTCAGGAGAACAAAGTCGCCGACTTGAAATTCCAACTCGGACCGGCGCCTATCCGCGTAACTCTTCTGCCGGCTCTGAGCGGTCAATAACCTCTGCCTGACCAGCTGTATCTGCTCTGTCGTCTGATTCACGATCTCTGTACTGCCCATTACCCTTTGCCCAACCTCTCCCCAACAAATGGGAGTCCGACACCTCCTACCATATAACAGCTCAAAGGGCGGCATACCAATGCTCGAATGATAGCTGTTATTGTAGGAAAACTCCGCTAGAGGCAAATACGAGTCCCAACTACCCCCAAAATCCAATACACAAGCTCGAAGCATGTCCTCGAGTGTCTGTATCGTCCGCTCACTCTGACCGTCGGTCTGGGGGTGGTATGCGGTACTAAAATGCAACTTAGTACCCAATTCCTCATGAAATTTCTTCCAAAAACGGGAAGTGAAACGCACATCGCGGTCTGAAATAATCGAGATCGGCACCCCATGCCGAGATACAACCTCCCTCACGTAAACCTCCGCCAACTTCTCTGCTGAAGAACTCTCACTGATGGCAAGAAAGTGAGCGCTCTTTGTCAATCTATCCACAATCACCCAAATTGCATCAACTCCTCTGGCAGTCCTCGACAATTTGGTGATAAAGTCCATAGTGATATGTTCCCACTTCCACTCGGGAACCTCCAATGGCTGCAACTTGCCATGCGGTCTCTGGTGTTCGGCCTTTACCCTTCGACAGGTCAAACACCTCTCGACAAACCATGCTACATCCCTCTTCATACAGGGCCACCAATACTCCTTCCTTAGATCCAAATACATCTTCGTGGCCCCGGGGTGGATCGAAAATTTCGATCTATGAGCCTCCTCCATCAATGTAGCACGGGTACCGCCCACAAACGGTACCCAGATCCTGCCCTGATAAGTCATAAGGCCTCGACTATCCGATACAAACTCAGAAACCATCCCAACAACCCGCTCTCTCTTCTGCATCTCCGGACGCACGGCCTCGGCCTGAGCCCCACGAATGGCGTCCAGAACTGGAGTTATCACGGTCAATCTCAAACATACATCTCGCAGGGGAGTACTCTCTGCCCTGCGGCTCAACGCGTCGGCTACCACATTAGCCTTGCCCGGGTGGTACAAGATCTCACAATCATAGTCCTTGACCACATCTAACCATCTCCTCTGCCGCATATTTAGGTTAGGCTGATCCATCAAGTACTTCAAACTCTTATGGTCCGTGTAAATCGTACAACGAACCCCATACAAGTAGTGCCGCCAAATCTTGAGGGCGAACACCACTGCCCCCAACTCCAAATCATGTGTGGGGTACCTCGTCTCGTGAGGCTTCAACTGCCTCGATGCATAAGCTATCACATGACCCTTCTGCATCAATACCGCTCCCAATCCTAGGATCGATGCATCACAGAATACCACAAAACCTTCCATACCTTCCGGAAGGGCTAATACTGGAGCTTCACACAACCTTTGGCGAAGCGTCTCAAAGGAGGTCTGCTGCTCGGGACCCCATGCAAATGCCACACCCTTCCGGGTCAATCTGGTGAGTGGAACCGCAATCTTGGAGAAATCCTTAATAAATCTCCGATAATACCCTGCCAACCCGAGAAAACTCCGTATCTCAGAAGGTGACCTCGGCACCTCCCACCTCATCACTGCGTCAACCTTGGCCGGATCGACCAATATCCCCTTCTGGTTAACGAGATGTCCCAGAAACTGGACCTCCCGTAACCAGAAATCACACTTGGAGAACTTTGCGTAAAGCTTCTCCGCTCTCAAAACCCCAAGCACCTCCCTCAGATGCTCCTCGTGCTGCTCACTAGATCTCGAATATACCAGAATATCATCAATGAAAACAATCACCGACCAATCCAACATCGGCCGACATACCCTGTTCATGAGGTCCATGAACACAGCCGGGGCATTAGTGAGCCCGAAAGGCATCACCACAAACTCATAATGCCCATAACGTGTCCTGAATGCTGTCTTCTGGACGTCCTCGTCCCGCACTCTCACCTGATGATAGCCCGACCTCAAATCAATCTTGGAGAACCAAGATGCTCCCTGTAGCTGATCGAATAAATCGTCGATCCTCGGCAGCGGGTAACGGTTCTTGACCGTCAGCTTATTCAATTCCCGGTAATCAATACACATGCGATGCGAGCCATCCTTCTTCTTCACAAACAAGATGGGTGCTCCCCACGGCGAGCTACTCGGCCGAATAAACCCCTTCCCCAGCAACTCCTGAAGTTGCGAGGATAACTCCTGCATCTCTGGAGGCGCAAGGCGATACGGCACCTTAGCAATAGGTGCGGCCCCCGGAACCAAATCGATGCCAAACTCCACTTGCCTCGCGGGAGGCACTCCTGGTAACTCTTCGGGAAATACATCTGGAAACTCCCGCACCACCGGAACTTCCTCCACAGAGCTCGGTCTCTCGGAGATCACTCGCGTATCCATTACATACGCTACATAACCCTTACAGCCCTGCTGTAAACACTGTCTCGCCCTAGCAGCCGAACAAAAGGCTGATCCAGAACGTGTACCCTCGCCGTACACTGAAAGAACTCCCCCACTAGGATCTCGTATAGTCACCAGCTGTCGCTCGCAATCGATAACCGCACCGAATCGGCTCAACCAATCCATGCCCACTATAACACAAACATCACCCATCGCAATCGGAATCAGGTCGATCGGAAACTCGACCCCGAATATCTCCAATACACATCCCCGGAAGACCTCTGTAGCACAAATCACCCTGTCGGCGGCTATGGAAACCCGCAGAGGCCGACTCAATACTCCACGACTAACACTGATACGCTGACTAAATGCCAAGGACACAAAAGATCGACTCGCACCCGAGTCAAATAACACTAAAGCAGGTACAGAATTCACAAGGAAGGTACCTAAGCATAGCATGATATAAGCATAATATCTCAACACCATAAACAATAATGAAAAGGAAACATACCAGCCACAACGTCGGGCGCGGCACGGACCTCTTCCGCAGTCAGCTGGAAGGCTCTCCCCCGAGCCCTCGGTGCCTCGGCCTTCACGGGCCGACTCTCTGCAGCAGTAGCTCTGATGGCGGCGGGAGCAGACCCCTGAGATGCTCCGCGCAGCAGCGGACACTCCGCCTTCCGGTGTCCAGTCTGGTTACAGTGGAAGCACACTGCAAATCCCTTGGGGCAGTCCTTAGCCATGTGCCCCTCCTTGCCACATTTGTAGCAAGACCCTGCCCGACAGGCGCCATCGTGACCCTTGCCGCACTTCCCACAAGTGCGGCCCTTCTGGCTCCCGGGTCTGGGATCAGCGGGCTTGGCCCGCTTGGCTGCCGGCTGGGACTGTGCCGGTCGCCGATCCCTCCCCATAGACTCTGCCTCCTCCCTGGCCTGAGTCTCAAGCTCAATCTCCCTCTTCCGAGCATTTGCCTGAAGCTCGGCAAATGTCTGGTACGAGGAGTTCGCAGCGAACTCCCGAATATCCCGCCTCAAAATGCTCAGATAACGGCTCATACGTGCCTCCTCGGTGGACACGTGCTCAGGGCAAAACATCGCCCTCTCCTGGAACATCCTCGTAATCGCTGTAACCGACTCGGTACCCTGCTTGAGGGTCAGAAACTCCTGCGCCAGATGTTCCCTCTCCACCTGAGGAACATACTCATCTCGGAACATGGAAGTGAACCTCTCCCAGGTCACTGCCGAAAGCTCAGTCGGTGTGAAATGCGCAGTCACAAACTTCCACCAGTCCTTCGCTCCCAAGCGAAGCTGGTTCAATGCGAACCGAACCTTCAAATGCTTAGGGGACGAGCAAGTGAAGAAGCATCCCTCCATATCAGATATCCACCTCATAGCTGCCACCGGGTCCTGCGTACCATCAAACTCTGGTGGCTTGGTGTTGCTGAACTCCCTGAACAACATCGCATCACCTCCCTGGGGTCTCGCCGCAGCAATCGCTGCGGTAGCTGCTGCAACCGCAGCCTCAGAAAGAGCGGCATAGCGCTCGTCAAACGTCTCAATCAAAGCGGTCTTAATAGACCCGAACATCTCTGGTATCTCGGCTCTGATGACCGCAGCCACCTCCTCATGAATGATCTGTCGAATGTCCTCATCACTAGACCCGGCATCCTCCGGCATGTGTCGTGTCCTCACCATGATCAACCTCTGAAATACAACATGCGATAATTAGAATTCACTCGAACACTCTTACATTCAACAATCCACCCCTCCTTGATTCTTGGCATCCCCAGATTCTTATTTGAACTGTGTACCGCTCCGGTGCTTTTAGTAGTACGGGCCCAATGCTACTGTCCGCACCGTCTCGGTACACACTCCAAATCGTCCTCTTCGGATCCCAGTCCCCAAGTACTCTATTATACTTAAATCTCTCTGAACAGATCTCACACAAACCCTAGCTGCTACCTAATTACTCTCAGCGTCTCATAGCAGCTCACCATTCCCTAAGCTAAGGCATCACAAAACAGGCCACTCTAGCCCTATCAGCAATACCTAGCCTACTCTAGCATGCACACACATCACAATAATAGTTATTACATAACGAAAGATATTTTGGGAATTCACCGTTCGGGCGCTGACTGATCGTACACACGTTTCTTCCTGGAAAACCCTTTACTCTTAGAAAATTTTGGTTTTTATTTTGAAAATATCTCTTCATTTCCTCAGTTTGAGTTCAAATACCCCCGAAGGTGTACCCGAATCCCTCAAACCAAGGCTCTGATACCAATTTGTAACACTGAATTTTTCAAACAAAATTTTCGATTTTTATAAAAGCATAATTCCATCAATATTCATAGAAACAATCCCTTTTTAATTGTTCAACAATATATTACAAAATCCCAAGATCAAAATGTCAAGCTCCAAACGTGTGTGTACGGATCAAGCCGGCGCCTTCCCACGGTCGTCACTAGTACCTGAAACAAATAACATCAACACTGTAAGCACAAGGCTTAGTGAGTTCCCAAAATACTACATATAACACATATTAGCCACTCGAGGCTATAACTCTGTGGGTCCGTGCACCCAAACTCTGTGAACCCTCAGGTTCTAACTCTGTGAACCTTCCGGTTCTAGCTCTGTAAACATGCACAGCATCAAACACATAAAAGTAATGCAGTACAACACATAACATACATGGCATACAAATACTCTAACACATAACTCTGGTTACCTACTCAAGGTAAAGTATAGTGAGAAGACTCACCTCGTGTGTCTCGGTAAACCGTAACCCTGAAATCACTAATCACTCGATCCGCCGAGCTGAAGTCCCCCTATAGCACAATATATCTCTAATTAACACTTTCTCAACTAGGGTTGACCATACCATAACAGGACAATCTAGGTCAACGCTGGTCAACGGTCAACTTGACCGGACTCGGCGAGTGCACTATAGTGACTCGGCGAGTCTGAGCGCAATCACCAATTTCCCTGAAACCCTCTCTTGACACGTCGAGCATCCCTTCCCAACTCGATGAGCTCCACCTGGCACGAGTTGTGGGGCCACCACGACTCAACTCGCCGAGTCTCAAGAACGACTCGGCGAGTCCGGTTTGACTCGGTCCACCTGTCCATCCTGACTCCCCCTTGACCCACTGAGTTCACTCATCCCAACTCGGCGAGGCCACTCGCTGAGTGGTCGTGCAACATTCAAGCTACTCGCCGAGTCTGTTCTTCGGACTCGGCGAGTCCGTGCCATGCACTGACTCAATCTTGCTCTAAAGGCCAGATCCAGTCCACTAATCCATACATCCAGTCCCCCCATGCTTATTTAGCACGTAAAGTCACAATCTTGATGCATAAATAACCTCTACATGATCACAAATGATGATTTTGACTCTATTACTTCAACACAAGGCCAAGGACTCCATTTTCACCCATAAAGCTTGATGAGTAAGGCCCTCTGGACCTCTATGGATCCAGATCCATGGTCTCAACTCAAAGAGGGAACAAAAGGGCACCAAATCACCCCATAAATGATCATATTAAGCCCTAACTTGCATCAAGTTTCACCAAACAGGAAATGGTCCGAAAATAATACCTCTAGAGTGATGATCCATGCTCCAAATCCACGAAATAGCAACCTCCTTTGCTTCCTCTTGCCTAGAGCCTCCTTCTTCTTGCTAAACAACACTCACAAGGTCAAGATTTGCTCTCAATCCTTCACCAAACGCTCAAGAACTCTAGGGACACACTCTGGGGGTTGGATGAGCGCAAATGACGGCCATAAGGCCCCTTAAATAGGCCACAAACCCCGAGGATTTAGGGTTCCATAACACAGCGCAGACTCGCCGAGTCCATACCCTGGACTCGCCGAGTCCAAGCGCGCACCTTCGCTCAATCCCGCGTCTCTACTCGGCGAGTCTGAGCCCCGACTCGCCGAGTCCCTCTTACAAAATAACATAATTAAACTTTCATTATACCTGGTAAAAATCCGGATGTTACAACTACAATACTATATTATTTTCCCATTGCATTGACTTTGTGATCCTCTCACATAAACGGTAATGTATAAACTATATTTTGTTAAGGATATTCATACTTGGGAAAATTACACACTTTTACAAAGAAACGAAAATACAAAACAGTCGGGGCTTGGTAGAAGGCTACTTTTATATAACCCCCCGATTCTCAGGTATTGATTAAATAAAAGGTTCTTTGGTTTTAAGTCTTACTTGACGAGTTGGTTTCCCTACTCTTCGAGTAGCAACGGGGTAGGATCACGTGTTTAGTGACCTACTCGACGAGTCCAAGAAGGAACTCGACGAGTAGGAGCTAGCAGATGAAACCCTAAATCCCAGGGTGTTGCGCCCTATTTAAGGAAGCCTCAGCCTCCTTTGGCCTTCTTACAGTCTTTGAGAGCTCAGTGAAACCCTAATTCATGTGGTACTCCTTGTGGTGTTTTAGACCTTGGAAAGAAGATTTTGATTGGAGGGAAGAGCTTGAAGAGCAAAGGAGTTGAGGCAAGGAAGGTGTGGGATATAGAACTTACCTCATCTAGCATCTTTTGGAGGTATCAAGTTGCAATCTTTACTCCCCCTTTTCTTCTAAATCTCTTTGTGGTTGAGTTTTAGGGTTTTATGGATTTTTAGGAGTCATATTGGTGAGCTATGGGCTAGACTTGTAGTTGTAAGTTTAGATCTGGACCCTTCTCAAGTTCTAGAATCACAAAGTTTCTGTTTTGGTCGTGGTTAAGGCCCTCCTTGTGCATGAAACCCCATTAAGAACTTAGATTTGGCATTAAGAGCCTTTTTAGTCATGCATGCACGTAAAGTTTGCAACTTTACGTGAAAAGCATGTCCTAGAAGCTTGGATCTGTAATTTAGAGCCATTACATGGCTTAAATAAGTCTGTATGGCTTAAGGACTGAAGGAACTCGACGAGTCGCAAGGTTGAGTCGGCAAGTCTTATGAAGATGGCCATTGAACTCGACGAGTTGATTAACAACTCGGCGAATCCGATGAAGATTGCCTTAGACTCGACGAGTTGTATGAACAACTCGGCGATTCGGATGAGTTTTTCCCCGAGTTATGAATGTGTGTGTAGCCGACATGTTGCAAGAAGGAAACTCGATGGGTGGCCTTAAGGTTTCGATCGAAAATCGTGAGAACTCGACGAGTCACCCGATGACTCGGCGAGTGGGAAAGAACTTCAAAGAACTCAACGAGTAGCCGAGGGTACTCGGAGAGTTAAGGTCAACAGGGACTGTTGACCTTGAATGAGGACTTTGACTTTCACATGGGGTTGACTGGTTGGTTTATGGAGTACTTGTGAGGTTGAGGATTTATGGGTATGCTCGTACTATGGTAATAGGTGGAGGAGTCTTTGGCGAGTGATCCGAGAGTTGGGATTTATCTACCGAGTCGACATCTATGAGGTGATTTATCCTTACTATATCAAAAGGGTCTAAGGCACCAAGGTCAGCCCTTTAGTTGTTATCGTTATGATATATATATATATATATATATATATATGGTTATGATCTCATAGATTGGAATCAGGATAGACAGTATGTTAGGCTTCTATGATCCTTAGGGATCGGGATGTTAGTGGCCTGCTAGGTCTGTATTCTAGTCATGAGAGATTACTATGATTGATGATCAGTGAGTTAACTATGTTTGATGCATATATATATATATATATATATATATATATATATATATATATATATATATATATATATATATATATATATATGCCAGTATATGTTAGTTGTGCGCACATGATTGTTTGCTTGTTGATTTGGGTTGAGGCGCTCATGCTTTGTGATGAAGGCCAACATACCTTATGAGCGGTCTGGGAAGATTGTAGGTCCACGTGGCGGTCTAGTCATGTCGAAGGCTCGGTGAAGATTTAGTAGACTGTAGGCCCTGTAGGGCGGTCCAGTCATGCCAACAGCCTAGTATGCATGTTGATGATTTATGGTAACAAATTTGGTATTTCAATGTGGTATTGGTATTTTGGGGGTAACTCACTAAGCCCTCGGACTTACAGTTTGCAGTTTATTGTTTTAGGTACTTCAGGAGGACATCATGGCAAGGCAAAGGCGTGACCGTACAGCTCCTCATCCTTATGATCTTATTTTGGGACACTCTAATGGATATTGATAGAAAATGTTTTGTAAACAGTTACTCGTTGGTTTTTAAATTATGATTGAAAAGTTTTAAATTTTGGCGTAAAATTTTATGGGTGTCACAAGTTGGTATTAGAGCCTTGGTTTGAGTGAATTGGAGGAGCACTCGTGTGAATCCAGTCTCAAATCAAGGAGATTTTCGGAAAGTAAAATTTTAAAATGGTTTTTTTTAAATAAAGGATAGAGGATGCAAAGGGTACAATCAGCTGAATCCTGTAAGTGAACCCCAAAATACCATAAAATTATTTGATATTCTAATATATTAGAACATCATGCTAGTGCTAGGCTAGGGATCTTCTTGAATCGCATGATAGATCTGCCTGATTATATGATACCTATTAGGCTAGGGCCTCTTGTATATGGAATTGACATCATAACTGTAGATGTTTAGTGTATGCATCACGGTTGTACAAAATTAAGATCTTATAGCCAGAGAATGTTGATTTGGCCTTCGGGTAGGATTGGATATTCGAAAGTCTATTGGGTCCAGCGTTATGTGCAGCTAGCATGCACTAGCGCTGCAGGGGATAATGAAAGTTTCATGGATGTGTGAGTCGTGAGAAGTGGTGAGACTAGATGCGAGATAGTTGATATTCCTCTAGAAGTGAGGGTTGAGCGCATTTCTATGTTGATAATATTGTTAGGGCGTTGTGGTGATACTTGAGATAAATATGGGTAGGTGTGGAAGGTAGTATGGGCCCGTACTACTGAAAGCACATGACCCATACATGTAGCAAGGAAATCGCAACCCCTAGGGTTTGTGGGAATTGGTCTCTCAATATTATGATTGTTTATCTGATGTCTTGGGTATATTTTCAATTTGGTGGTGACGAGACGTTTTGTTGGATCCGGTTTGGGATCTGGGTCACGATCGGGGTCGGGAGACGGAGGGTCGGAGGTACCGGTAGCACCTGAGCCCTGGTTCAGATTGGGATAGAGGAGTTGGATGCTAGGATACGGGCGATCCTACACGACGAGATTGTTACGTCGTTCCGAACGCAGCTATCAAAGATGTTTGGTTCGATTAAGACCACGATGGTTGAGTACATTGATGAGCGATACGCTGCTCTAGCAGAGACAGCGGCCGCTGCAGCCACATCGGTTGTAACCGCGGCAGGGGTTGGAGGAGGAGCCAGCAGGGCTTTACAGTACCGGGACTTCGATAACATGAAGACGTTTGATGGTACACAGGATGCGATTAGGGCTATGAGGTGGTTGTCTGACGTGGAGGGTTGTTTCTTCGCGTTGCTTGTGCCCGACTGACCAAAAGGTAAGGTGTACCCTGAACCTGCTAAGGCTCGGGGCAAATGACTGGTGGAGATTGACGACAGGATCATATACTGATGATCAGCGAGCTGCTATTACTTGGGATTTACTATCAATGTAGAGAATAAATGTGACATCATTCTCTTAAGATACGTTAATGTCGTTTGTATTGAATTTTTTTCAAATCATACAATTAACCATATATGAACCAAATGCTCTAATGTATTTTAAATGTCATATAACTTTAATATTTTATTAGTGTAGTTAAATTTTTATAAAGTGTGCCGTAATGCGTCTAATATCAGATATAGTTATCCCTCTTCTCATATTCTCGTAAATGAGAGAAAGTCCAATCGAAAATCTGACAACCTATTAATACTAGGTTTCCGAACCTAAAAATATATACCACCTAAGGTTTAATATAAATCATCACAACTAAATTTTTTATTTTAAAATAAAATTAAGAATATTGTGTAAAAATTCATATAAATTGAATAAATAATCGAATATTGTGGAATCTATCTATCCCCTCCGATCCTCCTTTTAAAATAAAATCGGAGTAGCGTAGTTGAAAATTGACGATAGCTAAAAAGAAAATGTAGACTTTGATACTTTGACCTTGACTATTCCTTTAAACTGACTAATAGTTTACCTACACGTATATTATAAGATATAAATAAATAGTCATATGGTCCTACAAAACAAACAGCCAGTATGGACTGAGAGCATCTAGTCCACTCTAGCCGTATCCATGGGTCCATATTTTCATCCTCAAGTAACCAACCCTTCCACCTTTTTGTCATAAATAATAATCGAATTGAATATAAAAGTAAAGTGTGATAAAATAATCATTCAATCATTCTCTCAATAGCAACTTTTATTTTAACATATACATATTAGTAGTTCAATTGGTAATATTATATACAATATAGTAATAACTAAATAAGATATCGAGGGAGAGATTTTTTTGGGGGGAATAGCTCTCAAAGGGTGTACTTACTATTTGTCACTTGCTTTTTCTTTTGTTTTTTTCCACCCACTCATCAAAAGCAATAAAATTGTCTTATTTCATTTTTTCTATTTTTTAAAATATATTTTACATTAATTAATATTATAGCAATTAAAAACCATAAAACAATAAAGAACATACATAAAATAGATATGGCCAATCAAAAGAAGAGAGATAGACAGCCGGGTAGGTTCCCCTCACCCTTAAATCGCACGACGGTTAAATTACACCCTAGGAGTGGTATTTCTGGGTACAACTCATGTTTCTACTCATCTTTTCCGCTCCATTTCTTCTGACCTTAAAAAATCTATATCGATAGAGTTTAGTTGTTAAATTTTGTAATAATATATAAGCATTTAGAATATTTTTAAGAAACATTGATATCCATTCCAATACTATTTTGTTATAGAAAAATAGCATCTATATTTAGTGTGCATTATTATTCATCATAAAAAAATTCTACTTTTTTCATTAAAATAGAATTATTAATTTTTTTTACATTTATATAATTATAATAATTGTTATATTAGAATTTAAAATATTAAAATATTTTTTTATATAAAATTTTAGTATGTGGTAGAAAAGAAAATGGTTTTAACGTAACTTTCACACAAAAATTATTTATTTTTAATGTTAAGGTTGGACTTAGTGTGTAACATCCCAAAAATACAGATAAAATTTTGTTTTTAAATTCATTCAAAACATACGATGCTCATATCAAAACAGTCAAAAGTGTATCATAACAACATGTTATCAGAGTACAAATTCCCAAAATCTCAAAATGTGGAAACCATGGGGATGATGCGGTACGATCAGGCCAGACCCTTCATCTTCGAATTGGAAGTACCTGAAACATAAATTGAAAACTATGAGCACAAAACTTAGTAAGTTCCCCCAAAATACCTCATACCCTACAAACATACAGCCAAGCATATATAAGTGCTTGCAGTCCCCTTCGGTTTATTTCAACCGGATACAGTCAAGCATATATGGGTTCTTGCAATCTCCTTCGGTCTATTTCAATCGAATACTGTCAAGCATATATGGGTGCTTGAAATCTCACTCGGTTTATTTCAACTGGATACTATCAAGAATATGTGGGTGCTTGCAATCCCCTTCGGTCTATTTCAACCGGATACCGGGTCTATTTCACCCCTACTATTACCATAAAACAGTATAACAAAGAATTGTAGAGTCATCAAGCAAACACATGCATAACTGACAGTTGTCACGAAGTCAACCATCCTACTATAACGAAAACTATTGGGTCGGCATTGGTGCATTCGACATACAAATATTGTGAAGGAAACTCACTTCAGACTGAAGGCATCAAATCACACTCAGTGGTTGACTCGCAAAATCATCTCCCTAACACACAAGTATAAAACTCTAGAAATTAGGCCAATCTTCTAACCCGAGGGCTCAAACTCTACTTCTTGTCTTAAAAGTAGAAAGGGTTACTTAACCCTTGTCTCATTGGGCCTGCCCTACTAAGGCCTAAATCTAATTAGTCTAAAAAGGCATTCCAAGTCCAACTACAAGGCCCTTAAGGCCCAATATTCCCTAAGACCACCAGAAGTGTCCTAAAGCCCAAAAATGTCTTGCTACAACAGGTGGATCTGATGCCAAACCTAAACAAGCCAAAAGCCCAGCAAAACTTGAGCCCAAAAGTCTCATAAACTCACAAACTGCGTACACACGACATACATGGCTCGTACGCTCAGCCCAATTTGGGGCATTGGCCCAATACACGCAGCGTACTCTAAAGTACGCCTAACTTAATGGCCAGTCATCCCAATTTGGCTTCCATGTCTTAATCCATTTAACTTTTACGTCCACAACGATCGAAGCTTATAATAACATCCTAATCCATAAAGTTGCAAACTTTATGCTTTTGCATGCATTGTTGGGGCTCAAACTATGAATTAAGCCTTAAAATCACTTAAGTGGTCACTAACACATGCATGGTTGAGTCTTAGCCTCCAATATACGCTTTTTATGACTCCAAACACTTCCAATAGTCCAAAAAGGACAACTCAAATGGCCTAGAGTAGCTCATACTCCAAGAAACCAAGTTATGGGATCAAAAGATGCCAAAATCTACCCTAAATCTAGATCTAAGCTTAGAATGATCAAGGTTCAGACTTTATACCTTCAATAGGCTAGAAATGGTGTACAAACTCTAGATCTAGAAGCTCTTTCTTCTCATTTGCTTCTTCCTACACTTCCTTCTTCTTCAAAACCACCAAAGAACACCCACACACTCAAGGTAAGCTCAATAATGCACTCAACAAGGCTAGGGTTCGATATTGGCACTAGAAAGGAAATAGAGGATAAAAGGGTAATGGAGTTGAGGGACTTAAGGTATTTAAATAAGATGTAAACCCTGAAAATCAGGGTTTACCTCTGGCTCGAGTATGCCCAGCGTACGCCGAGATCACCCTGATGGCACGCATGCAAGGAGTATGTCGTGCGTTCCTAGTGTACGACCAGCGTACTCACAAACCCTCCGTCACCTTAGTTAAATAATAATAATAATAATAATAATAATAATAATAATAAAAAGATTAAGTCATTAACTTCATACATGACGAGTCGGGTGCTACATAGTGTAATGGCATTTCCAACCATACAATAAAACTCATACAAAAATATCCTTAGTGTTTTTCAATTAACATTCTACATACACTAGTACATTGATGTGAGCCACTCAATAATACGGTATATCATTTTTTTTAATCAACTTTTACACTAAATTGCTTCAAAGTCACACCATGTATGGTGTTGATAAATAATATATCTTATATTATTAGTTAACAATAAATATTTAAAGTTTTATTAATACAAATTGATGCTTCAATTTTGAATTTATTCGTTTTTAGATTATCTTCTATATTATTATAATGTTTATCTAAGAATGTTAATATTATACTATTTAATAATTAAAATACAGTAACATCTAAATAAATACATAATTGATATATAAATTACAACCTGTAATGCTTGTTACGAGTATGTTCTGAAACGCCATCAAATTCGGGTTAACCAATTTAGAGACAATAAGTATAAAAAATGACTTTTTGATGGAATATTATTTAGAATAAATAATCTTAACCAAGTTGTATTATATGTCACAAGGGTTCCGTACATATAAAGAACATCAAAATCCGAATTGTAACGAATAAGTTTTACGGAAAAAACCAGCACGCCACCGCGTAACGTAAAAAGTGAATTTTTGATAAATTACTTTTTAGTCTTAGAAATCTAAGTGAAAGTCTTAATATACGTTAAACTGAGAACGTGCATAAAAATAGCGTCCAAATCTGACTTCGTATGAGGAAGTTATGATTTATCTAAGATTTAGCATAGCAGTGCACAATCCGGAATTCAAATTTCAAATCGATTGATTTTTAGCTGACACAACCTAAATGGGAATTTAAGATCTCATTAATAGGAGCTCAACGATAAAAAGACTATCGAAAACGGAGTCCGTATGTAGAAGTTATGAATTTTAAACGGACGTTAATAGTGTAATCTTCTCATACTATTAAATCTAAAATCGATCGAGATTTAGCCTACTAAGTCTAAACAAAAGTTGTAGAGTACGTCTCTACCTACGTGTGGATATAAAAAAACATCAAAAACGACCTCATACACAAAAGTTACAGAATTTAGAAGTCGGAATGTTGCTGCTGCTGCGAAAAGGGTGACGTGGCTTAATCTGGACCATTGCTTTCTCCTCGCACCTTGCCACCAGAGGGTGAAATGTGGCACTAACTCGACGAGTTGGAGGCCAAAACTCGACGAGTAGGTCCAAAATTCAGCCTATAAATAGCATGCGAGGGTGCCTTCATTTCTCACACCAAAACTCATTCACTTCTCTCTCTAACTTCTCTCTAAGCCTCCTGAAACCCTCCCAAAGCCCTAGTAACCTCAAGGTTCGAGAGGAAAGCCACGAAGCGCCTGAAGGCTCCAAGAAAAATATCTTTTTGGGTTCGAAGTTCCGCCCCCACAATGCCCGGTTCCTCGCTAAACCCCCTTATAAGTTGAGTTATGCTTATCGTACTTTAAGTATAACTTATGTCTAAGTTCAATATCGTTATTATGAACCTATAAAGAAGATTTATTAGTGATTCCAAGTCATTATACTCATTGATCTACTTACGGGGATGATGTCTAGGATGTGATTTAGTGAGGTGTTTAAAGTGAGATTTCCAAACAGTATATTTTGTATACCAACGGACCCTACCTCCGATATGATCCTACCTAGTTGTCCCTTACTTGATATATCATGAAAGTAAACTTTGAGTTAATGATGAATCTAGACTAACAATTAGTCGCAATAAAGATTAGACTAAAATTTAGCGATAATAATGCTAGGTTTCATCGAAGGAAAATAGAATCGTTAGAAGCGAAGCGCTGCCCGAGTTTGGAATCATCACTTTAACAAGTGAGTGCATAGTTAATTTCATCTTACGTATAGATATGAAGTATTTAATATAATTTACGTGCTATGTGTGCATATTATTTTTATTCATGATATCTATGTTGGCTGAAAGATTTATACATGTTTTAAATGATTCAAACTGTATATGTATTTTATATCTACGAATATGTTGGGTAAAACATGGGTAGATGAAATAATTGATGTGTGATGAAATAAAATGGTGAGAGGCCTCGATGTTTAAGATGATTCACTCATCTAGCGGATTAGAGATGACGAACACGGACTATTCTAGACAGTCCAGTGGAACGCTACCAGGCTCATAACCTGTAGGTGTTTTTGAACTATGTATTCACTAGGTGTTTTTGAACTACATGTTCACCAGATGTACTCTAAATATCCTGGTAGTTGTGCCTAATGGATAATATTGGTAGCCGTGCCTAACTTTTGAACTACGTGTTCACTGGATGTATTCTAAAAACCCTGGCAGCTATGGACTTAGTGTCTCATGAAAGAATATTGGCAGTTGTGCCTAACATCAGTACCTATGGACTTAATACCTATAATATAAACCCGAGTAGCGATGGGTTTCTTGCATATTCCTTAGGATGATCCTTAGGAATGAATGAATGAAGGATGGTTGATTCCTAGGGTAGATCCTTAAAAATAAGGAAGATAATAGGGATGGGTAACTAGGTTGATTGTTTGATGATTAAACATAATAATTATATTATTATGGGTTGAAAACCCTATGTAGTCACCAGGTTTCCCAGCATGAGCCACTCAGATTATTTGTATCACAGGTGTCGACACGAAGCTACATTACACTAAGAGATTAAGGGATATGTAAATCACTAGTGTAAATGAATGTAAGGTCTGTTTATGCTTATGTTTCTCTATTGACAATTACATCCCAAAGTTTTTATATAAACAACATACATTTCTTCGGAAATGATTTGATAATATATATATATATCATGTTTTATGGGAACAAGTTCCACAATATTATTCTCTAAAATGAATACTTTGATTTTCAAATAAGCATAAATAAAATTTTTAAAATGACTGTGAATTTGGGGATGCCACATGCTCCCTTTTGGTCCTTCGTATTTTAATTAATTCACTTTTGGCCCTTATTGTTAGTACTTGGGGCGTACCACAGGGTACGCTTAGCGTACTAATTCGAGAATGGATCGCGCTTTCGGGCACGTACGCGAGCATACATGCATTTTAATGAAAACCCTAATTTAGGGTGTTGCACCTTATATAAGCTCCTTAAGTCCCTAGGACTGACATCTTTATCAGTCTCTATTGCCCTAAAACCCTTATCTCGAACCCAAATAGCATATTTAAGTGTTCTTGAGCCTTGATTTAGATTTTTGGTGGTTTATGCTCCTTGAAGTGATAGAATAAGAAGTTGGAAGACTCATTCATTCGGGGGAAGCTTAGAGATCCAAATTTAGCTCCATCTTTTGGTGACTTTTGAGGTATAAAGTTCATACCTTGGCTACTTTTTTTTAGATCTCTTCATATTATGGTTTTATGCTTCTTTATCCCTTTTTAGTTGATCTTGTTGGGTTAATTTCATTTTAGAAGCTAAATATTTTAGATCTGGATGTTTGAAGAGTTCCTTAAGCTTAAAAGTGCAAACTTTATGGTGTTTATGGTCTCATGCATGCATTAGGTCATCCATTGAGTCATTTTGAGCTTTAAGAGCTTCATTAAGCCATGTATGCATGTAAAGTTGCCAACTTTACATGGTAAATTACCTTAAGGATGTCATATCTAAGTTTTGGAGTGAGTCTTAATCGATTAAGAGCTAGAAAATGCAAGATTGGCTAAATGGAGGATACGTTGGACGTACAAGCAGGTACGCTTAGTGTACAAGCCTTAAAGTGAGTATGATGTGTGTACGTGCTAAGTACCCCCCGCGTACTCAGCCAGTTTGGGCTTCGGTGTTGTGGGCTTCTCAGTAATGGGCTATGTTGGATTTTGGTTTCGTTAGGCCTTGTTGGGCTATCAGAATCCAAGTGTTTGGGTTAGGATAATTTTTGGACCTTGGATTAAGGCCCATGAAAGGGTTTGGGCCCAATTTGGAAAATTAGGCCATATTTGGGCCTTGGGTGTTTATTTGGAATTTAGGCCTTTTAGATTGTTGGTTTGTGCCTTGGCTTTGGGCCAAGTTTGGTAAAGGGTAAAAGGGTCTTTTACCCTAGTTTAAACTCTTAGTAAGAGTTAGGATCCAATTATTAACTGGATGTTATTATGATTGATAGCTCGGGGATTTGTCGGACCAACAACCTAAGATTTATCAATGTGATTCAACAGTTCGAGGTAAGTTTCCTCACCATGTCTATCGAGTCGAAGGCACCAATAACGGCCCATGAACTATTAGGCTAGAATACTAGATGTATGTGTGACTCTTGTATGTGTATGTGCTTGTATGCCTACTGGGCGGGGCCCGATGGTTACTCTATATGTTATGATTAGGTATGTTTATATGATTTGTATGTGGGCAGGGCTGTTATGCGAGTTTGGGTAGGGCTCGTTATACTCCTTTGGGTGAGGTCTGTTATGCTCTTTAGGCGGGGGCCATTATATGTTATTATGTATGATATGTGGTATTTTGGGGAACTCATTAAGCTTTGTGCTTACGGTTTTTAGTTTATGTTTTAGGTACTTCCAGTTCCAAATGGAAGAGCTCGTGATGATTGCAGAGCACACACCACTTCATTCCGCATTTTCTTGATTGACTCTTATGTGATATGATGATTGATACATTTTTTTATCTGGATTTTTATGATGACGTTTTTGGAATACTGATTTTATTAATTTAAAAATAAAATTTTTGGATCTTATTACTAGTATGTTACACAACCATAAAAATATAATAACAACACAAGTGATATATATTGCAATCCTACAAATTAAAAATAAAATGATATATGTTATATTACAATATTAATAATCTACTAATTTGATAATATTTTCAAAACACATTTATACTATTTATTTAGATGTGTATTAAATATACATATTTTTATTTTATTTAATAAAATGGTTGTTTTAATGATATAATAACTAGTTATTTACGAATAATATATTTTGGTTATAAAATATTGATAATATAAATTATTAAGCTAGTGTACTAAAAATATATGGGTCATTTTTATGAAAGCCTAATTAATTAATATATATATATATATATATATATATATATATATATATATATATATATATATATATATAGAGAGAGAGAGAGAGAGAGAGAGGTTGTTTATGTAAATTATAAAAGTTTGATATAAAATTATATCTATAATATTTTTTTAGGTAATGGGTTAAAGAAGGTTTAGTGTTCACACCATATATATATATATATATATATATATATATATATATATATATATATATATATATATATATATATATATATATATATATATATATATATATATATATATATATATATATATATATATATATATATATATATATAAGGATGATAATCCGTGCCTCAATTGAAGGCATGTGACTTTGTATATATACACAATTATATAGAGGGATAAGAAAATACAGAGATTACAAAGGATATGTACAAGGGTAATAAAATAGGAAACATATAAACTAATATTTTAGATGATCTGGAGGATCATTGTTATTATCCTTAATACCCCCCCCCCCCCCCCCTCAAGCGAATCGTGGGATTTGGACCAACGCCGAGCTTGGAACGAAAGGTAGAGAACAAGGGGAGAGGAAGGCTTTTGGTGAAAACATCAGCAATGTTTAAGTGAGATGGAATGAATTGAGTCTTCAACTTCCCGGATTGAACAAGCTCACGAGTGAAATGGTAGTCGAGTTCAATATGTTTTGCGCGTTTATGAGAGACGGGGTTGTCACTAATGAACACTGCTCCCTTGTTGTCACATAGCAGAAGCGGACAGGTGGTAAGAGAAACATATAAACTAAAGCGGAGTTAATGACAGATGAGTAAACGTAAACTGAGTAAAGGACTCGCCTAAGCCTCGTAAGAACAATGGAGTTTATAAGTCGCATCAATGGAGCGACTCATGGAGGCTAGTTGGTTGCATAGTGTTTTAAACTTTTTAGAGTAATCCGCCACAGATTGATCACCTTGACGAAGACACTGAAGCTCATCTTTGAGTTGAATCTCCCATGTTTTAGAGGCATGACTGAAGGTGGCTTGAAGGGTAGACCATATATGTTGAGAAGTTTGGCAGCCAACAACAACAACAGCGGCTTCAGGAGTGAAAGAAGCTTGTAAGAAAGTTCGAACTCTCTGATCAGATCGGACCCATTCCTTATAGGTAGGATTAGCAACATAAACAACAACATCAGAAGAAGATGGCACAGTTTTGGGTGGTGGCTTGATGGTACCATCACAGAATTCATAGAGATTAGAACAGATGAGGATGGGTTCAACTTGGTTGAACCAGATCAAATAGTTGATGGAGTCAAGTTTATGAGTACTGACAAGATGAACCATACTATTAAAAGTGAGAAAATCATCTGATTTAGAAGAGGATGAAGCTGGTGTCGCAGGGGCCATAGGGATCGATTAGGTTTTTTTTTTTTTTTTTTTTTTTTTGAGGATAAACCTAGAGGTCGTCTGATACCATATGAGGATGATAATCCGTGCCTCAATTGAAGGCATGTGACTTTGTATATATACACAATTGTATAGAGGGATAAGAAAATACAGAGATATACAGAGATTACAAAGGATATGTACAAGGGTAATAAAATAGGAAACATATAAACTAATATTTTAGATGATCTGGAGGATCATTGTTATTATCCTTAATAATAATAATAATAATAATAATATATATATATATATATATATATATATATTTGAAAGTGCTAAAGTTTGAAATGATTTAATTAATCAATTCAAATAGAGAAATTAAGTATTTTCTTACTTAATCTTTCTATTATTTTTATATGATGATAAATATAATTAAAAAAGGGTTTAGGTCATTTTTGGTCACTTAACTTTTGGTTTTGTGCTCATTTGATCACTTAACTCTTTTTAAGTTTTAAAAGGTCATCAAACTTTTGACTTTGTGCTCATTTAGTCACTTAACTTTTGGTTTGGTCACATTTAGTCACTTAACTTTTAGATTTATGCTCATTTAGTCACCTAATTTTTAAAATTGTGCTCATTTAGTCACTAAACTTTTGAAAAAATTTAAAAATTTAGTGACTAAATGAGCATAATTTTAAAAGTTAGGTGAGTAAATGTGACCAAACCAAAAGTTAAGTGACTAAATGAGCACAAAACCAAAAGTTTGATGACCTTTTGAAACTTAAAAAGAGTTAAGTGACCAAATGAGCACAAAATCAAAAGTTAAGTGACGAAAAATGACCTAATTACTTTTATTAAATATAACAAATGCTCAATCTTAAATGTGTAAGAAGATGATAAGAAAAGAAAAGTATAAGGATACTTAATTTCTCATTTAAATATCTCAACAAATCTTCATCGTCATTTGAGATTTTTCATCAACTTATTTATAGAACCCATCAATTTTATGTATATCATTTAATTCTTTTCTTTATATAAATTATCTAATTTTAATTGTTGAAATTTATGATAGCCACACATGTAGCGAAAAAGCTTAGACCAAAAGATTCTAGAATTATAAACGTTTTAAAAAAATTTATTGTTTAAGACTTTAAGCTCCAACAATAGGTTTTCTGACTTTCAAAAAGCTTATTTGCAGGGCCAGTTATAGACAGGGGCAATATGGGCATGTACACAGGACCCGTTTTTTTCATGGGCCCTTCTAAGCGTTTGCAAATTCCAACCTCCGTATGTCAACCAACACCGTCTATATACATGCCCACCAAATCACCATCGCCACAAAGAAGCTCTATAGCGATCATCGACTACCACCACCATCGATTCACCATTACCATTGCATAAGCAGGTTAGGGTTCTTGAAATTTTAAACCCTAGGTCTTTTCTAGACATTTTATTTGTGATTTTTTTTAAACCGTAGCTCCCTTAAACTAAGTTTAATAAAAAAAAAAAATACAATGAAGAACAATAATTTTATAAGAAAAAGAGATGATTGATAGGGAGATATATGTTTTGGGAGGTTTTCAACCATCTTCATAGGTTCATAATAAAAATATTAAATAAAAAGTTGATTATATATTTGGATCAAATCGTGATTGATGATGCATCAAATTTGTATTAATATTGTTTGAATTGGTTATGGATTTGGAGCTATTAGCCTAAAGAATAATTTGCAGTTTTTTTTTTTTCGGTGGAAAGAGTATATGTAGATTTAATGCTAATATATTTGTGTTTAGATAATTAAGATGATATTATGATGAAATTACAATTGTTTTTAAATTTTGGCACTTGGTATGTAATATTTGTTTATGTATTGTTGTTTATGTGTGTATTACTTCTTTGATTATGGCACTTCTATATAATGTCATGATCTTCTCAGTTGTGATTGTTTTTGGCAGTGGAATTCTTACGCTATCAAGGTATTAAACAATTGTTTTGAGTGGAGATGAATCCCACTTGAGAGACATGTATTTAACCAAAATAAGCTATATTCTGTAACAGAATTTTAACTGCAGTATAAGCCAAAATTTTAACAACATTTTAAAGCTGATTTTTACAACATTTTAAGCCTTTTTTACGATATTTAACTTGTTTTTTCAGCATTAAAATCAACCTTTAAAATTTCTATTTTTTCAGCCTAAAAACTCTTTTTTTAGTCTTTAAACTCTATGTCAGCAGCCTTTTAACAACTTTTAATTGTTCTATGTCATCATGATTGGATACATAGAAAAACATATGGTCTAAGAGCTTTGTTTGTTGAAAATATAACAGTGTATTACACTGTCTATCTCAAGGGCAAATTGCAACAAATAGTAAGATACTTTCACTTCATTTCTATTTTGGTCATTAGACTTTAAAAATCGTCTCTAAAAATTTTATTGTCGTTTAAAAGTAAGCTTTAGTTTATATAATTTAATTTGTTACACGTTAGGGTCTAAGAATCTTTTTTTTCCGACTCGTCCTGGATATTTGAATCCTCAGGATCGACCCTGTTTATTTGATTCAATAAGCTCTTTAATTAGAAAAAAAATCATCATAAGATTCTTTTAAGGTGACCACAACAAAAATGGTGCTGACGTTTACAAATCAAATCTATATTTCTTACATTTCTTCTTGTGCTTCAACAACTCTATTGCAAACATAAATTGCGGTGGACATGAGCCTTAGGGTTGTTTGATAGTTGTTGAGTTAGTATTGATCGAGTTAGAATTTTTTACGGAGTATACATCTGACTGAAACTATATTGTTTGATTATATCTCTAGTCAGTAGCGAATCTAGACCAAAAAATCACGTGGTTCCCAAATTAAGTGAAACCAATAAAAAAAATTCAATAACACTTGTCTGGGGTCGCGTCGGGTCGTATACCTCAAAAAAACTGGACGAATCAGTTCAACTTGTTAAAATCGATAAGACACGACCGACTAAAAATTGTAACAAAACGATTGAAATATGAATAAAAAAAAGCAGTATGTTTTTAATGAAAAACTAGTTGATTATTAGTCCATTGATAAAGCGGTGAACGGAGAGTAAGAGTCTTTAGCATGTGGGCTTCTTTTTATTACAACAATTTATTTATTTATTGATATTTTGAGAGTGCCGATTAAGAATGGTTAATTTTTGTTATCAATCACATAATTTAAAATAACAAATTGATTCTAACAACTTACTTTTTTTTCTTCTTTTAAAACGATTTTTTAAGACATTTTTTTAAAAAAAACAAATTGAAAGTAGGTCCCTTATTTTTTCTAAAATAGTTTCTAATTTTTCTATAGTATATATATTGTAAATGAAATTGAAAATTTAAGTATGTCCTAGGACCTACCTTGAGCCATACTAGATACGCCCCTGTCTCTAGTTGAGTGTGATGAATAATGAAAATCATCATATTACTCCTTGATGAAAAACTTTATAACGCCAAAAATAACAACGAATTTTATTCTTGATCCCAAAAAAAGCAATGAATTTTAATCTATCCATGAATTGAATACTCCAAAGCAATTTAAAATGCTTTAAAAGGTATCCAAGAAAAGAAAACCGAATGGCAATTCTAATAAAATTGATGATACATACACATGTAAAAATAACATAATGTATTAGTAATGTCAATAACACATCAATGCCCATGTTCCATGTGTGGGACTACTAGTATTGCATTTAAGATTTTAGGAACATCAACTACATCACAAATCTTTTGGACAAGAGATTTCATGGTTCAATCCTCCCTCCCATCCAGAAACACCACCTACCTGAAAATCAATTTGATAAATTTAATAAAAAAATTATTCAAACCATAATAATTCAAGATTCCTGTAAGTACAATGTTTCAAAGTACAATGTCTCAAATTACAATGTCCCAATGAGATCGTTACAATCATGTTATAGTTTTTTCTGTTTTATCAAATTGATCACCGCACGCTTTGTCTCAGATTTTCATGATATTTTTTGGATTCTTTGAACTATAAAATAAATAACTCTTATGTGAAGGAAAATGCCCCATTCTTTGTATCATCAAATACAGTGGCGGAGCTAGATGAGGCGTTGGAAGTACTACAGTACCCCTAAAAAAATATTATATATATATATATATATATATATATATATATATATATATATATATATATATATATATTATTTATAAACATTTTTCATGTTATTGTACCCCCAATTTAAGAGATTATTATAACATGTTTTTTAATGTCCGATATTGGATAACTATATATAATATATATTGACAATGTTTGTACCCCATATCAAAATTCCTAATTCCGCGACTGTTAAAATATCAATCCTACCAACATCATCATGTATTATTGCATTGTATAATCAAATATCAATCATACCAACATTGAATACCTAAAAATTCATACGAGGAATCTTGAAAGTTTATGAAGCAATCAAAGGAATCACAAAAACACCGGGAATTAGGAAGATAATTTAAAAATAAAAAAATAAAAAATAAAAATAAAAAGATAAATAAATAAAACAAATCAAACGACTCATAAGACAAGTCAATCTTTTCGTTGCCTCATTTGAACAATATATAGATGACATAGCACTTCGTAAGTCGTAGTGTCTGATAACCACTTGTGGCATTAAACAATCTTGCCCACGGATGTCTCCGACCAACATCTCATAAATTCTTCAGGCAAAATGTTATTTCATCATACTTGATTATATGGTTGAGGTTCACGAGGTTATTTGCATAGTGTTTTTATGGGTAATATGGTCGTTACAGAATCACTTTGTGCATTCAAATGGTTCAAAATCATGTACGATTATGGCTATTGGCTACTGAGGTACAAATACTCTTTCATCTTTGGATCAATTCTCGGAAGAAAAAAGACAAGAATTCTCAATTGGAAGGAGTGATGTCAAAATCCTACATTAGAATGTAAAAGTTTTCTAATGTGACTTCTGTTTATTTCTTATTTTTTACTTTGTAATTCTAACCATTTGCTTGTTTTTTTTTCTTTTTTTTTTTTTGTTGTTTATTGAAATTCCTACATCCAACTCACACCACCAACACCAAACCATTCTCTCTCTCTCTCTCTCTCTCTCTCTCTCACACACACACACATCCAACTCACACCACCAATACCGAGCTATTGTCTTTAGAATGTAAAGGAGAGTTAAAAGACTACATAAAATCACGCGTTTCTAGATACTGAAGGGCGGAGAAGGTGGTGGTGGTGGTGGCGGCTTTTAACATAGAAACATATGGGAAAGGGTTTGATTATGGCATTGTTCTAGGGTTTCTTAGAAAATCGTGAATAGGTGTTCAAGACTAGAGTTCGATTTCTGAAGCATGAAGGAGAATTAAAACAAGAGTTCGATTAGGGTATTTTCCGATTATTTTATCCCATATTTTGGTTTAATGTACTTCAAGGAGAGTGATTTTTTTGTGGTATTTTCTGATTTTATTTGTTCGTTCAATTTTTATTTTAATTTTTAGTTCATGAGTTTAGTTTTTTGATGTTTATATATCATTATTTTTTCGATTTCATGGTTCAGGGGTTCGATTTTCATCTTCGTCTTAGTCATATTCATCTTCATAACCAATATGAACAAATCTTGAACCCATAAATGATGGTCGTTGTTTGAAATTTAAAAAAAAACAATATCAAGAAAAAGAGAAAAAATTACTAATTATGGTGTTGATGGAGGTTGGATGATAGTGGTGGTGGTGTAGGATGGAGGTGTATGGTGGTGGAGTTTGTGAACGGTGCTGATGGTGATTCATGGTGGTAGTCATTAGTGGTGCTAAGTGGTTCTTAAATTTTGAGAAATTGGTGGTGTTAAGCGATGCACAGTGGTATTGGTGGATAATTGTGGTCTTCAATCCACGTGGACTCAGAGGGCGCTATGTGGACCCATCATTAGGACCAAAATGCCAAATGGATTACCATATCAATGATGTTACCAGTTTTGTTAGGACGTTGTCGTGGACGTCTTAAACAAATAATCAATTTACTACTTAGTTATACTAATGGGTAGCACAGGGAAGTTGGGTCGAATCCTCATGGGCACAACCTAAAAGTCAATGCCTCTTTGCGTAAAACACATACTAGTCATAAAACATAAAATATAAAAAATGGGTTTTGTTTAATAATTAATAACTTAAATAGCACTGGAAATAACTAAAATAAATTCAATAATAAAAAAACAAATTCAGCTCTGCTACGACTTTCCTAATTATGCAATCAACACAGTTCTAGTTATTTAAAATGCATTCTATCTAAACTGGTATTGAAAAATACTAACAAGCTCAAGTAAATTCTCTTTTACCTAATTAATTAATCAAAAAAGCTCTTCAGTTAATCCTAACTTTTTACCAACCTAATTAAACAAGCTCTTAATCAAATCATAAAAGAAGTGTTATGATTTATGTAAAATTCTCAACAATATTCAATACTTTTGACAAGCTCAGGAGCATAAAAATATGAAATTTTAGTTTATAACTGTAACACCCTGAATCCAGAAGACCTAGAAAGGAAAGGAAAACCTCAAAATCAGGAAGCAACTCGTTGAGTAGGTGGGATGACTCGATGAGTATGAGCACGATTTGGGTCGCGGATTAAGTGACCTACTCGACGAGTCGGGGAACCGACTCGACGAGTTGGTATGGGTTTGGAAACCCCTAAATTCGAGACTTGGTACCCTATTTAAGGATCTTATTCCCCTCCTCTTGGTCTCTCTTCCAACCTTCAAGACCAGAACCCTAGATCTTGAAACCCTAATGCTTGTGAGCCATTTTGAGAGTGTTGTATGTTCTTGAAGTCGAAGAAGAAGAGGAAACTTGAAGGCTCAAGGAAAGGCTTGTGGATCCAAAAGTAGCTTCTCAATCTCATCATTTTCTGGTAATCAAGTCTCTAGCTTGATCATTAGTTCATTAGATCTACCCTTTTCCCTTTTTGAAGACATTGGTTCAAGAATGGTTGCTTTTGGGATTTTGACGTCCCCAAGCAAGATCCTTTCAGATCTGGATTTATTTAGGATGGTTAAGGCATAAAGGTGCAAGCTTTATGCCATTAGATCTCCCCATGCAAGGTGTAAGAGGTTGTTATAGCCTTTTGAGCAAAAAGGGCCATGCATAGACGTAAAGGCAGAGGATTTGCATGTTATTTCGACCTTAGAATGTTAGATCTGGGTCTTGGATGCTTTGTGTTCAACTGAAATCGTCTGAATAGAATTGGACTTAGGAGGACTCGACGAGTTGCTCTTAGAACTCGGCGAGTCAGGTCGTTCTCTGCCCAAAACCCTTCTGAAAATGGGGGTGTGTTGAGTTGGTAGAGGACCCAGCTAGTTGGGTTCATTATGGACTTGAAGATCATCGTACTCGACGAGCATAAGGAATGAACTCGACGAGTCCAAGGAAAAATCTCTAACTTATGAAGATGGAATCGACGAGTTCAAAGGTGAACTCGGCGAGTCATTTGAACGAGGGTCCCGACGTGTTTGAAGGTGAACTTGATGAGCTCAAGGAAGACTCGACGAGTAGGACCGAAGTCCAGAGTTTCGTGTGGATTGTAGGACTCGATGAGTTGGTGGGTCAACTCGGAGCGTTGACTTTGACCAAGTTTGGTCTGGTCTGAATTTTTGAGGGTATTGTAGTCTAAGTGTTATTTTGGGTATTGATAGTTCTGGGAGCCGAAGGATTAGCAGTTCAGGAGTTGTCGGTTAGCAGTTGGAAGTGTTCAGCTAGTCTTTAGCAGTGCGAGGTGAGTCTCCTCACTGTGTGTATGGGTCTAAGGCACCAATACCGGCCCATTATGTTTATGTATCGTAGGAAGACCCGGGGGTTAGCCCTAGGCACTTATTGTATATGTTACGGGTTACGACCTGATGTTGGGCAAGGCCCAACGAATGTCAGAATGCTAGAGGTCTTTGTGATTCTTGCATTTGTAAGTATAATATGTTTTCGGACCGGGGGTCCGATGTCGAGGCTATCTCGAGGAAGGTTTATATGTTGCATGTTATATTATACTTGTTGTCTATGTGATACTTGTATGTGCCTGGTAGGGAGGTGAGGGTGGGCGAGGTTCCGTATCTCATCACTAGTTGAGTGTGGACAGGGTTCCATATCTCAATATTAGCAGAGTATGGGCGAGGCCCATGATAGGAAGGGAGTGAGTGTGGGCGGGGGCCCGTATCTCACTACTATTAGGAGTACTGATGGGGTTCCACGACCCCTCGGTAGCAGACCAGAGGCACGGCCCAAGTTAGGTGAGGCCTTAGATCAATAGTACAGTTAGAGTATGTTTATTTATGTACTAGTATGTTACTTGATTGTATGTATGTATATAGTGTTGGAATAGTGTCTAAGGCTGCAACTATATTAGGCAAGTATTTGATCCGGTTGTGCATGGTCCTTTTGGGTTGCCTTCACCATAGCAAGTTGATGGGTGATTTGTTAAAAGAGAGTAAATATTATAAGGAATAATATATGGTTATTTGATTAATATAAGTCATAGATTAATTAGAATTAATTTGGTGACTTAAAGAGATTAATTAAATAAAGGGGTATAAACTGTCAATTGTTTGATAGTTAAACTTTAGACTATAAATCCATTGGGATATGCTTTGGACGAATTCTATGAGATATAGGATAGCTAAAATCGTCCAAAGGCCTATCTATGGAATGGATTTGGATAGCCTTAAGAGAAGATTATCCAATTAGGGTTTAGGTTGTAACCCTTAAGGAGTTTACAAGTATAAATAGACCCTAGGGGTGAGGGAATTCAACACACCATCTAAAGTAGAGATACTCTGGCCGAATTCCTCCCCTCTCCTCTCTCCTAAATCATCTTGCTTGCTATTGGTGTTTGTAAGCCATTAGAGGAGTGGCATTTATGACTCTAGAAGCTCCAAGACAACAAGATCAACAAGGAATCCAAAGGTATGATTCTAGATCTATTTCAATGTTGTTATTTAACCTAATTAGCCATTAGAAGTCTTGGATTCAAAGCATGTTTAATTAGAAAGCCTAGATCCAAGCATTAGGGTTTTGCATGCGCACATAGGAAAGTTCTTATGGCTAAAACCCATCAGTGGTATCAGAGCCTAGCTTGGTTTTCTTTAAATTGTTGCTTGATTAACTGAAACAAACCTGCGAAATTTGATTTTGGGTTTATGAGTCATGGACTCGGCGAGTTCCAAAGTGGACTCGGCGAGTAGGCCTGTACTCGGCGAGTCCGGGCGTCTGGATTAGGCAAAACCGAGATTTTTTCATGTTTATCTTATGGAAACTTACCTTAATCATATTAGATCAACCATAATCCATTTTTTTGATATATATGACTATAATCTTGATCTAATTAAAGAAATTTATCATCTAATAAAATATTTAATTTCCTTATGTGATAAATGATTAATTATTTTGATAATTATCTTAAAAGAAATCTTGGATAAATCAAATAAAGATAATTAGGATATTAATTGTTAATTGGAATTATTTGTTATTTGATCCTTCATGTTTTAAATGTTTAAAACCTACCCTAAAGTTTTGAAATTTATATTTGTGATTAAAAGTTTTAATTTAGACAACTTAAATTTCAAACCCTAGATTTTGAAAAGTTTAAAATGCAACCCTATACTAATATGATATTACTAGAATAATATATATATGTATAACTAAATGCTAGTCTTACCGTTAGTAGGCCTCATTCACGAAGCCGATCTATAAGGTGGGTATAAGGTTGCGGCCTATAAAATGGCGCTTAATGGGTGTACACTCACACCCACCGCTTGCTTGATTGGTGGAGGGTCGTTAGCCGAACGGGTAGGATAGGGCAACCTCATCTTCTCATTAAAAGTATAATAAGAAATACAAAGTAACTACACGTTTTAAAAATTTCCCAATCTTAGTTACTTTAGGAAAAGTGAATTGATGCAATCCCATGAAATTACACTTTGCACCTTGCTAAGAAGTTAGTGGAGCGTGTGTGGTTTACCGGCACACTAATTGGTTCTAAGCGAAGGTGGCAAAGGGTGATTCATTGTTTATCATAGTTCGATGGAGCGTGTGTGGTTTACCGGCACATCGAATAGGTGATCGTTACAATGAAGGCACCATGTGAATTTGCATGGTAATTCACACCCGCTTTGTGATCCTCGGCATCCCAGTCACAAACGAGAGGGGCATATCGAGATTTAAACATGCCATTGAATAGTTTCAATGAATCTCATCCGAACCTAGGAATTCTCAAAAACACTTAGGACTAATAGTTTAAGTTTTGTAATGGAGAATTAGTGAATCGTCATTCACTTACCTTCAATTTATTTGCATGTTAGATTACGGCATCCCTTTTCTAGTATGTAAATGTTATTGTTGGATCCTAGCCCTAATTTTCTTATTGGGTGATAATTAGGGATTATTATTCTAATCTATCTTTGTCCTTTTTCTAATTGAAGATGTCGAACACAAACAACGCTGCTGCTAGTTCTTTCACGTTGATGAGCCTTTGCCAAAAGGTCACCTTCGATGGAACGAACTTTAGCGAATGGATAAGATACATTCGCACCATTGCTCGCTATGAGGATAAAGAGTATGTCCTCGATGAGAAGCTCGAGAAAATCAACCCCGAAGTTGCTACTCCCGAAGAAATTACCGCCTTTGAAACTCATGAGCGAGATGCAACGAAGGTACATTGCATCATGATCGCCACCATGAACTCCGAATTCCAAAAGTCCTACGAGGACATGTATCCATACGAGATGCATCAAGACTTGTTGGAGAGATACCACCAAAACGCGAGACAAGAGCGTTATGAGATTTTCACTAACATGATCTCCGCTAAGATGGGTCATGGAGAATCTCTTACTGTGCACCTGCAAAAGATGCAAAGGTATGTCGACCGCCTTCGCAAGTTAAATGTTGACTTCGGTGAAGACTTGGCGATCGATATGGTGCTTCACTCTTTGCCTCCGATGTACAACCAATTTAGGATGACCTACCACATGAACAAAGAAGAGGTCACCCTAAGCAAACTCCAAGGTCTCTTGAGGGTCGCTGAGAGCAACTTCAAGGACAAGTCTGTTGCACCTACTCCAAATCCGTCCGCTGCTCCTGTCTTGGCTATTGGTCAAGGGAAGGGAAAGAAGAGGAAAGCTTCATCGAATAACTATCGCAAGGTGAAAGCCTGAGATGGTGCCTCTTCTAGTGGGACCAAAGTTGATCCCGCTAAGCCCTGCTCCAACCCAAAGGAGGCAGAGTGCCACCACTGCCACAAGATAGGACATTGGAAGAGAAGCTGCCCGGATTACCTGCAAGCGATCAAAGAAGGAAAGATCAAGCCATCTTTCACAGGTATATACACAATCAAATCTAACGATTCTAATCATGCTATTTCTTGGGTTCTTGATACCGGTTGTGGTTATCACATTTGTTCTAATGTGCGGGGACTAAGAAGAAGTAGGGATGTAGAGCAAGGAATGATCAATCTAATCATGGGGAACAAAAGATCGTCGCCTGTGACCAAGATTGGAGTGTATTCTTTAGTGCTTAGGAATAGTTTGGTTTTAGATTTGAACAATTGTTGCTATTCGCCAGAAATGGCTAGAAACATCATTTCATTTCATGGTTTATATAGACAAGTATTTAGATTTTCTTTTAATAATGAGAATGGTTCTATTTTGGCTTATCTAAATGGTGTCTTTTACTTTGAAGCTATACCATGTAATGGAATATATGAAACTGTTATGATTGTTGATAACTTAGGAAATGATGTTTTGAATATTGATTCTTCCACTAGTATGGATAAAGCATCCTTGTGGCATTGTCGTCTTGGACATGTCAGCAAGAAACGCATAGCACAACTCCAAAAGGATGGAGTGTTGGAGTCATGCGACCTTAGGGAAGATGACACATGCGAGTCTTGTTTACTTGGAAAGATGACTAAGTCACCCTTCACGAGTACTTGTGAAAGGGGTGAGGGGCTACTGGACCTAATACATACCGATGTATGTGGACCCTTTAGATTAACCACGAAGGATGGGAACCGCTTCTATGTGACTTTTACCGATGACTATAGTAGATATGGGTATATCTACTTAATCAAGCAAAAGTCAGACACCTTTGAAAAGTTCAAAGAGTTCAAGAATGAAGTGGAGAATCAATTGGGCAGGAAAATCAAGATGCTTCGATCTGATCGAGGAGGAGAGTACCTAAGTCTTGAATTCCATGATTATCTCAAGGAGTGTGGAATAGTTTCGCAATTGATGCCTCCTAGGACACCGCAGTTGAATGGTGTGGCAGAAAGGCGTAATCGAACCTTATTGGATATGGTTCGCTCTATGATGAGTCGTGCTTCACTACCTATCTTCTTTTGGGGGTATGCCTTAGAGACTGCCGCCCATATCCTTAACCGAGTCCCTACTAAGAAGGTTGCCAAAACACCTCACGAGATGTGGACAGGGAAAGCTCCCTCGTTGGCACATATCAAGGTTTGGGGTTGCGAGGCTTTCGTAAGACGAGATACTCACGACAAGCTTGAACCTCGAAGTGAGCGATGTATTTTCATCGGCTACCCGCAAACATCCTTTGGATATCTCTTCTATAGACCGAAAGACAATGTTGTCTTTGTTGCGAGGAGAGGAGTTTTCCGAGAGCGAGAACTCATAAGCCAAGGAGATAGTGGGAGGCAAATCGAACTTGAAGAGATTCAAGAGTCGATAGATGAAGGAACCTCTACCGCTGGCATTCAACCCGAGGAGGAAACTCCGGTTGAACCGATTGACGAATCCTTACCTCTCAGACGTTCCGATAGAGTTAGAGTTCACCCCCAGTTTTATGGTTTTCATATTACTACCGAAGGGGACACGTATATTAGTGATGGTACACTAGTAAATCTTGGTGAACCTAATAGCTATAAGGAAGCCATGGCAGGCCCGGAGTCTGCGAAATGGAAAGAGGCAATGGATAGCGAGATCCAATCCATGTACGATAACCAAGTTTGGAATTTGGTTGATTATGTGCCCGAACGTAAGACCGTTGGGTGCAAATGGATCTTCAAAAAGAAGACCGACGTGGATGGGAACGTACACACATATAAGGCGCGATTGGTCGCGAAGGGCTTTACTCAAACTCCCGGAGTTGACTATGATGAGACCTTCTCACCAGTTGCGAAGATTAAATCTATTAGAGTGATGCTAGCAATTGCCGCATTTCATGATTATGAGATTTGGCAAATGGATGTCAAGACCGCTTTCCTTAACGGAAAGTTGGCTGAGGATATTTACATGGCTCAGCCAGAGGGGTTTGTGGATCCGAAGCATCCGAATAGAGTGTGTAAGCTTGAGAAGTCCATTTATGGACTTAAGCAAGCGTCTCGCAGATGGAATCTTTGCTTCGATGAGAAAGTCAAAGAGTTTGGATTTGTACGAAGCGAAGACGAATCTTGTGTATATGTCAAAGCCAGTGGGAGTATAGTAAGCTTTCTCGTTCTATATGTCGATGACATATTACTCATAGGGAACGACATCCCGACTCTGCAGGAGGTCAAGTCCTGGCTCGGGAAGTGTTTCGCGATGAAGGACCTCGGAAAGGCTTCTTACATTTTGGGAATAAGGATAGTAAGAGAAAGAAGTAAGAGACTAATTGGACTTAGTCAGAATACTTACTTAGAGAAGGTACTAAAACGTTTTAGTATGGAAAACTCAAAGAAGGGAGAATTACCGATACAAGGAAATGCCAAGTTGAGTAAGACTCAAAGTCCGAGTACCGAAGCTGAGATAGCAGAAATGAGCCGAGTACCATACGCTTCCGCAGTTGGCTCAATCATGTACGCTATGACTTGTACTCGCCCTGATGTAGCCTTCGCTTTGAGCATGGTTAGCAGATATCAAGGGAACCCTGGCAAAGCACATTGGATTGCGGTGAAGAACATCCTTAAGTACCTTCGGAGGACGAAAGAATGGTTCTTAGTCCTTGGAGGAGTGATGACTTGAAGGTGCAAGGGTATAGTGACGCCAGCTTTCAGACCGACAGGGACAACTACCGTTCGCAGTTGGGCTGGGTCTTTACCCTAAATGGAGGAGCAGTGACATGGAAGAGTTCCAAGCAGGAAACCGTAGCTGATTCAACGTCCGAATCAGAGTACATTGCAGCGAGCGAAGCGTCGAAGGAGGCAACATGGCTAAAGAACTTCATTGGTGATCTTGGATTTGTGCCGGCCATAAAGGAGCCCATGGAGATTTTCTGTGATAACGAAGGTGCGGTTGCCTTGACCAAGGAACCGAGGGATCATGGTAGATCTCGACATATCGACAGAAAATATCACTTCATTAGACATCGTGTAGAAGAAGGACAACTCGTAGTGAAGAGGATATCATCAGAAGATAACCCAGCAGATCCGCTTACGAAGGGACTGAGTAGGGTTAAGCACTTGCAGCATGCTAGGAGTATTGGGCTGAAGGATGATATTAGTATAGATTAGATAGTATTAGAAACATATAATAGATAAATGTAATTAACATTTGATGATTAAATAAAGGAGTTTTATTTATGAGTAAAGTTACTGTCACATGTTAATTGTTTAACTATTGTTTCACTTTGCATGTTTTGACTTCCAGAATAATTGAGTTTATTAGGAATAATCGAATTATTCAAATGGTCTACAATCGTTCATATATTGGGAGTAGATATGAATGAAGATTGTCATGAATTGGTGTGTAGAATGTCTAAATGGTGTTAGACATAGCAAGGGTTGCTGCAACGTTCATGAGTGCTTATGAACTGGTTTTGAGCATTGGAATAAACCCGCGCTTGCTGGAATCACTTTATGGAATACGATATAAAAGGTGATCGCAAGACGATAATATCATATAGTCTTAAAACCTAGATATATGATTTATTATTTGTTAATTTATTGTGCATTGATAATGCGAAAACGCATTAGTAACTTGGTGTTATAAAACACATTGTTGTGTATAGTTGGTTAATGAATAAGTAAATGCATATAAGTCAAAGTTTATCTGTAAATTTTATCCTAAGAGGGTAGAAGAGATATCTTGGCCACTCGATGATTTGATTTGACTTATGTGTCGGGCCCGGTCAGAACTGAATTGATGTGTTTGATTAAGTTCTATGTCAAATAAATCGGAGATCGAGAAATCAAATTCTTGACTAACCATTCCATAGGATTGTCAGCATGATATCTAACAGAGGACTGTAAGATCCCTTATCTAAAGGACAAGATTGATTAGATCAGAGTTGACAGCGTCTTTGAGAGCTACGATTGCAAACCGAATTGTACTTGTATAGTTACTAGACTTATCCAAGTGGGAGACTGTTGGAATAGTGTCTAAGGCTGCAACTATATTAGGCAAGTATTTGATCCGGTTGTGCATGGTCCTTTTGGGTTGCCTTCACCATAGCAACTTGATGGATGATTTGTTAAAAGAGAGTAAATATTATAAGGAATAATATATGGTTATTTGATTAATATAAGTCATAGATTAATTAGAATTAATTTGGTGACTTAAAGAGATTAATTAAATAAAGGGGTATAAACTGTCAATTGTTTGATAGTTAAACTTTAGACTATAAATCCATTGGGATATGCTTTGGACGAATTCTATGAGATATAGGATAGCTAAAATCGTCCAAAGGCCTATCTATGGAATGGATTTGGATAGCCTTAAGAGAAGATTATCCAATTAGGGTTTAGGTTGTAACCCTTAAGGAGTTTACAAGTATAAATAGACCCTAGGGGTGAGGGAATTCAACACACCATCTAAAGTAGAGATACTCTGGCCGAATTCCTCCCCTCTCCTCTCTCCTAAATCATCTTGCTTGCTATTGGTGTTTGTAAGCCATTAGAGGAGTGGCATTTATGACTCTAGAAGCTCCAAGACAACAAGATCAACAAGGAATCCAAAGGTATGATTCTAGATCTATTTCAATGTTGTTATTTAACCTAATTAGCCATTAGAAGTCTTGGATTCAAAGCATGTTTAATTAGAAAGCCTAGATCCAAGCATTAGGGTTTTGCATGCGCACATAGGAAAGTTCTTATGGCTAAAACCCATCATATAGTGGGCGAGGCCTAGAGACAGGCGGGGCCTAAGAGAGACAGATATGTATACCAAGCGGGGCTCAATGCCAGGTGGGGCCTGATGTCGGGCGAGGCCCGATACCGGAGCAAGTCCGATACTGAGCAAGACCCGATGCAGCGGGCAGGGGCCTGGTATGTGGTTATGTGTATGCAGTATGTGGTAGGTTCAGGAACTCACTAAGCTTCGAGCTTACGGTTTTCAATTTTGGTTTCAGATACTTCCGATAGTGGAGGGAAGAGCTCGGAATGATCACATGGCACACACCAAGAAGTTTTAGCTTGGGATGTTTTACTCTGAAAAAAAGAACATGTTTTGAGATGATACTCTAATTCGATATATAAACCTTTGTTTATGGATGCAATGACTTGATACTGATGATTTTATTGATGTTTTAAAAAGAAATCATTGGTCATGATTTTTGGGATGTTACGAGTTGGTATCAGAGCCTTGGTTTGAGGGATTCGGGCACACTCTTGGGTGTTACTGAACTCAAACTGAGGACATGGTATGAAAATTTTCAAAAGAAAATCAATTTTAAAAAAACACATTTTGAGAAAAGGAGAAGAGTTTTGAAAAGAGAAAAAGGTGTGGTGTGTGTAATCAGCCGAGCTCAAGTAAGTTCTCCCAAATTACCCATACGAGTTATGTTATGATTATGTGATCAGCATGCTAGATTTAGGTTAAGGATCTAGGAAGGATGTCTTATATGCCTGCTATATGTGTTTATTAAGCTGCACGTTAGTGTTGGTTAGACAGTGGTAGGATAGCTTGATTAGGTTGTGCTTATATCGCATGCTAGTGCAGATTCTTGATATGTGAATATGATTGCTTGCTTATGTTATGGTTATATTTCCTTTTTGGTCTGAATTCTACTTGCTTTGTGCTTTGTGGGACTCTGAGTGATGGGAGTTAGCCATTAGGTGAATACGCCAAGTCACATGTGATCAAGGTTGAATAATCTCAGAGTGTTGGATTTGGCCCTCCTGCACAAATCTTGTCTGAGTCCAACCGTTGTACGGACGATTCCTTTACTCGAAGGATTATCTGAGCCTCTTCACATGTGATGGTATACAGGTAGTGGCTAATTGGAATTATGAAGATACCTTCAGTAGTTGAGGACCGGATGTAGGTTAGAGATTTCCCTAGGGCAAGCCTAGGATGAGAATAGTGTTTGGAGAAGTAGTAGTAGTAGTAAGGGACTTGGTGGAGTCGAGGAAATTCTTAAAGAAAGTACAGATAGATGTGGAAGGAAGTATGGGCCCATATTTTCTGAAAGCAGAGGATCCTTACTCGATTCGAGAAGTGCCGAGATAAAACCAAGGAACTTGTAGTGCGTGTGTGATCCCTCGCTAGTGATGTGTATTCTAATGGTTGTTATGGTATGTTTTCAGCATGGTGATGTTGCGTGAGAGACCAGTGGGCGGATCAGGCACCGAAGAGGGATTAGGCTTGGGTTCAGGAACCGAACAGCTCGAGGAGCGGATGAGGGAGTTTGTATCAGCTGAGATTATGCGCAGTATTTTAGACCAGACTCATGTGATATTTGGCACGGTCAAGGAGGGTATATTGGAGATTTTGGATGATAGGCTGGGAGCTGTAACAACGTAAAATTTTAAACAAATTTTCTCATTTTTTAAACACATTTTTCCAAACACATTTATTAACAAAATCTCATTGTATCGTAACTTTGTTTCACAAAATATTTCCCAAGATCAAAATACATAAAAACCCATGCGTGTGTACGAATCATGTCGGCGCCTTCCTGCGATCATCACTAGTAACTGAAACACATAACACATAACACTGTAAGCATAAATCTTAGTGAGTTCCCCAAAATACCATACATAACACATACTAGCCACTCGAGGCTATAACTCTGTGGGCCCATAAGCCCTAACTCTGTGGACCCTCTGGTCCTAGCTTTGTGAACCTTCTGGTTCTAACTCTGATATACTCTAATTTACACATAGCATAAATCACATAGACATAATGCAGTGCAATACATCACATAATAACATACAGTAACTCTGTCACGTGACTCTAATTACCACTCAAGGTAAAGTATAGTGAAAAGACTCACCTCAGATGTTTCTGTAAATCTCTAACTCGGTAGAAATACGATCTAGCCTCCAACTAATCACATAAAGTAATACTCTCATAAATATAACTCTCAGAACTAGACTCAACCCTCTCTAGGGACCCTCAGAAGGGTAAAAGACCATTTTACCCCTCCTTTGGCTCAAAGGCCCTCATTGTTGCCGAAACCCTAAAAGTCAACCAAAGTCAACGATCAAACTTTGACCCGACTCATCGAGTGCACTTGGGCAACTCGGCGAGTCCACACGTGTCCACTAACTCCCTAGTCTCGCTTGGCATGTCGAGTCCCTCCCCTTGCTCGACGAGTCACACCTGGCATGAATCGCGGGGCAACCCCGACTCAACTCGTCGAGTCTCAAGATCAACTCGGCGAGTTCCATCTTAAACTCCAGTCCTCTAATCCCTCTCTGACTCGCTGAGTTATTCCCCCAACTCGGTGAGTCTACTCGCTGAGTGATTTACGGGAAACCCTAACCCTACTCGTCGAGTCTGATCTTTGGACTCGACGAATTTATGCCATGCAAAAACTCCATTGACCTCCTGAGGTCAAATCTGTTCCTTAAACCCATAGATCTGACCTTCCCAAGCATGATAATCACATAAAGTTCAGACCTTGACACTCATATAACATCTCGATGGTCCTACTTGGTGATTTAGCCCCAAAAATAAACTCCTAAGTTCATGACTCCCAACATAACCCATAAAGCTCCAAGGGTTAAGGTCTCTGGACCTCTTTGAGTCCAGATCCAAAGCATAAACTCGAGAAGGGACCAATTGTTCCACATATCCATTGTCTAAAGGGTTTAGAAAACCCTAACTCTAAGAATCAACACCAAAACTGAAGAAGGTCTGAATAAATACCTCAAGATGAAGTCTCTGAACTCTGAAATCACCAGATCTGCTCCTCCTTCAGCCTCCTCTTGCCTTGGTCACCTCTTTTTTGCAATCACACCAACAAAATGATCAAAAGTGGCCTCTCCTCCCTCACAAATGCTCTAGATCTCTTAGGGTCTCTCTCTGGGGTTTGGTAGCCTCAAATGACGGCCCTAAGGGCCTTTAAATAGGTGCCAAACCCAGGAAATTAGGGTTTCATTAAATAGCGTCGACTCGCCAAGTCCACTCATGGACTCGCCAAGTCCGATCATGAACCCGGATGAGAATTCGCGACCCTACTCGGCGAGTCTAAGCACCAACTCGCCGAGTCCCTCTATAAACTCCAAAATAAATGAATAAAATAATATACTTGGGAATCCAGATGTTACAGTTCTCCCCTACTAGAATCAGACTTCCCCCTCGTAGTCTCACTCTGCAAACAACTCTGGATGCTGCTCACGCATCTCGCACTCCGGCTCCCAAGTCAGCTCTGACCCTTTCCTATGCTGCCACTGTACCTGCACCAGAGGCACTTCCTTGTTCCTCAGAACCTTGATCTTTTGATCTCTAATTGCCACTGGTCTCTCAACATAGTTCAGGCCCACATCCACCTGAATATCCTTTAATGGTACCACTGCCGACTCGTCGGCTATACACTTTCTCAACTGCGATACGTAGAAAGTGTCGTGAATCTGACCCAACTCTGCAGGTAGCTCCAAACGGTAGGCTACCCTGCCTACTCTCGCGATCACCCTGAAAGGTCCAATATATCGAGGCCCGAACTTCCCCCTCTTCCTGGATCAGAACACTCCTTTCCAAGGAGAGACCTTCAGGAGCACGGAGTCGTCGACCTAAAACTCGAGCTCGGACCGGCGCCTGTCTACATAACTCTTCTGACAACTCTGAGCAATCAACAACCTCTTTCTGACCTGCTGTATCTGCTCAGTCGTCTGAAGCACGATCTCTGTACTACCCATCACACGTTGCCCTACCTCTCCCCATCAAATGGGGGTCCAACACCTCCTCCCATATAACAACTCAAAGGGTGGCATACCAATGCTCGAATGATAGATGTTGTTGTAGGAAAACTCTGCCAAGGGAAAATACGTGTCCCAACTGCCGCCATAATCCAACACACATGCTCGTAGCATGTCCTCGAGCGTCTGAATTGTCCGCTCGCTCTGCCCGTCAGTATGTGAGTGATATGTGGTACCAACATGCAGCCTCGTACCCAACTCCTCATGAAATTTCTTCTAGAATATGGAAGTGAAATACACATCTCAATCTGAGACAATCGAGATCGGTACTCCATGTCGCGATACCATCTCTCTCACATACAACTCTGCCACCCTCTCCGCAGTAGAGCTCTCGCTAATAGCAAGGAAGTGAGCGCTCTTCGTCAACTTGTCTACAATCACCCAAATTGCATCGACGCCCCTCGCAGTCCTTGGCAATTTGGTGATAAAATCCATAGTAATCTGCTCCCACTTCCACTCGGGAACCTCTAACGACTGTAACTTACCATGTGGTCTCTGGTGCTCGGCCTTAACCCTACGACAGGTTAGGCACCTCTCAACGAGCCATGCAACGTCCCTCTTCATACAGGGCCACCAATACTCCTTCTTCAGGTCCAAATACATCTTAGTGGCCCCAGGACGGATTGAGAACTTCGATCGATGTGCCTCTTCCATCAAAATGGTACGCGTCCCGCCCACAAACGGTACCAAAATCCGACCCTGAAATGTCATAAGCCCCCGGCTATCGGTAACGAACTCCGATACCTGCCCGATAACTCGCTCCCTCTTCTGGTTTTCTGGTCTCACAGCCTCAGCCTGGGTCCCTCGAATGGTGTCCAACACCGGAGTCATTACTGTCAATCTCATGCAAACATCCTGCATCGGGGCGCTTTCCGCCTTACGGCTCCGGGCATCGGCTACCACATTAGCGTTACCCAGGTGGTACAGGATCTCGCAATCATAATCCTTTACCACGTCTAACCATATCCTATGCCGCATATTCAAGTTGGGCTGATCCATCAAGTACTTCAGGCTCTTGTGATCCATGTATATGGTACACCGGACCCCATACAGATAGTGACGTCATATCTTGAGGGCGAACACTACTACTCCCAACTCTAGATTGTGGGTGGGATACCTCATCTCATGAGGCTTCAGCAGCCTCGATGCGTATGCTATCACGTGCCCCTTCTGCATAAGCACCGCTCCCAACCCTGATATCGATGAGTCACAATATACCACGAAGTCCTCCATTCCCTCCGGAAGGGCTAACAATGCGGCTTCGCATAACCTTTGGCGAAGTGTCTTGAAGGAGGCCTGCTGCTCTGGGCCCCATGAGAAAGCAACACCCTTCCGGGTCAATTTGGTGAGTGGCACGGCGATCTTGGAGAAATCCCTGATAAATCTCCGATAATAGCCTGCCAATCGTAGTAAACTCCTGATCTCTGTAGGTGACCTCGGCACCTCCCAGCTCATCACCGCCTCAATCTTGGCTGGATCGACCAATATCCCTTTCTTGTTAACGAGATGCCTTAGGAACTGGACCTCTCGTACCCAAAAATACACTTGGAGAATTTGGCGTAAAGCCTCTCCGATCTCAAAACTCCGAGGATCTCTCCCAAACGTTCCCGATGTTGTTCTCTGGATCTCGAATACACCAATATGTCGTCAATGAACGTGATCACCGAGCGATCCAAGATCGGCCTACATACTCTGTTCATGAGATCCATGAACACCGTCGGCGCATTGGTGAGCCCGAAAGGCATCATCACGAACTCGTAATGCCCGTAACGAGTCCTAAACGTTGTCTTTTGGATGTCCTCATCTCGCACCCTCACCTGATGATATCCCGACCTCAAATCGATCTTGTAGAACCAAGATGCTCCCTGTAACTGATCGAACAAATTTTCGATCCTCGGCAATGGGTAACGGTTCTTGACCGTCAGCTTGTTCGATTCCCTGTAATCAATGCACATCCGGTGTGAGCCATCCTTTTTCTTAACAAAAAGGATAGGCACTCCCCATGACGAACTACTCGGCCGAATAAACCCTTTCCCTAGCAGCTCCTGAAGCTGCGAGGATCACTCCTGCATCTCTGGAGGCGCAAGGCGATAAGGTGCCTTGGCGATAGGCGCAGCCCCCGGAACCAAATCGATGTTGAACTCAACCTGCCTCTCGGGAGGCACACCCAGTAACTCTTCCGGAAATACATTCGGGAACTCACGAACTATCAGAACCTCATCTACTTACCTCGGTCTCTCTGAATCAACCCTCGTATCCATCACATATGCTACAAATCCCTTACAGCCCTGTTGTAGACTATGCCTCGCTCTAGCGGCTGAACAAAATGCCGACCCAGAACGCGTACCCTCGCCGTACACGGTAAGAACTCCCCCACTAGGGTCTCGTATGGTCACCAGTTGTCTCTCACAGTCGATAACCGCTCCAAACTTGCTCAACCAGTCCATGCCCACGATGACACAGACATCTCCCATCGCAATAGGAACTAGATCAATCAGAAACTCAACACCAAAAATCTCGAGTACACACCCTCAGATCACCTTGGTGGCATACACAGCTCTCTCGTCAGCTATGGAAACTCTTAGAGGTCGACTCAACGCCTCTCGACTAATACTGATGTGCTGACTAAAAGCCAAAGATACAAAAGACCGACTCGCACCCGAGTCAAATAACACCAAGGCAGGTAGAGAATTCACAAGAAAAGTACCTACGCATATCATAATATAAGCACAATATCTCAACATAAAAGTAAATACATGAAAGAATACATACCAGCAACGACATCGGGCGCTGCGCGGACCTCCTCCGCAGTTAACTGGAAGGCTCTCCCTCGCGCCTTCGGTACCTCGGCCTTCATTGGCCGGCTCTCAATAGCTCTGATAGCAGCAGGGGCAGATCCCTGAGGTGCTCCTTGGGCTGTCCCTCGTAACTGTGGACACTCTGCCTTGCGGTGTCTGGTCTGGTTGCAGTGAAAGCATACTGCAAACCCCTTGGGGAAATCCTTGGCCATATGCCCCTCCTTGCCACATTTGTAGCAAGACCCCGCTCTGCACACCCCCTCGTGGCTCTTGCCGCACTTGCCACAAGTGCGGCCCTTCTGACTCCCAGATCACGAATCAGCGGGATTGGCCCGCTTGGCTGCCCGCTGAGACTGTGCCAGTCACCGATCCCTCGCTTGAGACTCAGCCTCCTCCCTAGCCTGGGTCTCCAGCTCTATCTTCCTCTTCCGGGCATTTGCCTGAAGCTCAGCAAATGTCCAATATGTCGAGTTCACCATGAACTCCCGTATATCCCTCCTCAAAATACTCAGATAGCGGCTCATACGTGCCTACTCGGAGGATACGTGCTCTGGGCAAAACATCGCCCGCTCATGGAACTTCCTCGTAATCAATGTGACAGAATCAGTACCCTGCTTGAGGGTTAGAAACTTCTGGGCCAAACTCTCCCTCTCCACCTGGGGAACGTACTCATCTCGGAATATAGCAGTGAATCTCTCCCAAGTCACTGCAGCAAGCTCAGCAGGAGAATAATGCGCCGTTACAAACATCCACCAATCGTTCGCTCCCAAGCAAAGCTGGTTCAACGCGAACCGGACTCTCAAATGCTCAGAAGATGAGCAAGTAAAGAAACATCCCTCTATGTCTGATATCCACCTCATCGCTACAATCGGGTCCTGGGTCCCATCAATCTCCGGTGGTTTTGTGTTGTTGAACTCCCGGAACAGCAACGCATCACCACCCTGCAGTCTAGCCGCAGCTACAACTGCAGTGGCTGCAGCAACAGCAGCATCAGAAAGAGCAGCGTATCTCTCATCGAATGTCTCTATCAGGGTGGTCTTGATAGACCCGAACATCTCTGGAATCTCATCACGGATGGCAGCAGCCACCTCATCAAGAATCATCTGATAGAGCTCCTCGTCGCTCACACCTCCTCCACTGGTCCCTAGTCTGTGGCGTGTCCCTACCATGATGCCTCTCTGAAATACAACATAAGATATCAGTAATTTGCTCGGATGTACACACACTAGACATCCCAACCCTACTTGATATCTGGTACCCTAAGGATTCTTACTTGGGTTGCGCACTGACCCGGTGCCTTCGGTAGTACGGGCCCAATACTACCGACTCAGCATTCACACCAATTCCTCCTCCCAGAATCCCAAATCCCAAGTACGCTATTCTCTCTAATCATGTGCTACTCACTAGCAGATCTCTCATAAGCTCCTTGCTGCTATCTAAACACTCTCAAGCATCCCTAGTAGCAAAACCCCTAGACTAAGGCATCATATATCAGGCCACACTAGTCCTAATAAGAATAACTAGGCTTACTCTAGCATGCATAATATAATTCATCATATAGCATAGCATAACATTTCTTTTAAAACTTATTGTAAGGGTATTTTGGGAAATCAACATTCAGGCGCTGGCTGATCGTACACACAACTCCGCTCTGTTTGTCTCAAAACTCTTTTTACTTCTTTTTTCAATTTACCTTATTATCAAATTTTTCCTCAAATCCTCAGTTTGAGTTCAGATACGCCCGAAGATGCATCCGAATCCCTCAAACCAAGGCTATGATACCAAAATTGTAACACCATAAAATTTAAAACAAATTTTCGCATTTTTTAAACACATTTTTCCAAACACATTTATTAACAAAATCCCATTGTATCATAACTTTGTTTTACAAAATATTTCCCAAGATCAAAATACATAAAAACCCATGCATGTGTACGAATCATGCCGGCGCCTTCCCGTGATCATCACTAGTAACTGAAACACATAACACTGTAAGCATAAAGCTTAGTGAGTTCCCCAAAATACCATACATAAAACATACTAGCCACTCGAGGCTATAACTCTGTGGGCCCATGGGCCCTAACTCTGTGGACCCTCTCGTCCTAGCTCTGTGAACCTTCCGGTTCTAACTCTGATATACACTAATATACACCTGGCATAAATCACATAGACATAATGCAGTGTAACACATCACATAATAGCATACAGTAACTCTGTCACATGACTCTAATTACCACTCAAGGTAAAGTATAGTGAGAAGACTCACCTCAAATGTCTCGGTAAATCTCTAACATGGTAGAAATATGATCTAGCCTCCACTTAATAACATAAAGTAATACTCTCATAAATATAACTCTCAGGACTAGACTTAACCCTCTCTAGGCACCCTCAGAAGGGTAAAAGACCATTTTACCCCTCCTTTGGCTCAAAGGACCTCATTGTTGACCAAACCCTAAAAGTCAACCAAAGTCAACGATCAAACTTTGACCCGACTCATCGAGTGCACTTAGGCAACTCGGCGAATCCACACGTGTCCACTAAATCCCTAGTCTCGCTTGGCATGTCAAGTCCCTCCCCTTGCTCGACGAGTCACACCTGGCATGAATCGCGGGGTAACCCCGACTCAACTTGTCGAGTCCTAAGATCAACTCGGCGAGTTCCGTCTTGAACTCCAGTCCTCTAATCCCTCTCTGACTCACTGAGTTATTCCCCCAACTCGGTGAGTCTACTCGCTGAGTGATTTACGGGAAACCCTAACCCTACTCGCCGAGTCTGATATTTGGACTCGGCGAGTTCATGCCATGAAAAAACTCTATTGACCTCTTGAGGTCAGATCTGTTCCTTAAACCCATAGATCTGACCTTCCCAAGCATAATAATCACGTAAAGTTCAGACCTTACACTCATATAACATCTGGATGGTCCTACTTGGTGATTTAGCCCCAAAAATAAACTCCTAAGTTCATGACTCCCAAAATAACCCATAAAGCTCCAAGGGTTAAGGTCTCTGGACCTCTTTGAGTCCATATCCAAAGCATAAACTCGAGAAGGGACCAATTGTTCCCCATATCCATTCTCTAAAGGGGTTAGAAAACCCTAACTCTAAGAATCAACACCAAAACTGAAGAAGGTCTGAATAAATACCTCAAGATGAAGTCTCTAAACTCTGAAATCACCAGATCCGCTCCTCTTTCAGCCTCCTCTTGCCTTGGTCACCTCCTTTTTGCAATCACACCAACAAAATGATCAAAAGTGGCCTCTCCTCCCTCACAAACACTCTAGATCTCTTAGGGTCTCTCTCTGGGGTTTGGTAGCCGCAAATGAAGGCCCTAAGGGCCTTTAAATAGGTGCCAAACCTGGGAAATTAGGGTTTCATTAAACAGCGTGGACTCGCCTAGTCCAGTCATGGACTCGCCGAGTCCGGTCATGAACCCGGATGAGAATCTGCGACCCTACTCGGCGAGTCTAAGCACCAGCTCGCCGAGTCCCTCTATAAACTCCAAAATAAATGAATAAAATTATATACCTAGGAATCCGGATGTTACAGGAGCCTTCCGCGCTGAGATGTTGGCCATGATGGGAGTGCGTACATTGACATTTCAAGAGTTTAGAGCTTGTGGAGCTCCAGATTAGCATGGGGCTAGTAACCCTATTTCTAGCAGCAGATGGTTGGTTAATGTCGCCAACGCCTTTCGTTCTAGACGGTGTCCTGATGGGGACAAGGTTAGAATCATCTCTTGTCTTCTGAAGGACAAAGTGCGTGATCGGTGGAAGGTGGTTGGACACGCTATTGGGGATGATGTCGCGTTAGACGCGATGACATGGAGTGATTTCTTGGCCACCTTCAAGATCGAGTTTGCTCCAGTGATCGAGGTGCAACAGTTAGCACGGGAGTTCCAAGACTTATAGCAAATTACAAAGACACTGGCGGAGATCACCGCCAAGTTCAGGGAAAGAGCCCTTCTGGTTTTGCAGTATGTGAAGGACGGGGAGATGAAGAAGGATCGGTATCACGAGATGTTGAGGAGCGATATCAGTTAGTTTGTGAGTCGGTCCAGTTGCAAGACGCTAGAAGATATGATTGCCCGAGCTAGAGAGAGAGATTGATCTAGATGTAGAAAAGAAGAGGAAGCTAGCAGAGGTTCAGGTATATATGGGTTTGGGCAACAGGCCCAAGACATCGGATGTTAGATTAGGTGTCTAAGTTCATAATTATTCCTGGAATGTACTTGACCCGGTTAGCATGGTCCATTTGGGTTGCACGGCATTGCAACACTTGGATAGACCAAATGAGAGAAATAACACTTAAGGTTTATTAATATATTATAAGTTCTAATATATTAATAATATTATTTAATTAGTATTGATCAAGAATTAATTTAGAATTAATTAAGTGATCAAAAAAGAGACTAATTAAATATATGGGGTTGATTGTGTAAATCATCTATTCTTGTATAGTTGGGCTAATGATCCACAGTTTGCATGGATTGGGTTATGTTAGGTGCATTTCATGTACCCATTTTGTAGCTTTATTTCATAAAAGTACATTGCATATAGGCTTAAACTCATGCATTTTTCATGTTTTTCGGGATTTTTTATGAGGCAATTTCATTCAAATACTTTTGTGATATTTCATGAACTTTTGGAGGTAGGATATTGTTGGAGGAGGTAAATAAAAATTACGGACAAAATTTCAAGACTTGCGGAGCACCGAGGAGCAAGATATCAAAGAAATGAACATTTTTGCTTTACAGAGATTTACACGGCCGTGTAAATGAGAGCCTTGCATTTACGCGGGCCGTGTGAACATAGATTTCTGCGCAGTATATTTTTGCATTTACGTGGGCCGTGTAAATGACAGTGTTAATTTACGCGGGCCGTGTAAACGTAAACGTGGGTTTTAAAGCAGTTTTTCACCATTCTTAAAGGGGGGAGCCGCCTTTTTACTTAGGGGGGGGGGGGCGACTTTTGGAGTGGAGAAGGGGAATTTCTTGAGGATTTTGAAGTTGATTAACACTTGGGAACATTTGATTTCATTTT